>NW_015173925.1:2374-14177 GCF_001447785.1 Gekko japonicus | reverse complement strand
GCGCTTTCCAAAGTCTTCTAAAAGGTGTTCAAAAATCAATTTAAGTTGAAGTCCTCCACAAAATGTCGGGCGCAACTTCTCGATGGTATTTTGGGATAGAGTAGGTCAGTTTGCCATTCTGCAGGTCCCGTCTGTTCGCTTACACTCACATCCGGTCCTGCAGCTTGAAAAGTCCGAGTTTCTTCCTGTTGGTTATTACCCTTCTAGGATGTTGTCTTCCTGTTCAACCCACTCGGAACGCTTTGCTGGTTACACCAATCTATTCTTCCCGCGATACTGTTCGTCAGTTTCGTTTTTTCTGCTGCGCGCACATCTCAGTCCTCACCGCAGGAATGTTAAACAATATGCTTTTTTTGCTATTTTATAGCCTTCAATCAACTATTTCTTTACCGGAATCAGAGTTCTGGGAATATTTATTCTTTATCCGCTCAACCGCTTAATTCGATTTGTTTTTTATCACAGTTCAGGTAAGCGGGACGTTTATTGTTATCTACACGATCAAAACGGGTTTCGCATTGCTTCTTTTCACTCACTGTTGTTGCCCATCTTCAAGAGGTCGGCTGGTGAAGGATTTAAGCCGGTACACCGGCTCGAACGGCTGCTGGAGAGTTGCTCGGCACTTGCCTTCTTCGCGGGAGGAGATCAAAGCCTGTCTCAGCTTCTTCCGAAGCTAAGTCACGCCAATCTCACACTCCCCCTTAGGCGCTGCTGCCTGCTTGTCCCCCCCCTCGCTGGGGAGCGATGCGTTGGGCTACAAACTGCCCAAACTGTCAAAAGCGGCCGTCGTCCACTTCGCACGATCGCGAAAGTGCGTCAGTCCTCCATCTTAGCTCGACCGGAAGCCTCCGCCATGACATTTCATGGAACAACCTAATCACCATCAATATTAGCCCCCAGGAGAAACCTTTTTTTTTTTGCCCAGTTATTTGGTTATGAGTGGTTTTTCCACTGTATTAAGTTGGCCTACATCATGATAAGGCAGGACTCACTGTAAAAAGCAAGAATGCTTGGAAAAGTCAAAGGCAGGAGGAAAAGAGGAAAACCCAAAAGGAGATCTATCAACTTAATAAAGGAAGCCATAGTCTTCAGTTTGCAAGACCTGAGCAAGGCTGTTAATGTTAGGATAGTTTTGTAGGTCATTAATTCATAGATAAAGGTAAAAGTTTCCCTTGCTCGAAAGCTAGTTGAATCCGACTCTAGGGGGCAGTGCTCATCTCCGTTTCCAAGCTGAAGAGTCAGTGCTATCCAAAGATGTTTCCGTGGTCATGTGGCCAGCATGACTAAATACCGAGGTGCACAGAATGCTGTTACCTTCCCACCAATGCTCCCTCTAATCTGTGGAGTCCTGTGAGCAAAAATTCTGCTTTGTGAGCTACCAGAATTAAAGTTGTGAGCAGACAGGCGATTTGGCTACTGCATAAATTAGTTTGCTCTGGACTGGAGCCATCCTTCCTGAGCAAAGACAAAAATTTGTGAGTCTGAGGGTAAAAAACTGTGAGCTAGCTCACACTAACTCAGTTTAGAGAGAACACTGCTTCCCACCGAAGCAGTACCTGTTTATCTACTTGCAATTTCTTGCTTACCAACCTTCTATATGACTTTCTTACACTATTGAAGAAAGACATGTTCCATCAGAGGAAGATTTTCTAAAAAAAAAAAGACCCCAACATAATTGGAGGAGATCTTTCATCATCTAAAGATGACTCAGTGTCAGCTATGCTGCCATGGGGGTTGGGGAGTTCATTCTGTGTCTTGTTAATTGCTATTGCATTCCTATCCCTGCTGTTCTGCCTTTGCTGAAACAGGAGAAGGTTGTATTGTCCTATGTACCGTGAGAGACTTTTGCTTCCCAGCTTTAGCCGCCTAACAGTTGCCTAGCTTATTCCACGTGCGGGAGGGTACCTAATTGGGCCATGCCATGGGGGGGTGCATACAAATACCCTATAACCTATTAGGCTCTATTGGTTGCCGCCATTCTTAACAGTGACTGTGCTACTGCATCTATAGCTTTGCAATAAAAGTATAACCATTCCTGAAGTAAAACTTCCTGGAAGCGTGTACTTCGTTGTTTTGCTGTGGATCCTGACATTTTGTTAGGAATCCTTTCATTCCCTATCTCAGTGCATCTATCATCCCGATATGAGCGACGGAGAGGGGAAACCCTTACCTACGGAACCAGATGAGCCCAAGGAGCCAGACAAGGAGCCCAAGGAGCCAGACGAGGGGGAGAACCCCCCAGTAACCACAGCCTCAGTACCACAGTCTACCACGCCACCGGTGTCTGGAGCAGTGGGGGGGGACTATCCCAAAGTACTCATCAACGCATCTGTTCCTGACTCCTGTCAGAACCCACAGTGAACACAAAGTAGCACACTCTTGAACAAGAAGGTTTTGCTTTATTGCATAGCTATAGGCACGTTAACTGGAACACTGTTGAGAATGGTCAAGCAAGCAAGCGCATAACTAATTATAGGGTGTTTGTATGCCCCCCCCATTCATCCAATGAGCCTTATTCGCGCACCAATGTAATGGGAAAGCTAACGGCTAGCAGGTAGAAAACGGCCTCCTTCCCAGGCCTCATAGATACAAAAACTCCTCCAGTACAATCATGAAAGATAAGCGTTCCGCTGGGAAGCAAATGAGCTCATAGAAAGGAATGCAAGGCAATTACAGAAATGAAACACAGGTGCCCAAGAAAGAAGCCTCCCCTCTTTCTTCCCAATGGCAGTATACCTGACAACTCCCCAGGCTCCAAGGTACCGGGGTGGACAGAGTGGCAGGCCCAGTTCCAGCTGGAGCCAGTTCAACCCCGAATCGACGGCTGAGACCTATCTACTAATGGGAGGGCCCCTGAGGGACAGTTTATATGATAGGGGCCTCGACGCCGCGGCAGGATTACCGTCTTTTGGAGCCCAGTTTGAGCCGATCACTAGCTCATGGGTGGCGGAGCAATCGAAGACCCGGAGTGACCGGGTGTCCCCGGATGAGGGACTGGAACTAGCCAAGCGCATGGAGGTGGCTGACCTGGACATTCCGCACCTAGAGCAGACCTTAGAGGATGTCATCATGGCCATCCCGGACTTGGTCACGAGAGCAGTTGGGGAGGCCCTAGAAAGACGGCTGGCCACCCAGGCCGTGCCAGCGGGACCACCAGTGCCCGCCCCGAGGGTCCCCGCACCACCAGGTGAGGTGCCGGCACCGAGACCGGGAGAAGTCCCTGTACCTGCTTTGAGACTGGCCAGCCCAAGGGGCCAGGTGATTCTGCCCCCGAAAGACCTAATCGAAGCTACGTTCGACGGAAATTCTGATGAACTCTCCTATTTTGTGGCGCGAGTGCAAATGTTCGTGGATCGTTCAGGCCACCTGTTCCTGGATGACAGCAGCCAAATCGATGTCATGGTTGCATGACTCTGAGGCCCAGCAGCCGCGTGGTATGTGGGGTTGCACAATGCTTAGAGCCCTGAACTCACCGACCTGGCCACTTACATGTGGGTGCTGTGAGCCCAATTCGAAGATCGAAATGCGGGGCCAAGAGCATGAGCCTACTTGTGCACATTGAAGCAAGGATGCAGAACGGTGTGAGACTACTCAACTGTGTTCAAACTACATGCAGCCAAGCTACAAAATTGGCTGGACAATGTACTAGCTGAGAAGTACCATGTAGGATTAAACACAGAGATACGGGAAATGGTCCTGAGGTCGGTCAACCCAATCTCCCTCATGGCGTGGATGCAAGAGGCAGAGAGTGCCGAGAACCGCTTACAATCCCTGCAGGTGGATATAGCAGCAGCACGGGGGGGGGGAATGATCCCTACGACTCTCAAGCCTAAACCACCAAGAACAACCGGTTCCGCCGCCTATTTTGATTGAGGGCAAGGAACACTATGAAATTGCTAAACTTTTGGATTCTAAGCACAGACGGGGAAAGTTGTTTTATTTGGTGGAATGGAAAGACTTTGGACCCCAGGACCTCGAGTGGGTAGAAGTAGGGGGTATTCGGGGGGCCCAGTTGATCCACAAGTTCCACTGGGAGTTCCCGGCTAAACCGGGAGATCTCCCAGAATGACCGGGAAACATCTGGATTTGTGGGAGAGGGAGCTGATTTTTGAGGGGGCAGTATGTCAGCTAAGCTGCCAAAAGTATGGTTTCTGTTTCTCTTGACTGTGCATTCCTTTCCTTGTGCTTAATTGCCTCTTCGCTGCAATGCATATCTCTCAAGGCCACTGGAGGAGTTGATGTGTCTAGTACTGGTGGGAAGCTTCTCACCTACCCTGCTTCTGCAGCCGTTAGTTCTCAGCCAAATGCCCGTCTAATTGGGTACTACGTGGGGGGGTGTATACGAATGCCCTATATCCTATTATGTGCATAGGTAACCCGCCATTCCTAACAGTGTTCATGTTACTGCATCTATGGCTTTTCAATAAAAGTAAAACCTTCCTGGAAGCGTGTACTTCGTTGTTTTGCTGTGGATCCTGACAGTTTACCTGGGAGTAAGCCTCATTGAATACAATGGGATTTACATCTGAGTAAATGTGCACTGCAGGTTGCATGCTGATTTCAAATGTTCTCATTCAGTTTTGCCAAGGTACTTCCCAGTCTTTGCGGAAACAATGCCAAACATTGCCTTCAATAAGAAGCATGTGTTCCTGTAAGCCAGATGTCCCAGAAAAGCATCATAGCAAATATGTGCTGTCCATCAGGAAGATAAAGCCATTGAACCAGGGACTGGAAGAAGTACGGCTGAATCTGCCTATGAAGACAACTGTGCAAACAGCAAGATGATAATGGTCTACATCAAAGCTGCCAAGATGAAAATGTGTGTGGAGGGGTGTAGACAGCATTTTAAATTATTATCATTTGTTAACATACAACCTAAACAATGACACTGCTACTAATTAAAATGTGGCCATCAAAGGAATAATATTAGACAACCTGCAGATTGATCCCCCCCCCCGAAAATTAAAAAAGAAACCAGCTTCTGGATAAAATATGGCTTTAGTATCCATGCTCTTTTGTACTTGGGGTGCTCTTGTTACTCTCCTTTGGTGAGATAGGAGGTTCATACTGTATGGTTTTCTTAACACCTTTCTGTTTGTCTCTTTCAACCTTGGAGCTTCATTAAACCAACTTGAGTTGGTGGCAGTAAAGGTTTTCTTCTCTGGTTATCAAACTACAGTCATTAAATGGCCTCTGTCCTGTGGCGGGTTCTCACTGTTCATTAAATTAAATCTATCAGTAAGTGCTGGATTCTTTGTTTACCTTCAATGAAAGGATATCTCTAACAATAAGTGACACTTGGACTTTCCCTAGGCTCCCCTGAGAACTTTTCTCTTATTCCTGATTTAAACAGAAAGTTCTCACAAAGCCATGTTACGTAGCCACATCAGATACTGATAGGTTCTCTGTTGGCAAGAATTTTCTGTGGTGCTTCTGTGATTGCATAGCACAGTGGTGGCAAACCTATGGCACGCGTGCCAGAGGCGGCACGCAGAGCCCTCTCAGTGGGCACGCGTGCCATCGCCCCAGCCAGGCCCAGATCGTCATTAAAGTGTGGAATTCTCTACCAAATAATTTTAAGTAAATGAAAGCATTTGGGATTGCTTTCCTTACTTTGTTTGGATCATCTTATGTTAATGTATGAGTTGTTTTTTCTAAACTAAAACCTCAGTATTCAGGTTAAATTTCCGTGGGTTGCAGTTTGGGCACTCAGTCTCTATAAGGTTCACCATCACTGGCATAGCATGTGTTTATACCAGAGCTGAGGATAGAACTATGTGTTATGTATAGTACCATAATAATTTTACTTATCTCCCCACTTGGGGAAAGGTCTGTGGCTTAAGTGGAAAAACTTCTGCTTTGAATGCAGAATGTCCCAGGTTCAATCCCCAGCATTTCCAGTTAAAAGGACCAGGCAGTAGGTGAGGTGAAATATATCTGTCTGAGACCCTGGAAAGCTGCTACCAGTCTGAGTAGACAATACTGACATTGGTGGACCACGGGTCTGATTTACTATAAGGCAGTTTCATGTGTAACTGGAAAAAATATAACAAGCACTCTCTTGATGCAGGAGAGCACTTAGTATGATTTCAAATCAAGCAAAGGGTTAAAATGAGTGATGATAGAATCCTAGAGAGACTTGAAAAGTAGGAGAGTAAAAGGTGGACTTCTGGGGGCCCCCAGAGCAACCCAGATCTCAGGACTTTTATACACCAGCTTCCCCCTATCAGTAGCTCTGACAGTGACAACATCTTGCTTTCTGCTATATCCATAGTTTCATTTTCGTCCTGCTCCATTTCTTCTTTCATGGTCATCCCCTTTATGATGGTTTGTTTATTTAGATTTGATTTGACTTTTGCTTGAGCGGGCTCATTTTAGTGTGTGTCACTGGAAAGGCCAGGCAGTCCGTCAGGCATCCTTGTACTAGAAAGAAAAGAAAATAGCTGTGCTGTAATTCGATCGACACAAGAAGTCAATTACATGGCTCTTGAATTCTGCAAAAAAAGAAAAGAAAAGAAAATAGGAGCAATTATTTGGGGACAGGTTAGTCTGGAAATGTTTCTGTTCTTTCTCTCCCTGCCAGACCAATGGGATTTCAAACTTTCCCAAATAAAACACCCATCAACAAATTATGAATGTGGCACAATGATTTGATTCCCTGTCTGTATACAATAGCTTTCACTTGTCAGCATTTCACCCTGACCTGGATGGCCTGGGCTAGCTCAGTCTCATCATATCTCACAAGCAAAGCAGGGTCAGTCTTGGTTAGTATTTGGATGGAAGACCACGAAGGAAGTCCAGGGCTGCAACACAGAGGCAGGGAAGGGCAAAACACCTCTGTTCCTCTCTCGCCTTGAAAACTCTACGGGGGTCGCCATATATTGGCTGTGACTTAATGGTGCTTTCTGTTACCAGTTAGCTTGTCAATGAATTGATTGTTTATTAGTAAAACTTGAATCATCATCAAATGGCTGGCTAGCTTCACATTAGATGCACCACCAATGAGTCAACATGTTGGGAGCACTAATTTAATTGATCATAAACTAGATGCACATGACTGTTGATATCCTTCCCTGGTTTTATTAAGGCTGAGGGTCATTGCAGTGTAATGGTTAAAGTGCTGGGCTAGAATCTAGATGACCCATGTTAAATTTTCCCTCTGCCATGAAGCTTACTGGAAGACCTATTTCAGAGTGTTTGTGAACATAAAATGGTTGGTGGAGAACCAGAGACATCAACTAAGCTTTTTGGTGCATGGGCAGTATAAAAATGTACAGGATAGATAGATATTTGTGTTTCTTTATTGGTTCTGTTATTGTTTATAAGCGCCTAGAACCCATATATTGATACAATTTCATTGCCTATAACCTAAAGGATTTGTGATGGTGAACACCAAAGTGGGTTATGAATAGTCCTGTACAAAAGAATGGCAGACAAAGTTTATGTCTGTGTTAGGGTTGCCAAGTCCTTCTTGGCAACCAGCAGGGTATGGGAGGGCTTATCAAAAGAGAGAGGAAGGCCCAGGTGATGTAGTGACATTACTTCTGGTGTGCACAGGGAGTGACATCATCAAACTGTGATGCCAGGGTCATGCTCTGGTATTTGGGCAAAACCTCTGTGGTAAAAATGGCTTCTACCACAGAATTTTTGCCCAAATACTAGTGTCACCCGCATGTTGCTGGTGTGATGACATCGCTTCCTGTGCATGCTAGAAATGATGTTACCACATCACCAGTGACATTGCGTGGGCCTTCCTCTCTCTCTTGGTAAGTCCCCCTGCTGGCCATCTAATCAGCAGCAGGGGAGTGGGGCCTGGCAGCGAGGGACCCCCACCTCCACCAGGGGGTGTTTGGCAACCCAAGTCTACATGGAACACGGGGATGCTATTTCAGTCCAAAAGTCTCTGTTCAATTTTTTTCTTTTTTGTGAATAGGGCTTATGATTATTTTTGTACCATTTTCTATTATGGTATGAATTCAGCATGAAGAAACAGTGAGAGGACACAAAAATAAAGAAGTACAAGCTCAGTTCCCACAAGGGAGAAGAGAAATCAAAATGGTTTTTTTCAGATGGGAACAGCAGGGATGAGAAATTCACAGTAATAGCTTCTATTCCCACCACTCTGCTCAGACAAGTTCTTTCCCCAAGCCTTAGGAGACTTCTTTCAACAAAATTGGCTCTTCCTACTGTGGAAGAACCACTTCTGTGGGACGAATGCTCCTTAGACTGGAGGAAAGTTTCAAACTTGGGTGAGCAATGGAGTGATAAACAAGCCAATTTATATTTTACATTAGATATTGGAGAACTTACTATGCTTGGAAGTTTGACCTGGCTGCAAACAGAGAATCTGCAAGGGAAATTCTTCCTTTATGTTATCTTTCATCAGTTTCCTCCCTGCATCCATTCTATCTAGTGGTCACAGACCTTTGACACTGATAAATGCAACCTCCATTTGGAGAAGGGCCATGGCTCATGTAGGGTTTTTTTTTCTGGGGGAACACACCAGAATGGAGTTCCAGAACCTCTTCAACAAAATTATTTTTAAAATATCTAAAAGTTCTTGAGTTTTCAGTAGACATCTTGAAAACTTCATTTCCCTCTTGAGAGTTCTGGTGCCTCTTTGTCAGCAAGCTGCCATAAGATGGTGTATTCATTTCTCTGTGTTACATTGCACCCTGCCCATCCCCCCTGTATTTTCCTGTGTAGGTGTTTACTGTCTTTTGCTTGCTACATCTGCGGAACTGCTCAAGGTCAACCAGCTGGAGGTGGGATGGAGTTATGGTGTTGCTTAGCTTATTATGTATCTCATGCCTGAGAACTGAACTGGTGTTCATGTTGCAGAACTGTTGTGTTCCCAGGGAATTGGGCGCTTGTTTTATCTGCCTTCCCGCCAGCGGGAATTGGACTCATTGGTCCTCACTTGGTTCAAAGTTCCTTTATTATGTTTCCTCGGGGGGCTTGTAGTTATTCCTAACAATGCTTGTGTTCTGATCTAATCATCGCTTTATAATAAACTCTACTTTGTTCTTCAAACGTGGATTTATTCGAATGCATGGGGAATCGGACACTCTTTTTTTTAAAAAAAGGCCCTGGCTCAGTGATAGGGATCCCAAATTTAATCCCTGGCATTTGAAGTTAAAAGGAGCAGGTAGTAGGTAATGTTAAAAAACAACACCACCCTTCTTCCTGAGACCCTAGTTAACTGCTGCCAGTTGGAGTAGACCATCCCACCCTTGATCAGTAGTCAGACTCAGTATAAATCAGAACAAAATTTGAGTCCAGGGACACCTTTAAAACCAACAAAGGTTAATTCTCAGTCTAAGCATTTGTGTGCAAGCACACTTCTTCAGATACAGTGAAACAGAATTTTCTCCCTCAAGAGAGACGGAGGGGGGTTGTTGCTAGGAAGTGCTAGTTAGCGTCAAGATGCATAGGTACTTGGTGATTATAGCTGAGATTGGATTAAGGTGGTTGGTAAGATCTGTGAATGGCAGTAAATTAGCACACAAATACAAGAGTTTGCAAACAGATGTGAGAAGGAGGTATGAGTCCAGTGGCACCTTCAAGACCAACACAGTTCAATACTGGATATAAGTGAGAACTTAAATACTTAGCATATGGTTAAGACACTGAACTGCAGGCTGTGGAAGGTCGGTAGTTCAGCAGTTCGAGACCTGAGTTGCCGTATGACGGAGTGAGCTTCTGTCTCTAGTTCCAGCTCCTGCCAACCTAGCAGTTTGAGAGCAAGAAATTGCAAGTAGATAAATAGGTACCACTTTGGTGGGAAGGTAACAGCTTTCCGTGCACCTTGGTGTTTAGTCATGCCAGCCACATGACCACAGAAACGTCTTCGGACAGCGCTGGCTCTTCGGCTTTGAAACGGAGATGAGCACTGCAACCCTAGAGTCGGACTCGACTGGCTTTCGAGCAAGGGAACCTTTACCTTTACTTTATACATGCACACTCCTTCAGATCTATTGAAACAGATTCCCTCAAATATTACTTATAGGCAGGGGGGTTAGATGCCAGGAAGAGCTAAACTGAGATCCCTTCCAGTCCAGCTTCCGCCTGCTGGAACATGGGATGGAGACAGCACTGGTTGCCCTCATGGATGACCTTCGGAGGCATCTGGATTGAGGCGGATCAGCAGTGCTGTTGTTGTTTGACCTGTTGGCTGCATTCAACATGGTCGACCACCAGCTACTGATCTACCACCTCACCAACACTGGAATTCAGGGGCTAGCCTTACAACAGCTCACATTTTTTCTTCAGGGACAAAGGGTGGCATTAGGGGAATAACTGTCCCAAAGGCATTCACTGATTTGTGGAGGGCCCCAAGGGGCAGTACTTTCCCAGATGTTATTTAACATCTATATGCACCCCCTTGCCCAGATTGCCCGAAGGCATGGGCTTGGGCATCACCAGTATGTGGATGACACCCAGCTCTATCTGTTGTTGGGTGGTCAGTCTGACTCTACGCCAGAAGACCCGGACTGGGTGTTGCAGGCTGTGGCTGGTTGGCTTAGACTGAGCTGACTGAAATTGAATCCAACAAAGATTGAGGTCCTGTGCCTGAGTCGCAGCGGTCTGGGGGTAGGGATCTCACTCCCAACATTTGATGGGGCACGATGCCAGTGCTGAGGGTTAGGAGTTTGGAAGCGCTCCTGGATGCCTCCTTAAAAATGGAGGCCCAGGTAGGAGCCACTGCCAAGTTGGCCTTTTATCATCTTTGGCTGATTAGGCAGTTGGTTCCCTTCCTTGAAAGCAGCAATTTGGCAACAGTGATCCACATGATGGTCACCTCAAGACTGGACTACTGTAACCTTGTCTCAAATCCAGAAGCTGCAGCTAGTGCAAAATGCTGTGGCCAGGCTGTTGATGGGTCTCCCTACACAGGAGCACATCCAGCCTGTGCTAAAAGCACTGCACTGGTTGCCAATTCACTTCAAGGTGCTGGTCTTGACCTTTAAATCCCTTTATGGTCAGGGTCCAGCATACCTAAGGGACCGCCTTTCCCCATACGTTCCCCAGAGAGCACTGCATTTCAGGGGCCCAAAATCAGCTGGCCTTCCAAGGCTGTAAACAGGGGTCCTCAAACTTTTTAAACAGGGGGCCAGTTCACTGTCCCTCAGAACAAATTCCTATGCACACTGCACATATCTTATTTTGAAGTAAAAAAAACAAAACGGGAACAAATACAATATTTAAAATGAAGAACAAGTAAATTTAAATCAACAAATTTACCAGTATTTCAATGGGAACTATGGGCCTGCTTTTGGTCAATGTCCGGTTCCATATTTGTCACTGCTAGTCGTAACAAGTGATGCAAGTGTGCACCAGTTAGTCTAGATCTGGTTGGAGATTTCAGATGTTTCATATTGGAAAAAGTCTGTTCACAGACATAAGTGCTTCCAAAGATGGTTGCCATTTTGAGTGCATGGTTCCTGAGATTAGGATATGTCTCAGAGGGGAGAAATGCATAGAAATTAGAAAGGCTGCTTGACTTGAACGCTTCTTTCAGAGAGTCACAATTCTGCAGTTCAGTCAGTTCCATTTGGTAAATTGTATCCACATTTTCAATGTCAATAGAAAATGGGTTACGGAAAAGCTGTATGTCCTGTTCATGAAGATGAAGCGCACACAAAACAAAAATTCCCCCTCTGCAAGCGCTACTTTGTGGCTTGCAAAAGAGGGGAATGGGTCAGCTGGAAATGGCGGACTGGGCGTGGGGGGGGCCTTCCCCCTGGGGAATCCTGGGCACGGGACGGGCTTGCTGGATAATATCCCGGGGAGGGGAGAACAGCTC
>NW_015173925.1:0-2306 GCF_001447785.1 Gekko japonicus | reverse complement strand
CAGCTAAGCTAGAAGTGGAAAGAGGGAAGAAGAAGAATCTGCGGGCGACGAGTCGTGCTGGCAGTTCTCATGGTGTGGGGGGCAGCGGAGAGAGGGTGAGACGCTGGCCCTCTGCGGCTGGCGCTCCCTTCCCACAGTGGCCTCCTAGTTGCTGACCAGGGCTTTTGCCCCAAAAGCATGGCTGTGCGGCAGACGGCAGCAGAAGATGGAGGAGGATATTCTGGAGGGAGCCCAGATTAGGAGGTGCCGAACTCTGCCGGGATTTGTTACCCTCCCGAATCTCATTCACACATGGTTGCAATGCACACATGGCCGGTCTGCGCGCAGGAAACCCATGTCGGGGGATTTATTCCAGGCAGGGCGTGATTGTGTGGATGTGGCATGGAAGTGCGGGTGGTGGTGGTGGTCTGACACCCCGATCCCGGGCCTGTATTCCGGGGAAGTGACGGACTTTCTCCCAAGCCAGCGGCGCAGCCTGGAGTTGCCGCCGGTTCGCGTCTCTCTTCCTTAGCCCGTGGACAGTTTCAGGGGAAAGGGGCAGAACCTTCGCCTGGCACTGGGAACCTTTGCCCAAACCCCGGGAAGGGAGAGTGGGCGTGCCGGCCTGGCTGTCGGCGCTCCTGGCCCTCTGGCAGGTCCCCAGCAGTTGGAGAAAAAAGCAAACTTTTGCAGCCCTGGAAAGTGGAAGCGGCGCCGCGCCGAGGGGAATGGCGCCCCTACCGCTCGCCAGGGCCCCTTGTGCTGGGCAGCATATGGACAGGACAGTGGCAAAAACACCTGGCGGGCCGGATAAATGTTTTCGGCGGGCCGCATGTGGCCCCCGGGCCGTAGTTTGAGGACCCCTGCTGTAAAGATGCCAGGGTGGCGACTACCTGGGCCAGGGCCTTCTTGGTGGTGGCTCCATACTGGTGGAATGAGCTCCCGGAGGAGATCAGAGCCCTGTGGGACTTTTTACAGTTCCACAGGGCCTGCAAGATGGAGCTCTTCCACCAGGCCTTCGATTAAGGAGCTGCACTATACACCGAGGAGTATCCCTGTGCCTAATAGTTGAAGAGCTGAGCTAGTGCAAACGTCACTGGAATATACGATTGCCTAAGCCGTTTTGTAAATAATCTCGCTCTCGCGTATTCTCTGTTCCAATGCTTATTAATATGTTTTAATGTTTTAGGAGGATTTTAAATGATTATTTATATTATGTTATAATTATTTATGTACATGTGTGAGCTGCCCTGAGCCCATCTCGGGGAAAAGGACGGGATACAAACCAAATAAATAAATAAATAAATACAGTTAAGATGCATAAATAGCTGAGCAATAAATACAGCTAAGATTGGAATAACACCTATGGTAAGGCATGTAAATAGTAGCAAATTGGCATATAGATAATAAAGGAGTTAGCAACAGATGTGAGAACTAAATTGGAGTCCAGTGGCACCTTTATAACCAACAAAGTTTGATTTCTGGGTATAAGTGAGAACTGAGTGACTTAGCATGTGTAGTGAGATAAGAGTGAGATAAGCTGCTTCAGACCAACACGGCTACCCACCTGAATCTATCAGTATAAGGCAGCTTCATGTTGCTCTTCAAATACTGTTCTAGACACTGATTGGAAGCATCCAATAATCACAGCTCAGTTCTCTGGACTCCTAATGGTCCCAAGAAGAACAAACTGTTCTATTTTTCCCATCTAGGCCATCCCCACCCCCATCTAGGCAGAAAGAACTATAAAAAAGCAAGCTTAATCTATTAACACTTTTTAAAAAATGACTCATAAAAAAGGGGTAGGAAAAAGGTGCTCTTTCTATCTGAGGACATCAGCCCTGCATTTTCCTGACTACTAAGATTAAGTGCAAGCAGCTGCTTTTATGTAATTCTAATTTCTGTCATTCCTGGGCCAATTGGAATCCCATCCTTTCACCCAAGTGGCATCTTAGAGCTACAGCTCCCCCTCTCCACCCTGTGAAATAGCCAGTGCTGGGGGGGAAAGTGGGTAGGTTTTAAAGGGGAAAATATGGTACGTGGAAACAGCAAATGGTGCAAAAATAAGGAATTGTGGTTTTGAATGCACAAGGGAGAAGCAAAGGCAAAATGTAGTCTAATGGCTGAAAACAACAGGGATGAGAACACTCAAAATGATGAAGAAGAGTTGGTTTTCATGCCCCACTTTCCTCTACCTTAAGGAGTCTCAAAGTGGCCTTCCCTTCCTCTCCCCACAACAGGCATGTCATGAGGTAGGTGGGGCAGAGAGAATGCTGAGAAAATTGTGACGAACACAAGGTTCACCCAGTAGGCTTCATGTGGAGGAG
>NW_015173924.1:3741-14535 GCF_001447785.1 Gekko japonicus | reverse complement strand
GCATCTCTTATGTTCTTATGTTCTCATGGCCCTTGTTGAAGCCATCTGAAGAGGGAGCAAAATCCAAGTCATCCCATGGCACCCTTAAGAGACGAACACAGTTTTATTCCAGGGATAAGCTTTTGTGTGCATACATGCCCCCTTCTTCTCTGGGGTGGGTGCTGGATTGCAGCCTGGCTCTCTTGGCCCCATGGGAGAGAGAAAAACCAGCTTTATCACTCTTACAGCTCTATCTATAATTGGTATAAATAGCTCTCCATTTATTCTCAGTTTCACTACTTGGTCTGTTGTTTATATGATTCGCCAATTTTGTCATAACAGCATATTCTTCCATCTTATCTTTCCATTTTTTAAAATTTGGGCAGAACAGTTTCTATTTAGTTGGAAACACTACTAGTGCTGCTGTTAACATATATCAAAATAGTTCATGTGTTGCTCTTTCAGTATTCATGGGTATAATTCCCAATAACATAGTTTCTGCCTGGTAGCATGGCAAAGTTTACGTTCAGATTTTTCTGAATTTCAGTATGTAGTTCTTTCCAGTATTTACTAGTCTTTTACAAACTATGATAGAAGGTACCATCGATCACTTTACACTTCCAACACTTTCCAAAATAATTTTGTTCCATTCTCTCTATATCTTTTGGAGTGATATACCAATGAAAGAATATCTGTTACCAGCTTTCTCTAAATTCTGACTTCTTGTAAATTTTATATCCTCCATCCACAGATTTTCCTCATTGTTAAAATGAGATTATGCCGCCATCTTGAGATTTCTTTATCAAAATTCTGCATCCATTTCACCATACACATCTTGACTTGTTCTGCTTCTGTGTCATATGTAAGTAATAGTTTATAAATGTCTCTTAGAATATGATATTTTTTATTCAATACTACCTTTTCAAAGTCTGTCAGGTCTCTCAATCTGTCTTTTCTTGCATGTGCTATTTCTTTAATTCTCAATGTCAATTGGAAATATGCTAGCCAATGTATCTTTCCCACTTCCTCACCAATAGTCTGCCAGGATTTAATTTTCCCTTGTGTGTTAATCATGTCTTGATATGCTATAAAATCGATGTTTTTCTCTCTCATATTTATCATAATAAGCATCAATTGGTGACATTATAGGTGACATGGGTGGACTAATTATTGTATTTAACAACTACCAAGTTTTCAGTAAACGGTCTCTAATAACATGACTTTTATATTTCATTTCTTTTTGAAGCACTCTACCAGGTTTTTTATCCAAAGATGGGTATGCAAACCTTCCGTCAAGTCAGCAACTTCCAATTTCATCAATCTTTCATATAGAATTTTGATCCAATCAGAAATCCATACTAAACCAGCTGCTTGATAATCTAGCTTAATATTAGGTACTGCTAGGCCTCCTCTTTTCTTCTCATCCTGTAATACTTTGAATCTGACTCTTGGTCTCTTACCGTTCCATATAAATGCATTTATCTGACTTCGCCAATTCTTTAGGGTTTTATCAGGAATTCCACTTGGAGGCACTTGAAATAAAAAGTTTATTTATAGCAAGAGATTCGTTTTTATTGTAGAGATTTTACCAAGCCAAGGCAACTTTAATTAGGACCCTCTTTCCAAATCTTTTAGTATTTTCTTCCCTACTACTTCATAATTTTCCTGAAAAAGCATGACATTTTCCGCTGACACATTATCTCCCAGGTATTTTATTGAATTGATTACAATGTCACATCCAGTAATTGTTTTAACATTATCTTCTTCCTGTTTTGTAAGAAATCTAGAGATTATTTTAGTTTTATTCCTGTTAATTTTAAATCCTGAAAAAGAACCAAACTTTTCTGTAAGTCTCATGAGGTAATGCATTTACTTTTGTGGATTAAATATTACTAAAACAACATGTCCACATAACTTTTTATCTTAAATTCTTCTCTGTCAACAATCAGAACTTTGATGTTTCGATCTTCTCTGATACCAGAAGCAAATATTTCCATTTGAAGAATCTTAATATAATAATTCTCTTAGCTTGTTGGCCGTTTTCAGCTCTCCCATTGGTTGTGAAGTGCGCTCCATCACCCATTGGCCCATCAACCGCCACTCAAGAGTACTTGTGTGCCATTGGCTGGTTGCTGGGTCCACTCCTCTTCCCCACCCACTCCCACTTCAGCCACTGTTTCCTGCCAGAATAACTGCCAGATGGCTGTCTGTCCTGACGAAGACACTTCTCTTGCTTGGCTCCTGTGGGACTATTGCCTCAGTGGCTGAGGCTAGACAACCAAGATTGATTCTATCAGTAAAAAGACAAAGAAAGGAAACCCTTTCCAGGCCTTTGTGAGGAACTCATTGGGGCCAGTCCTTACTAGGGTTGCCAGCTCCAGGTTGGGAAATTCCTGACTATTCTGTGTCTAAGGAAGCCAGTCTAAAGAAGTTAGAATTTGGGGAGGGGAGAGGCCTCAGCTGAATCGAATGCCATAGAGGCCACCCTCCAAAGCAGTTATTTTCTCCAGGGGGAGAGAGAGCTCTGTTGTCTGAAGTTCAGTTGTGATACCTGGAAATCTTCAGGCTTCACCTGGAGGTTCGCTACCCTAGGCATACCAGTCAGCGCTTCAGAGCAGCGTCTGCTAGACCCAGGTTCTGAGTGGGTGATTTTGGACCAGTTACAGACTTTCAGCCTAACCTACTTCACAGGGTTCTTGTGCAAGTCAAAAGGGGGAGAGGGGAATGATGTAAGCTGCTTTGGTCCCCATTGCAGTGAAAGACTACTTTGCCTCCTGGGGAAACATTGCTGCCCATCTCCAGGTGAGGGCTGGAGATCCCTCAGAATTACAATTGCTCTCCAGATGGCAGAGACCTGTTCCCTTGGAGAAAATGGTGGACTCTGTGTCCTTATACCCTGCTGAGATGGCCCCCCATGACAGCCAATGTAATGTAGCAATCAGGGCTTCAGAGCACGGTAGAGGCTGCAGGTGTGGGGGGGAGATGGAAAACTGAAGAGTGAGGGGGAAATAAAGGTAAGTTGATGATTGGCTGGGAAGAAGATAAGGTTCCAACTCCAGGTGGGAAACTCCTGGAGATTTGAGGGATGGAGACTGGAGAGGGTGAGGTTTGAGGAGGGGTGGGACCTCATACAGGTACAATGCCATAGACTCCACCCTCCAAACCAGCCATTCCCAGCCAATCTCCAGGTGAGGGCTGGGGATCACTCAGAATTACAACTACTTTCTATGAGGGAGGGGAGGAGGTGGAAAGCTGAAGAGTGAGGGGGCAGATAATGGTAGGTTGATGGTGGCTGGGAGGGAGATAGGGTTGCCAACTCCAGGTTAGGAGATTCCTGGAGATTTGAAAGGTGGAGGCTGAAGAGGGTGGGGTTTGAGGAGGGGTTGGACCTCAGACAGGTACAATGCCATAGACTCCACCCTCCAAACCAGCCATTTCATCCTGGGTAAAAATTGTTGCCAATCTCCAGGTGAGGGCTGGAGATCACTCAAAATTACAACTGCTCTTCAGGTAGCAGAGGTCAGTACCTCTGGAGAAAATGGTGGACTCTGTGTCATTATACCATGTTGAGGTCACCACAGCAAATTGACACTGAGTGCCCAAGGCCTGGGCACTCTCCCAGAGCCTCTTTCTAGAGCTTGTTGTATTTATTTCCATGATGGACCTTATTCCTAGTAAATAATAAAGGTGATAGAGGACAACCTTGTCTCACTCCTTTTTCAATCTGGAAATCATCTGATAACAATCCATTGATTAATATTTTAGCACTCGGCTTCATATAAATTCCTTGAATCCAATTAAGGAATTTATCTCCACAATTTAAATGCTCTAACACTCTTTGCAAGAAAGTCCAAGATAAATTATCAAAAGCTTTTTCAGCATCTAAAACCATAAAAACGGCTTCCTCTTCTTTACTTCGTACAAATTTCATAGCATCAATTATCAAGCAAACATTCTCTTTCATGTATCTCTTGGGGATGAACCCTGTCTGATCAGGATGAATTGTTTTTGTTATACATCTCTTAAGCCATTCCACCATTACTGAGGCAAAAAGTTTATAATCCACATTTAATAACGAAATAGGTCTATATGATTGAAGTAATGTTGGATCATTCCCTTCCTTGGGAATTAATGTTATATGTCCTTCTTGCCATGACTGAGGAGGTACTTTGTTTTCACTTATTTGATCCATCCATTTTTGGAGTGGCAGGATTAACTCTTCTTCCAAGCATTTGTAATATAATGCCGACAAACCATTTGGGCCTCGAGCTTTATCCTTTTTCAATTTCTTAATTGCTTGTGAGATGTATTGTAGTATTCTGGTTTAACATATCTATATAATCTTTCATAAATTTGGGTATTGAAATATTTCTAAATAGACCTTCCTCAGTTCTTTTTCTTGTAAAGATGTGAAAAAGTGAACAAACTGTTCATGTATATCCTCGAAAGGAAATTTCATCTAATTTTTTACTCCAGTTATTGACCTTCTTTCACTTTCTTTTCTTAAACAATATGCCAAATACTGTCCATCTTTGTTTGCATGTTCAAAGTACTTTTGTTTGATAAATCTTTTTTTCTGGATTTCTTTTGTTTCAATCACATTTAATTGATTTTTCAATTGTTTGATTTCTTTTAAAACAGCTTTCTTTGATGTATTTATATGCTGCTCTTCCAATGTTTGAATTCTTTCCATTATTTTCACAATAAGGTTTCCTCTCATAAAAGCTTTATTGCCTCCCAAATCTTTGTCAGGGACACATTTTCTGTTATATTTAGTTTAAAAAATTCAGCTAAGTACTTGTTGCATTTCTCAATTACTTCTTTTTGAAGCAGGATATCATCATTTAATCTCCACCTTCTTTTCCCCAATCTTCTCCCTTGCCAAGGTATTTAGAGAGGGGTGCGATTTGCAAATATCTTTGGTCAAATCTCAGCATTCTTTAGGTTTGTAATTAACACTTTAGACATCCAGCACATATCAATTCTTGAATACACTTAATGTCTGTTGGAATAAAAAGTGTAACTTCCTGATTTGGGATTCATCACTTTCCAAGTGTCAATTAAGTGTAATATATCCATATACCAGAAACATTCTTCAGAAGTCTACTTCTTTTTATCTTCCTTGTCTTGTCTTTTTTTAGGATCCAAAACTCCAGTCATGTCCCCAAAAATCATAATTTTCCCTTCTTTTAATAACTTTTTAAAGTTATTAATTTAATAACTTTTGGGGGGAAATCTCATAAAAATTATACCAGTGTGTCAGTCTTACCACCTGGTAATTTGGCCTTCAAAATGAAGTATCTTCCTTCTGGATATTTCAACTCCTGTGTAACTCTGATTCATTGGTTTGTTATGTAAATCGCTGTACCTTTTTTCTTCTCATTTGCAGATGTTGCATGTATCCTGCCCAATTTCCTGTTTATCAAAATATGTTCATGTTGTTCTTTATATGGGTTTCGTGTATACATATAATGTATGCTTTTTGTTTCTTTAATGCTGAAGGTTCTGGATCTTTTAGTAGGAGAGTTAATGCCATTGATGTTGATTGATAATACATTCAGATTATTCATCTTTAAAGAAGTGCAGCAGCTTGGTCCAATTTTCCTTCTTCACTGCTTGTTTCAGTGTCGGATCGTTCTTCTGCTTGTTTAGCTTGTTCAGTCATAAATATAATTCTTCTACCCTTTGGTAAATACACCTCTAATGTAAATGGGATTCTCTAATGGTATTTTATATCTTTCTGTTGTTGGGTTTCTTTTACAAAAACAAAGTATCTCCTTTTTTTCAAAAGAATTGAAGGAAGGTCTTGAAAAACCTGGATCTCAGTCACATGAATTTTAAGAGGAGAAACTCTCTGCTTGTTCAGTATAAAATCCCTTGTTTTATTCAGTGTGAATTTCTCCAAAATATCACATGGAAGTTTATTCTTACTGGCAATTCTGATTAATTCTATGCATTTCGTCATATTCAAAAAGTCTTCTTTAGTCTTGTAGTGATCTTCAAGGTTAGTTTTCCCAAAATGTTCAAGGTTAGTTTTCCCAACATTAGTTTTCCCTAAATCTTCTAGGATATAATGAAACTTGAAGTAACAATTTCTATATTCTATTCTATTCTATTCTATTCTATTCTATTCTATTCTATTCCTATTCTATTCTATTCTATTCTATTCTTAAAATGTTTCATGGGTTTCATTCTCTCCACAAAACAAAAATTCCATATTTGAGTTTGATTTAAAAAATACAACTGGAGAACAAGGACCTGTCTGATTAAAGAATTTAGTGCTTTTTCCTTATCAGCTGCTCTCTTCTGTTCAATTCTGGCCGCAGAATAATGACATAGCATTTGGGCAAAAAGATACAGCCCAGTAAGCCAGCACTGGAAGCTAAGATAGAGAAGATCTCCACAGCAACCATGTCTTTTCCTTTCGTGCTCAGGTAGGTTGGGACAAAGGACAGCCAAACACAGCAAAAGACCAACATGCTGAAGGTGATGAACTTGGCTTCATTGAAACTGTCAGGCAAGTTTCTTGCTAGAAAAGCTACAATGAAGCAGAAGGTGGCAAGAAATCCAATGTAACTCAAGGCACAATAAAACATGGTGACTGACCCTTCATTGCATTGCACTATGATTTCTCTTCTCAGTGAATGTATGTCAGTATCTGGGAAGGGAGGTGAAGAACCAAGCCAAACAGCACAAATGCCAACTTGAACAAAGGAGCAAGAAATAACAATATAACGTGCCAATTGTTTCCCCACCCATTTTTTGAAAAGGTTTCCCGGCTTGGAGGCCATAAATGCCACAACCACAGTCACTGTTTTTGCCAGAACAGAAGAAACAGCAACAGAGAAGATGATGCCAAAAGTCATCTGTCGGAGGAGGCAGGTCACCCTGTTAGGCTGTCCAATGAAGAGCAAGGAGCAGAGGAAGCAAAGGAAAAGAGAGATGAGCAGAATGTAGGTGAGGCTCTGGTTGTTGGCTTTAACAATGGGAGTGTCCTTGTGTTTTATGAAGGACATCAGCACCAGAGCTGTTATCAGAGAGAAGAAAAGCGCTAAAAAGGCTAAAACAATGCTCAGAGGTTCAGAAAATGAAAGGAAGTTTGAAATCTTGGGAAGGCACTGGTCTTGTCTCTGGTTTGGATAATGACCTTCAGGGCAAATGATACAATAATCCATGTCTGAAAGGGGAAGATAACCTACTTAGACAGTTTCATAATAAATTCAGATTCAGACATCTTTAATTGCATAGAGGTATATAATAAATACATTTAAGATGATATATTGAATTCCAGTAGGTAAATTTAGACAATAAAATATTAGTATTACGTTAAAAGGCTGTCTCTGTGCGGCTGATTCAGCTAAGAATTCTGCGACCATAATAATAGTATCAGTATTAACATCGTTAGGAAGATATTGAACAGCTTTAAGATTATTAGTAAACAAGTGTGGCCGAAGGGGTAACAGTTTCATACATAACTGTTTCATACCCTGCAACATGTTTGAGGGAAGGATGTTTAGTCGAGCCAACGTAAAGGCTCTTCGATGGGAAGGAAGGCTGAGATTATGTAAATAATGGGCCATTTGGCCATATTGCGTAGAGAGGTTAAGGTGAGCTTGTGAGTAAATATGCGAATGTGAAGGATGAAAATTATGTAATTCTAGGTCGAATAGCTTTTGTTAGATTGTACGTAACATTGTATCATCAATCCATGATGAAAACAGTTTTATAAACCTGTTCTAACATTGAAACTATGTAAGAAGTGATGCTGCCATTTGCACCTTCAAGGATATATTGAGATGAGAGCATGAATCCTATTGTGGTTAAAGAACTTTTGCGGGACTTTCATGGTTCCTGTTGATGCTTCTCAATTTCTTACCAAATAGTCTCTGTCCTTAAAACAGGACTAAGCCCTATTGCTGTCCAGTAATTCTGTTTCCTTTGAATCTGATTTCCCATAAGTTCTCAAAAATCTCTGGAAATAGAGAAATGCACAGGAATGTTCAAGAGAACTAAGTGTAAAGTAGCAAAAAATTTCCCAGCTTCAAGTATATGCAAATGAAGACTGAACTTGTAGAAACTGAGAAGGAAAGAGATCTTGAGGTCTTAGTGGATAACTCAGTGGAAGTGTCGACCCAGTCTACTGCAGCAGAAAAAATATTCTAACTTTATACTGGGGAGCATTAGAAAAATGACTGAAAATAAAACAGCCAATATTATAATGCCTCTGTGTAGATACTATGAGCAATTTTGATTACCATATCTCATCACAGAGCTGGGGAAAGTACAGTAGAAGGTGATCGAGGTTATTAAGAGGTTAGAGGACTTCTCCAATGAGGAAAGGTTGAAGAGTCTAGATGCCTTTTCAGTTTAGAAATGAGATGACTAAAGGGACAGGGATGATAGAGGTTAACAAAATACTGCATGGGATAGAGAGTGAGGACAAAATAACTTTGTCTCCCTCACCCAAAATATTAGACTTCAAGGGTATTCTAGGAAACTAATGGACAGCAGATCCAGCAGAGACAAAAGGAAATACTTCTTTACACACCACTTAATTAAAAACATGGAATTTGCTGCCAGTTAATGTAGAGATGGCCACAGAGTCAGGAAGCTTAGAAAGGGAATCAGACAGACTCATGGAGGATAACCTATCAATGGCTACTAACCATGTTGACTAAAGGGATCCTCCACCTTCAGAGGCAATGAATCTCTGAGTACAAGCACTGGGAGGCAACATCAAGGGAAGGCTTTGGCCTCAATGACCTGTTGTTGGCCATCGAGATGAACTGATTGGCTACTATTGAGAAAGGGTGCTGGACTTGATGGACCACTGGTCTGATCCAGTAGGACTCGACTTCTGTTATACTTTCTGAATGCATCATGACAAAGCAGCATATATAGGTCTTTTTGGATGTTTCCTCAAAGTGCAGAGGTTTAAATTCCTACCCTTCAAGTGATCAAACTTTTGGGAATCTTTAACAAGAGCAATCTTGACCAGAGCATTTCCTACCTTCTTTGTCTGCCATCTTCCCTTCTGGACACAGATCACAATGGTAGCAGCAGAATTTCTCCCCTTCCTTCCTTCTTCTGCTGTAACCAGGCTTGCAGGGATCATTACACAGAGAGAAAGGAGGCACCTGTCCTTGAAGAAAGCAAGAATTTAGAACGGAGAAGCCACTATGAGTGTTTTGCTTCGGAATTACTCTCCATTTTGCCTACCCATTTCCTTAAATGACAATGGGTTTTGTATTTTGAGAGACACTGAGATGTTTTCTCACCTGTGAAAAGTGTCTGTTCCATTTAATCCTGTCTTGATCGATCATCACTGTTTTACCAAGAGGATCCTGAGGATCCAGCCTCCCGATCTTGACTCTGACATAGGAGTTATTTGGGAAAGTGATCAAGTTGGTAATATCAAATCCACCTTTCAGTTCTCGTTGTTCATCAAAGGACACTTCATCTCCAGCGCTGTTGTTGAAAGCAATTCTCTGAAGTAGGGTGTGGAGCTTGGTGAAAAGAGAAAGAACATCAAGGGAATCAATTGGATGGATTGGAGTGTGCTCACCAATACCTTTCACTTTCAAAGAGATTTTTAGATGACTTTCTTCTAGGAGAGAAGTAATTTATGAATGCAACTATTTTGGTTTTACTAATGAGAATAAACTTCCACTGCCAGACACAAGACAAAGGAAGGAAGCGTGATTTGGGGTGTTTCTTGAATGAATGCTGCGGAAAGAACTTCCGAAGAGATCCATTTTGGTTTTGCTGCATCCAAAGCTGGCAAAAAGGAAGTGTCCGTAGCTCAGTGTTGAGCATTTGCCTGGCATGCAGAAGGTCCCAGGGACAATCCCCGGCATTTCCATTTGAAAGGTAGGGTAGTAGGTGATGTGAAAGACCTCTGCTGAGAGCTGCTGCCAGTTAGTGGTCCGATTCAGTATAAGGTAGCAACATAGGTGTTCAAAGAAGGAGAGGTAATAGGAGGTGGTAGGAAAGAAGAGGTAAAAGCCCACAATTCCAGAGGACTTTCCGTAATATCCATGGCTTTTACCACAGAGTATTGGGGAATTCCTAGAGAGTCGCACTGGGGGGCAGGGGTTGATGTCACCTTCAGGTATTCACACAGTCCTCATCTTGCACTGTCAGTGACACGTTTTCAGTGGCTCCACCCCTTTGTAAAATCCTGATTTTTGCTGCCCTTGGACTGGCCACTCCATCAGGACATAAATTGAACCGTGATTGGCAACGCACTCTTAGCTCAATTTTTTTCCCCATGACAGACTGAGCCATTCTCTTCCATCTACCTAGACAACATGTTGAACACATGTTTCTCAAACCACAAAGGGGGACACCTGAAACCACTGCAACAATGTGATGGTTGAGTTCTAGAGGCTTGCAACGTCCAAAACTGATAGCCAGTTCTAATTTCCCATCATTCCGGTTATGTAACAGTTATGAAATTGTTGTTCTATCAGCTTTTCTTTTGTCTTTGCTCAGTATCTTGTGTTCACAGATCCTGTGTGCATTTTCAAGTCTTTACTAATTGTATTTAATTTCAAAGGGAGTCATTCTGGTCCCTGTGATACATATTAAAGCCCCTGTTTTACTCAGGTGTACCAAAAGAGGGAAAGGGAGGGGTTGCAGCTACCCTACTTCCCAGGAGAACCCAAGAGCTAAGCATAGGAGGGCAAGGTGGTAGTGGAGTCTACATTCAAGTCCAGGGGCAGAGAATGTCCTTTATTGCAATGACTGGATGGTGGCTACAAAACCCAGAGAACAGGGAAATTCAGGAGGGAGGGAGAAGCCTCACTGGGCAGG
>NW_015173924.1:2790-2934 GCF_001447785.1 Gekko japonicus | reverse complement strand
CCCTTCTACTAGTAAAATTGCCTGGAATTGTTTTATTTAAAACATTTATTCGCCATCTTTGCACCTTGCCATACTCTAGGCAGCTTAACCCAACTCATACTTAACCCAATTCATCACTTTCTTCTTTCGAAAGGTATTTCAATG
>NW_015173924.1:0-2462 GCF_001447785.1 Gekko japonicus | reverse complement strand
TTATAATGTGAATAAAACAAGTATTGTAAAAATACATAAAGGACCACAATTTTAAATCTCAATAATTAAAGGCCCCTGCCTGGTGGAACAGGCTCCCTGTGGAGATTAGGGCCCTGCGGGATCTTCTTCAACTCCACAGGGCCTGCGAGATGGAGCTCTTCCACCAGGGTTTTGGCTGAGGCAGCGGGCGCCCACGTATGTAGAAGAAGAAGAGATTGGATTTATACCCCGCCCTTCACTACCCAAAGGAGTCTCAGAGCGGCTTACAAACTCCCTTTCCCTTCCCCTCCGCACAACAGACACCCTGTGAGGTAAAAGAAGAAGAAGAAGAGATTGGATTTATACCCCGCCCTTCACTACCCAAAGGAGTCTCAGAGCGGCTTACAATCTCCTTTCCCTCCCCCTCCCTACAACAGACACCCTGTGAGGTAGGTGGGGCTGAGAGAGCTCTTGACAGAAACGGCTCTTTTTCAAGAACAGCTCAGGACCGGAGCTGGGTGACCCGCCCGAGAAAAGGGCAAGGAGGTTGGTCAGGGGAGTGACACCTGCCTTGCCTGTTCTGTGCTTGCTTAGCTGGTCCCTCGCCACAATGTTATGTTAAATAGTTAATAAAGTGGCCCTTGTTTACTTCCAAAACTGTTGCCTGTCTCATTATTCTGACAGGGGGGGCAACTTGCCCAACGTCATCCAGCACGTGCAAGTGGAGGAGTGGGGAATCAAACCTGGTTCTCCCAGATTAGTGACTGCACACTTGTATTGTATTTATTGTATATATTGTATTACTAATATGAATGTTCCCTCTAAGCTGTGGAACCCTGTGAGCAAAAAATCTACTTTGTGAGCTGCTGACATTAAAGTTGTGAGCAAGCAATTTGGCTACCGCATAAATTAGTCTGCTCTGGAGCCCTCCTTCCTGAGCTAAGACAAAAATGTGTGAGCCAGAGGCTGAAAAACAGTGAGCTAGCTCACACTAACTCAGCTTAGAGGGAACACTACTAACCCGCCCTGATCCTGCTTGTGGGATGGGGAGCTATAAAAACAAACAAACAAATAAATAAATAAAACGAATCCTAAATAAAACTGCATCCAACTGCTTCCTATAGATTGATAGTGAAGATTTTCCATAGTTGTGGGGCTGCCACTGAAAAGGCCCTCTCTCATGTGCTCACTGCCAGACGAGCTTCCTTGATTGGTGGGGGTCAGGAGGGCCTCTCCCTGTGATCTTAATTCCTGCCCAGGATCATGTTGGAGAAGACACCCTCGCTCCAAGCCATGTAGGGCTTTAAAGAACAAAGCCAACTTGGGCTCGGAGAGTGATTGAGAGGAAGAGAGTATAGAATACCCTTTAGCAGGTCATCCACTCCTCTTTCACCCGATCAACATTCACAAGAAGAAACGTCATGTATTCCTGTGCGGAATATTCCAGTGCTTCTGTGTTCATGCAGTGTGTACAGATGTAAAATCAGAGATGTAAAAGGGGTCAGGAGAAGAAGTGCATGCTCATTTATGCACAGAGAAGAGGCTGGAAGAAGCCAAATAAATGGTGACGGACGCGTCTTCTCCTGGATTCACACTCACTGTTCATTGTGTAGAGTTGTATGAGTTGCAATAATGTGTCAAATGAAGTTGTCTTCCAAATCAAGGAGACAGCCGTTTGCCGTGCCGCGCCACTTCTTTGGCGCGTCGTGTGATCGGCACCTCCCCCCTAACCAAGGGACCTCGACGGGACCGCGAGGGGACGCCTGATCGCGCAGTCGCACGTTATTTCACTGTGGGGCAAACAGCCACGCCTCCCCCCCCCGTGGTATCCGGCCCGTGTGACCGGGGCCTGTGATGAATGAAACAGAACCTTGTTTCAACATAACATTTCATAAAGGACTATATTTCATGTGAAATCTAACAGTTCCCTTTCCTGTGGGCAAGATTCAGGCATTAAACAAATTATGTTCAAGAGGAGCATGTTTAAAATATATATATTTAAAATTGGAGCATATGGTCAATAAAGGGGGGGGGAATCTCTTTGCATTTGCCCTTCCTTTTGATAAATGACTTTCCTTCACACCATTCACAGCCTACCCAAACGTACAAACTTGACTCAGGAGGTTGATTTCAGTTCTTCAGCAGTATCCCAGAACCAGACCCCTCTGACCTTGATGTTCCAAAGAGGATTCAGAGTAAAAAACAAAACACTTGTATTCTAGGAATGTTGTTCTCTGTCTGGGAAGCAAAAACCACAGACAAAAGGTCCCCAGATTTGTGTGAATAAATTACATTTCCTTTCCTGTACAATCCTTAGTTTCTTCCATTTTTAGTAGCTTCCATAATAGAAGCAGTGTACATGGGACCTATATCAAATAGAATTGTTGAAGAAATCAAATCAGCGCCCATGTGTTGAAAGGAATGAAGTACAGTAACAAACCCCATCACTTGAAGATACTCAGCCTCAATATTCAACACACATC
>NW_015173923.1:7841-14411 GCF_001447785.1 Gekko japonicus | reverse complement strand
CTGTGACAGCAGCCATAAAATTAAAAGATCCCTGCTCCTTGGGAAAAAAGCAATGGCGAACCTAAACAGCATGATAAAAAGTAGAGACATCACCCTGCCAACAAAAGTCCGCATGGTCAAAGCAATGGTATTCCCAGTAGTCATGTATGGCTGCGAGAGTTGGACTATAAGGAAGGCCGAACGCCGAAGAATAGATTCTTTTGAACTATGGTGCTGGAGAAGACTCTTGAGAGTCCCTTGGACTGCAAGAAGATCAAATCAGTGAATCCTAAAAGAAACCAACCCTAACTGTTCCCTGGAAGGCTAGATAATGAAACTGAAGCTCAAATACTTTGGCCACCAAATGAGAAGGGAGCACTCACTGGAGAAGACCCTGATGCTGGGAAAGATTGAAGGTCAAAGAAGACGGGGACGGCAAAGGATGAGATCGTTAGACAGTGTCATAGATGCAACGAACATGAAGTTGAGCAAACTTCAGAGGACAGCGGAAGACCGGAAGGCCTGGCGTGATCTGGTCCATGGGGTCACGAAGAGTCGGACTCGACTGTGCGACTGAACAACAAAAAATCTATACAGTGGCAGCTGAGACTGGATTAAGTCACATCAATGCTTTCCAAATCTGTAGCGCAAAATAGCCACTTGTGTTGATGCACGATGGAAGAAACAGAACAAATCCTTTACACTTGTTTTTCTGACTCCAAAGTAGTGTAGATAGTAGGACTTACAGATTTTTCCTTGCTAGGAGGCCCAAGAACTCCAGAAGCTGACTAGGGAACATCGCTCCTATGGCTAAGCCAAGTTAAGTCATGATTGCCACTGTCTTGAATCAACATGAAAACCACTGGCTGCAGATAAACAGTACTTGATCATAGTCTAGGTTATATATTAAAACAGGGGTTCCCAAAATGGTGCCTGTAGGAGCCATGGCACACACCAACACCTTTTCTGATGCCCACCAGGCATTTTTAGGAAGTGGGTGGGGCCAGGTAGGGCTTTTGACCAGCAAGGCTTCTGCCTGACTACTGGAAATTTGATTGGCTGCATAGATTTTTTTTTTAAATGTTACTTTGGCAGCACCACCACCACAGCAAAACAGATAGGTGGACTGGAATTAACAGTATAGTACAGCTCAGCAGCAACTGGACCAATCTCTTTTTATTTTGCTGGCAATTGCTTGTTGGACTACTGCTGCCCTCTGTCAGAGAAATGTCCCCACTTAGGCAACATATGCCCAGCAGTAATTAGGTGGGGTCTTCCACGATGAAATACTTCATCTGCATTAAGTATTAGAATATATGTTCATAACTATGAAAACCTTCAAAATTAGGACACGTCATTGTAAAAAATACTAAGAATATGAAAAAAATAGAATTTCAATATAACTCTCCTTTTAGAATGTTCCTGGCTTGTCAGAGGATATTTGGCTCACAAATTGTGTCTTGCCAATACATGGAAATATGCCAAAGTGCAACTAGAAATACTGGTATTTGATGAAAATTATATCAACCAATACATATAACATTATAAACTGCACCTTAAAAGAAACAAATGGCATTACAAATTGCTTTTAAAAGTAACCCACCTACCCCCAAATTTAATGTTAAGAAAAGGCTGCAAATAGCTGAGTAAGAAGATGAAAGGCAAAACATAAGGAAATGTCATTTTATTGTGAAAATAAGACATCAATTAGTTTGGCCTTAACAGGGAGTGGTTTTCTCCATGAAATCTGGCATTTATTTCAACTACCTTTGCCCCTCCAGACTTATTCATTAAGTATTCAAAAATGAAGTTTTTAGAACTACTGATTAATGAGATGGTCATTATGGTCATCATGGAATGTGTGTAAAGTAATGGTCAGCAGTGTACAAATAACAGCTTCACGGCATATACAGCTCTGGACAAATAATAGTTTCAAAGCAGAATAACTAGAGAACACTAAAGAGCCATTTCTCTCCATCTATAACAAAATAGGTCCTTCACCCAGGCTTTGGAATTTTGCAAGTTGTTTCAGTGCACAACTCTGATTTCCTTTATTACAACTAAAAAACTCAAAGACACTTTCATAAATCTCAAGAGTCAACTGGATTATATTTAGCTCAGAGGACTTACATAGTTGTTTTGATGGGTAAGATGGACATACCCTCTCTCTCTATAATAATTCTGGTTTGGTCATGGACTCTCCTGAACATTCCACATGCTCCCAAATCAGTTCACTCCCTGATCTGTGACTCAGAAACTGTCCCTATCCACTGGCTGTGTTGCCTGAGCCTCACCTCTAATATTCTAAACAGTTTGCTGTTCCTCTCCCCCCAATAGCCAGTCGGAACACAGAGGTCATTTGCATATGCAGCCTGATTGGCCTTTGCCTCTAACATTCTAAACTGTTTGTTGTTGCGAGTCATTGAATGTGTCCTGAGGTAAAATACATATCCCAATTTTCCCTTAAACGGTCAATGGAGTTGCGAAAATACATATTCGAATCTTCCCATAAATGGTCACTGGACTTGCCAGTCTCCCTGTGGGGCCTGGAGATCTCCCAGAAATCACCGTGTTCCCCAGCCACAGCGCATCATGTCCCCTACAGAAAATTTCCCAGCTATTACAATGGCTGCTTTGGGCAGTAGACTCTATGGCATTATACCCTGCTTAAGTCCCTCCACACCCCCAAACCCTGCCCTCCCCAGGCTCTACCCCTCAAATCTCCTGGCCCTCTCCTTAGTATGCCAGCCTCCAGGCAGCACCTGGAGATCTCCAAGATCAGTTCTCCTGGAGAAAATGGCTGCTTTGGGCAATTGACTCTAAGGAATTGTACCCTCCTGGGGTCCCTCTTCATCCCAAACCCTGCCCTCCCCAGGCTCTACCCCTCAAATATACAGGTATTTCCCAACCCAGAGTTGGCAACCCTGTAACTGGCTATGGAACCACTTTCCAGACCCTTGGAACCCAGAAGACATGGCATAGGAGGAGGTGCTTTTCTACCTTAGCTGCCACTGCATAACCCCAAATCAACATAAGTCAGGGGTGGAGGGAACCATACCTGTTACCATGAGGCTGTCCTCCCATACTACCCACATGGGGCAGCAAAATGACTTGAGAGAGCCCTGCCTTATAGCTAAGCAGAAGGAAATAAACATGGCTTGCCTTCCTCTATTTTCCCCTTCCTTCCGCCGCCCCACCAGCCACAGTCGGGACACTCACCTGGAGCTTTCTTCTAGAGCTCATTGTATTTCTTCCCACAACGAGACTTACTCCAAGTTGTATAATAAATAAGAACAGTACCACTTTGTATTTAGTGACATCTTATTCTAACTTATGTCATTTTATCTGTTTGTGAACTACACAGAAAATGTATTCAATTCAAAAAAGCCATGTCAATACTTTAAACAAACATGGAAACACAAATCAGACATATAAATGCACCTTGTGAATATAGCCTTAAAAGACTTCCCTGTTCTGTACTGACATCTCTGTAATCCTTGATATGTTACAATGTAGACCCGCCCACTCAAAATGAAAGATTTTTGTCAACTGTGAGTGTATATTCCTGCTAACTGTATTTTAGACTTATTCAGTACCTATGAATATTCATTCCTCTCTCTTGTCTTTCATATGCAGTGATCATTTATGTTTAAAATCTGTATATGACATATATAAGATTTAGGCATACATCAAATGTAATGGGGTGGGGGAATCCATCCAATCACAATATCACCTGAATAACCATTCCTTTCTCACACACACACAAAACATCTTGGTAGAGCATGTGAATCTGCATGTTAGTATTTACTGAATACTGTGGCGTTTTCCCCCTTATACATTTAAATTAATCGCGTAAGCTGCCTAAAAGGTCTAGCCTTGTTCACTTGCTTCTATCTGTTCCTTCAGTTTTAAAGCACATTTCCCTTTATTTCACTTTTCCACAACCCATAAAAAAACCTCATTTCTAATTCATCCGTTCGTTCAGCTTAACCTCTCTTCTCAGCAATTAAAGCACTCTGCGCATCCCTCATCTATCACACAGCCAGCTAAATAATGCATTGCGTCCTCCGCTCATCTTTTATCATCCCAAATGACAGGTATTAGCATATCTCCCCAGTCAATTACAGTGCAGTGGAATAATCACAGCATAATTGGGCGAAAGCCACTCTAATCACCAACCCTGCAAACTCGCAGAATAAAAACTGAGTGGCAGTTCAGACAGGCCTTGCTCTTGTCCATGACTCTAGCCAACAAGCTTGGCAGGTCTCCATTTCCTTTTTTGCCTTTTAAAACTTACTCTCTGAGGTAAACTCCTCAAAAAAGACAGAGCAGATTCAAAAGGAAAATAATATGTACTTTGATGCCTACATTCTAGTTCTATGAAACTGGATAGGCTAGAACTTCTTTAGAGTCTATTCGCAAAAACTATATTTTCTACCTTTCTGATATGGACCTTGCATTAATGTCTTTCTTGTATCGTTTTCAGTATTGAAAGATTTTTGGTTATGAATGAAGTAATTTTTGTATCACACCATGCTCAGACTATGTCTTAATTCATTTTACAAGTAGTTTTAATTTTTAAAGAACATTTTAAAATTATTATTCTGTATGTACATTTTAATTGAATTCATGATTATATATTTTACTTTGTATTAGATCCCCTGATGAAGCATATACCAAAACACTTAGGGATCTAGAAGATCTAATAAAACTGCTCAACCTTGCACCTTGTTCCTCTTTTCTCCTACCTACTTGGTGTGACCTTTTCTTCATGTATCCTCCACATTTCTAATTAGCTGATGTCACAGCACTGCCTGACTATCTTTCTGTATAGTCTGATTATTTTTACTTGATCCAGTATTTGTTTTAAACTGCATGTGGTCAAGGGTATTGGATGGAGTATGCAATATAAACATTTTAGTTGCAGTGAATCCCATCTTTTTGGAGGAGATTCAGCTAGGTGAATCAGATTCCTTTCCTGAAATCTGAATGTTCAGGAAATGGCAAATGAGGAATGAACTTTTAAAATTTTAAGTTGTAAGTATTCAATTTGGCCATTCAACCATTTACACAATATCAGGATTTGGAATTAAACAGCATTATAGAAACTGAATTGACATAGGAAATAGGAAGGGTTTCAGCTCCATTTATGCACCATCTATGTTCAGGTTTTTGGGCACATCTGGTAGTTCTATTATTATTATGTGTCTCCTATTATTACACTACAAAAGCCAATGGAGTGGGCCCAAATTATTTCTTCTCTTACTGTTTAAATCATTCCAGGAAACACTTCAATAGTCTGTATCAGCAGTTTCCCAACTGGGTGCAGGAGCATACCAGTCTGTTTTGAGTAAACTGCTGATTGCCATGAAAAATAAAGTAATTAAATAATTGAAGGATCCTGTTAGCTCCAAGTATCCTCCCTCAAATGATGCTGCAGGCAAAATCTTTGCATGATTCTGATCTTGTTACTTCCAAAGAATCTCTGCTGTAGGTGTCTTATTTTGTCTTTACAAGAAGTATTACTTCCAATACAGAAATGCAACACAATCACACTTGCAGGAAGCTCTGTGTTGTATACTAGCATGAGTTTCTGCTGTAGCCTTCTTCCAGACAGCACACATGCACAGAACAGAACTATAGGGGAAGGGGAAGGCTCCTCTGAGGGAGGCTCCGCTTTCACTTGGACACTAGAAAAGCAAACTTTTTGTGTGTAACAGAATTCAATTGAGTAAAAGAAAAAGAGCATGCCTCAGCAATCAGAAGTTTTTGGAACAATCCATAATAAACTCCCAAAGCACTGAACAAAAATTTAAAATGTAGCACATACAAAAAGCTACGTAGATACATGAAGTAATATCTTGATTTAAACCACTAGTCACAAGCATATTTTGTTGCTAATGTTGTATTTTGTGCCCAGCTGCAAGAAACAAAAAAGGCATCCAGCTTATGACAATAGGCACTTGAGACAGCAAGGAACAGCTTCATTTTTTTCCCTTTGATAAGGTAGCTGTAGTATGCACACCTTTGTACTTCCCCAGACTCTTCCAGTCAACACCCATTCTGAAATCTCCTCTTGAGGAAACCTCATTGATCAAAATTCTGTTAGTGTAAGGGAAAGACAGTGCTGAGCTGAGCACTGGACTTCATTAAACATGCAGAACATAAACTGCTGACACAAAGCGATGGTGAATTTGCAGCACAGCAGAGAAGGGGGAAAAAGCAAAGAACACTGAGGGAAGGAGATGAGGTGGGGAGAAAACTCTGCCAAGTACTACCCTGTTATAGTTTGCTTGCATCTTCCTACCAGACATGTACTATAGAACAATATTTGTATGGGATTGAACTTGGCAGGGGTGTCTGTTGGACACTTGAATGTGTGGGCAGAATTCTGTTTGTTATGTGTCTGATTTTGATGTGAGAAAAGTATTAATCTGAAAAGATAGGAAGTTAATGATTACAGATTTCAGCTTCCGCACCTTCATATCAGTGGCAGCAGCCAATAATAAATGACTTTGTGAGGTCCTTTCCCTGACATTGTAATACAGACTGGAACAGCATCTGGAAGAGAATGGAGTAGAACACTGGACT
>NW_015173923.1:0-5737 GCF_001447785.1 Gekko japonicus | reverse complement strand
CTCTCAGCCCTACCTAACTCACAGGGTGTCTGTTGTGGGGAAAGAAGGGAAGATTGTAAGCCACTCTGATACTCCGAATGAAGGGCAGGGTATAAATCCAATTCTCCTCCTCTATTTCTAAAAAGGACTTGAAAGAGCAAGTCCCTTACAGAGAAAGGGAGAAAAACCAATTGCTGCATTGCTTTAATTGCAACAAAAGAGAGCACTCTGCAAAGGACCAGCTAATGGCAGTTTTTCTAAGACACACAGGAACAGAACACAAGCTATAAACAGAGAGGCAATTTTAAAAATCAAAAGCATGATGGTCCTAATGCAGCATACAAAGGGAATTTTTTTTACTAATTGATTAGAAATGCCTTATTTATGATGATGCTGAATCAGAATCAAAAGAGAATAAGTGGCTAATAAACAGTGGAGCATCTAGTCATAGCACACACAGCAAAGGTTTTTTGTTTAGCTTAATGAAAGAGAGAAAATAGAAATAAAAACTGCTAATGGTGAATGCGTACAGATTCAAGGCATAGGTACTGGCACTTTATGCTGTAGCACACCTCACAAAAATTTCCTAAATGAAGTTGAAGATTTCCTGTACATACCTGAATCAAGCTATAATTTATTGAGTGTGTCTGCATTGGACAATAAAGGTGTGACGGACTGCACTTTTAAAAGCTTAGAAGTGCTGTGTAAACAGACTGTGAAGAGTTAATTCTTCACAGAGCCAGACAGCCCTGAGTGACAGGCTGTTCAAAGAGATCTGATTGGTTAGCATCAGCGGAACAGAGAAAGACTTTTGAACTGGATGTAGCTTAACAGTGGGGCTGGTGTGCCCATCAACTGTTAGGCTGAAATAGACGCAAACCCTTTCAGTGATCCCTTCCTCCCTGTCCTTTGGAAGAGACCTCCCTGCTGCACACAGATCTGGGGGCAGCCTCTCCTGCCCAGCGGTTTAAATCACTGGATCAACTGTTAGGCTGAAATAGACGCAAACCCTTTCAGTGATCCCTTCCTCCCTGTCCTTTGGAAGAGACCTCCCTGCTGCACACAGATCTGGGGGCAGCCTCTCCTGCCCAGCGGTTTAAATCACTGGGCAGGAAAAGACTCCCAGCCAGGTCTGTGTGCAGTAACGAGACCTCCCCACTGTACACAGATTCGGGGGTGGGGGGGAGTCTCTCCTATCCGGTGATTTAAATTGCTAGGCAGGAGAAGGCTCCCAGCCAGGTCTGTGTGTAGCAGGGAGAGACCTCCCTGCCCAGCTTCACATATCTCATGAAATGGCCCACTGGCACTTACCGTGACGGGTCTTTCTCCTCTGATGTCAGGAGGACATCTCCATGGTTTATTCCCATCATTCCTTTACAGAGGCAGGAAATAGTTTTTTCTCCTTCATCTTGGTGCCTTCAGAATAGCCCATCTCCACAGTTCTGGGACTCCAAAAGCAGTAAGTACTAAGTAAATCTCTTGTCCCTGTACTTAAACATATAACCCTGCGAACAGAGGGAACATGAACATATAACAGCACGCATAGTAGAGGGGTACCTAAAAAATGGCAAGATAAGGAGAGGAAGAAGAGAACATATAGATCTTGGGCGCTTGTCTGACATCCAACACGTGCCACAAAAACTCCTTCGGATGTTTGGGGTTGGGACAGAAAGTTGGTACATGAATTTCCTGAGAGCAGTGGAAGGCAGATGACACCTTTGGTTGGAAGGTAGGATGGGTCCTGAGAACCACCTTGTCCCTGTGGAAGATGCAGTGGGTAGATTTGACAGAAAGTGCACTGAGCTCTGAGACTCGATGTGTCGAAGTAATGGCCACCAAGATGACAGTCGCACCCTGAAGAAAAAGTGGAATATGAGAATGCTTGGTCAACTTGTAGCCCCCCAACATAGTTATCATGGTAGATAGTGCCACGGCTTGCTTGCGTAGTGTGGATGATTTCAAGCTGGAGTCTAGGCCTTCTTGTAAAACGGATAAAATAGTAGCCCCCCTTGGAGATAGTGGATCCATCTTTTTTCTCTTCCACCACCATACAAAGGCCTTCCAGGTTGTGTTATAGATGCAAATGGTGGACTGTTCTCCTGGAAGCTAAAATATTGTCCATGACCTGGGTGGAGTACCCTAACTGAGAGAGGTTTCTCTGCTCAATCTCCAGGCAGTCAAACACAACCAGTCTGAATGGGGGTGCCATATTGGGCCCTGTAGAAGCATGTCTGGTGCTGTTGGTAGGGTCAGAGGAGGGGCCACGGCCATTTCCCTGAGAGCTGAATACCAAGGACATCACGCCCATAGGGGAGCAACCAGGATCACTTCTGGTCTCTCTTCTTGGATCCTCCAAATAGTCTTGGGAATCAGAGGAAATGGCAGAAAGACGAATAGTAGCCTCTGAGGCCATGTTGCAGTTAGGGCATTGGTTGCCTCCACTGCCTGGTGGTAGAACCTTGTAAAAAAGCGTGGAAGCTGGTAGTTCGTTGGGGATGCAAAGAGATCCACTAGTGGCTGACTTAGACGTGTCGCGGTGAAGCTGAACAGGTCCAGATGTAGAGACCATTCCCCCTCAAGAATGGTTTTCCCTGCTGAGCCAATCTACTTGGATGATGATCCCCTTCACATGTTCTGCCCGGACTGAGGCGATGTTCTTTTCAGCCCATGCAAAGATCTTCATCACCTCCCGATGCAGTTGAGATGAATGGGAGCCTTCCTGATGGTTGAGGTACACTTTGGCCAAGATGTTGTCCATCTAGATAAGGATGTGCTGATCTTGAATGCCGGGACTGAACTGGTCAGAGCATGTTGAAAGGCTCTGAGTTCCAGCAGACTGATTGGAAGAAGTTGTTCTTCCATGGTCCATTGTCCCCTTCCAAAACTGCTCCCCAACCGGTAAGGCTGGCATCTGTAAAGATCTCCTTGAAGGGATAGATGTAATAGACTTGGCCCTGACAAAGAGTTTTCAGGCACATCCACCACAGTAGACCGGACTTGACTGTGGCAGGAACACAGAGGTTGGTCTCCCTGTGTTCCATGATCTGCCGTTGGTATGGCCTGAGAAACCGTTGCAGGGGCCTGGTGTGCAGTCGGGCCCATTGTGCCATGTCTATGCAGGAAATTCTGAGACCCAAAAGCTTGGCCAGGGACATCAGCATAGAGTTGGAACTCTGCGCTACCCTAGATGCTGTTTCTCGGATCTTGTGGCCTTGGACGACAGCAGGAAGAGTGCATTGCACATCGTGTTGATTACAGCTCCTAGGTGTTCTAGCTGTTGAGACGTGTGAAGAGAGCTCTTGGAAAGGTTCGCCATGAATCTGTGTTCCTGTAGACAGTGTAGCATCTTCTTGTTGTTCTGAATGGCAGAGGCTCTGTCGTTGCACCTCACCAGCAGGTCATCCAAGTGTGGATGCACGAGGACCCCCTGCCTTCTTAGGTGCACCACCGGATTGATGATCAGTTGGGAAAACAGTTGGGGTGCTGTGGAAAGACCGAACAGCAGAGCCCTGTATTGGAAACGTTGACCATTGACACAGAAACACAGATTTTTTTGTGTGTGTTGGATGAATTGGGACGTGAAGGTAGGACTCCGTGAGATCTATTGACGTGAGGAAGTCACCTGGTGACAGAGTCTCCGTTATCAATCTCCAGCGTCTCCATGCGGAAATGCTGAAGCCTGATGAACATGTTGAGTAACTTGAGGTCCAGGATGGCTCTCCATTCCCCATTCTTCTTGGGAACCAGGAACAAAACTGAATAGACCCCAAGGCCCTACTCTGGCAGGGGAACTAGTTCTATGGCCCTTATCTCCAGGAGATGTTGTAGAGCTCTGTTGACCAAGCACTGTTTGGTAATTGATTTGCTGATCGGAGAGACCAGGAACCTTTCTGGTGGAGTGCGCTGAAACTCTATTGTGTAGCCTTGGGACACAACCTCCTTTGCCCAGGAATCTGCCTGTGAATCTATCCAGGCCAGGAGGAAATGAACTAGGCATGCCCCCACCGGGAGTGGAGCGTAGTCATGCCTGTTTGGGGTTGGCGTCCCTGTCCCTTTGGTCGGACTTGTGGAAAGAAGGCTTATGGAACTTGGAGTTGAAAGAGCCCCGCTTACCCGGAGCTTTGGACGAACCCCAGTTGCTCTTTTTTGGGTCCTGGCGATATCTTGCCATGGAGTGTTGCATACAAAAGGAATGAGGATTTATCCTTTCTGTCTGACGAAGGTTCCTAGACATGGCCTTCTTATCTCTTGACTCCACGAGGATCCTGTCCAGAGTGTCTCCAAAGAGCATATCTCCCTGAAACAGATAAGCAGTGACCATCAATTTGGACTGGAAATCTGCTTGCCATGCCCTCAACCAGAGTAGCCTTCTCATCACTGCTGTTGAAGCCATGGCCCGAGATGCAAAGTCCGAGATATCCAGGGTGGCATCCGTGGAGAAGGATGCCCCTTTCAAAATACAAGTAGCACCCTCCAACAGTCCTCTGTTGTTTTCGAGCAGGAGCTGGATCAGCTTGCGTATCCACACTATGGAGGCTTTGGAAGCAATTGATGCCGTGGCAACTGCTCTTACCATCATAGCAATGGCCTCATGGATCTTTTTTAGTGTGGCGTCAGCTTTCTTGTACACTGGGTCTCAAATAGTACCATGTCCATCTTCAGACACTAGACCTGTAGACTGAATCGCAGCACTGGCCCATCCACAGGAGCGACCTGCAAGAGCTCGTTGGCATAATTAGGTAAGGCATACAGTTTCCTCACAAAGCCGGGAAACTGCTTTTTTGCTGTGAATGTGTCCCAATCCACCCTTAGCTGCCACTCAAAATACTCAGGGAAGGAAAGATGTTCACAACTAGCTCTTCAGGTGTGAAAAACTCAGAGTTTCCCCTGGATATGGACTTAAGCTTAGGTTTGGAAGGGCTCTGCTCCTCAGCAGAGGAGGTGTCCTGAATCTCTAAGGCCTTGATTAAAAAATAGAGGTAGTCCTCAGCCTTAAAGAACTGGCTGGACTGTTCAGGCATCTTGATCTCTGCCCTCTTCTTCCTCAGAGAGAAATTCTCCTTCCTCTCTGTCCTCAATAAGGGATGCAGAGGACTCAACCTCTTCCCAATGCTTCTCCCTCACCCTTCTACCGGAGATAGGTGGGGCCTTCTGGGCTGCTTTGGTGGGCCAAGGAGTAGAAGGCAGGGTTAGATGGGTCTGGGGGATCCCTTGCCCTGTGATGCCCACCATGGTGCAGAAAGAGGAGATTGCTTCTTGCATGGCCTGCCGAAAGGCTGCATCAAACCTGGGGTAGGCTTTAGGTTCCCTGGGGTGGGTACATTACCCCCTCCTAGGCTTGGATCGGGCCCGGGGTACTGTGAAACAGAGGCTTTACCGGCTCCTTCCATCCCCAATGTGTTCAGCAAACGGCTTGGGTGGCTCCCGGGTTGCTCCAAATGGCCGCCGTCTATCTTTGCCTGCCCGGAATTGGTGAGCTTGGACTCCACTTGCAGCCAGCGACGCTTTTGAGTGCACAGTGCTGCGGCCTCCACCTCTGCTGGCTCTGTTTGGGTGGCACAAGCAAGCCCTGAAGGCGAGTCGGCCCCGCAGTTGCATCGCGCTCCGGCTGCTGCCATGGCAAGCATCTCCTCTTCCCCAGAAGAAAAACTGTGGTAGTGCTCTGCTGCTGTCACCATCACTGTAGCACGCAGCAACACTGTTGAAGTCAATCCTCGACAGCATCTTCTGGTTCCTCCAGAGGTAGAGAAGAAAAAGG
>NW_015173922.1:6626-14973 GCF_001447785.1 Gekko japonicus | reverse complement strand
GCACTATCTACCAGCCTATCTAGAACATCCATAATATCCACTACCTTTGCACCAGGTAGGCAAGTCACCATACGGTCACTATGCGGGTTCGCCACCCAGTTGTCAACCTACCTAAGGATCGAATCACCAACTACCAAGAGCCCCCCTCCCTCCCTGCCAAGGGATGGTTCCTTGGTGCGAAAGGATACCCGCTCACCAGCTGAAGAACAGGTCCATTCTGAGGGCACATTTCATTTATCCGTAGCACAGTGACTTGTTTCCCCTCGACCCTCATGCTCCCTGACAGAGGCGGGGCTGCCATATTCAGTGGGACATATCTAACAAGTCCCTGAGAGTCTTCTCTGTGCGCCTAACTGACTGTCTCTGCTTCTACAGGTCTGCCACCTTGGCCTCAAGGGAGCAAACTCGTTCCCTGAGAACCAAGAGTTCCTTGCACCGGGCGCACATCCAAGACTTCTGTCCAGTGGGTAGATAGTCATACATGTGACACTCAGTGCAAAACACTGGATAACCCCATTAAAATGAAAATAACTTAGAACCAGTGCAACTGGTGGAGCATTGGTTGCATATGGGCTGTAAGCGAGTGCTTGTAAGCACATGCACAGCCACATTCTGGACCAGTTCCAGTTTCCAGGTCAGTCTCAAGGGTAGCTCTGCATATAGTGAGTAACAGTAGTCTAGCCTGAAGGTGACCATTGCATTGAAGGGGACCCATTGCTGGACTTGGTGCAGATGGAAAAAAGCCACTCTGGCAACATTTGTGATCTGGACCCCCACTGAAAGGCAGGCATCCAGAATCACTCCTAAGCTCTTCACAAATGGCCTCGGTGTCAATGGCTCACCTTCAAGAGCTGAAAGTTGGGATCTCCCCAGCTCAGCCACAGAACCTCCATCTTTGACAGATTTAGTTTCAGCTGACTCTGCTTCAGTCAACCAACCACAGTCTCTAGACCCCTAGTCAGATTGTCTGGAGCGGTATTCAGCCAGCTGTTCATCAACAGATATAGCTGGATGTCATCAGTGTACTAGTGACATCACAGTTCAAAGCTCCGTATCAGCTAAGTGAGAGGGTCATGTAGATGTTAAGTAACATTGGGAAGAGTATTGCCTCTTGGGGGATACCACACACCAAAGGGTGCCGCATACAAACCTTTTCCCCTCTGTCCCCGACCATGGAGAAATGAGACAAACCATTTTCCCACAAATCTCCATGTCGGCAAGGCAGTGGGTCATTACAACATAATTGACCATGTCAAATGCTGCTGTCAGGTCGAGCAAGAATAGCAGCACTGACACGCCTCAATCCAGCTGTCTACAGAGGTCACCCATGAGGACAACCAATGCCATTTCCATTCCATAGCCAGGGTGAAAGTCATATTGGAAGGGATCAAGGACTGAGGTGTCATCCAAGAATATCTGGAGCTGTTCAGCTGCTGCTCTCTCAACTACCTTGCCCAGGAACATAAGATTCGAAACTGGGCAGTAGTTGGATGGATCAGTAGGATCCAAAGATGGCTTCTTTATGAGCAGTCTCACCACTGCTTCCTTTAAAGCCCCTGGGAAGGTCCTTAAACTCAGAGATAGATTTATAATTTTCACCAGGGAGACCAAAATTCCATCTCTGCTGGCTTCCACTAGCCATGATGGACACGGGTCTAGGAGGCAGGTGGCGGGCTTAGCAGCAACCAAACTTTTGTCAACCTCATCCTGGGACAGTTGGCAGAATTGGTTCATTTCTAAATGCAAAGACAGCCAAGGGGCCTCCAGTTCACATACTATATCAACACTGCCAGGCAGGTCATGGCAGAGCGAAAAGAGTTTGTCCAAAAAATAGCTCGCAAAACCTCACAGCTAATTTCCAAATTTGTAATTTTTGGGGTTTCCTCTGAGAGTGAGGTTAATGATCTAATTACCCTAAATAATTGAGCCAGGTGAGAGCTGGCAGACACAATGAAAGTTGCATAAAATTCTTTCTTTGTGGCTTTCACTGCCATCTCATAGGCTTTTATAAATGTCCTAAAAGATGTTCTTGCAGCTTTGTCACAAGTCCATCGCCAAACTCACTCTAGCTATCTAAGTTCCCATTTCATCCTCCTAAGCTCCAACGTACCAAGGAGCCAATTTGGAGCAAGAGCAACAAGGGCATTGGTGAGCAATCTCATTGATGGCTTCAGAAAGATGGCTATGCCAGTCTTCTACCAGCACATCTAACAAGTCACTAGGGGGCATCGGATCCTACAGAGCATTCTGGAAGCCAACTGGATCCATCAGTTTCCATGGGCAAGCATAAATTAGCTCACCGCATGAGCACGGCGGAGCTGAAATACTCAGATGAGCCTTCAAGACAAAGTGGCCCATCCACGGCACTGCATCAATGGCTTCCAGATCCACATCCATGCCCACCTCCTCCAAAAATCAAATCCAGCATGTAGCCAACTTATGAAAACCCCATAGGGTTTTCAAGGCAAGAGATATTCAGAAGTGGTTTGCCGTTGCCTGCCTCTGTGTAGTGATCCTGGACTTTCTTGGTGGTCTCCTATCCAATACCAACCAGGACTGACCCTGCTTAGCTTCCAAGATCTGATGAGATTGGTCTTAGCCTCCACCATCTAGAGCAGGCTTGTTGTTCTAATTTTCTAATATTCCTTTCAAAAAGAAAATATGTACACATGCTCAAAGGCTCTTGAGCATTTTCTTTAACCCTCTAATATTAAGATGCTACCAGGAGCAGATCATATTTCTCTGTGAAAATGTGTTAATAAAGTTTAATAAATGCTAAACATATATTACAGCTGAAAGCAAAACAGATATGAAAGACGTGTCAAGGGTGAAATCAAATTTGGCACAGATGAATAAAACAAGATAGTTACCCTTGTGCTTGGTCATTTTTCTCTATTTTACACTGTCTTTATAAATGGAGGATAATTATTACCTGCCACAGTCTCTGAAATCAAATGCTTCCTTTTCCTGGAGAATAAGCATCATAACCATACTTTGTTGCTAATTCAAGAACATGGGGGAGGATTCGTGATTGGTTTCTCAAGGAGCAGCAAACAGTGTCACCCTGAGGAGAGTTACACCCTTCATACCTATTGACTATAAGTATATAGCTCTGTTGAGGATTACACTGAAAATGTACTTTCTTTTATCCCTCTCCTTTTGGTCATTCTAAAAGTCGAAAAAAGTGCCTGTTCATTGAAACAAAGTAATAAACTGAAAACCTTCTTCTGCATGTATTTGAGAACTTCTTTTTAACTCCTTAAAACATAAGGGGCCTGACACAGTCACCTTTTCTATCCTCCTCAACCTCTCCTGTACACATTGGCGTGGAGCCTATGAACCATGAATGGACTCTTCTGCATACAGGCATGTTTTACCAACAACCACCTCCCCCTTTGGAAGCTGTCCTGTGAGCGGACAGTTGCACCAGCTGAACTGCTGAATATGCCTCATGGCATGCACAAGGGACTAACTGGATTGGATCCAAACTGTTCCATAATATGAAATGGCAAAATCTAGCACATTTGCAGAGCAATGCTATACCAAGTTACATCAGTCTAAATCCATTGATTTCAATGAGTTTAAACTGGAATATTTCTGCATAGGATTGCATTATTATTTGCAAACAGAAAGACATGATTTCTACTAAATGACATATAAACTAAGAAGCAGTTGTTCATGTGATGTAATTATTTTTGCCCTGCCCCAAAAGGATACACTGTAAAATGTACAAGGAGAAAGAGGTACACTGATCAGAAATACCATCTGATAACTGTTCCAGGAACAGTAAGCTCAGCATCAGCGTCTTCAGGCAATGCTTATCGTTGTATCAAGCAATGAGCATTTTGTCTGTCTAAAAACCATTTTTTCTACCCATTATAAGACCCTCCCAAGTCACCAAAACCCCAAAGATTTGGATAAGCTCCTAGCTACAGAGTTGAAAGTCAGACTAATCTTCAAAAATTCTACTTTTGTCTACCCCATAATAAAGACTTTGTGAATCTACAAACCAGTCACTGAGATTAATCAGTTAATTTCTGACACTACGGTAGAGTGGTATGAATAAAAAATATAAGCATTTTAATTTTTCTGCAAACAATTCTGTCTGAAATCTGTTGCTCAATTGTCATAATGGGAAAGAAAGTTACTTGAATTCTGTTGCCAAACCAAACAACACCAACAATTAATTTTTTAAAAATTTATCAGACCATATCACCATTTATTTATTTATTTAATTTATAACCCGCCCTCCCCACAAGCAGGCTCAGGGCGGCTCACATTGCCTGGCACAGTGTGCCAAGGTTCATATACAGTCAAAACATTTAAAACTTAAAACATTTAACACTGTTAAAACATTTAAAACATTTAAACAATGTTTATATTGTTTAGAATGGATAAAAGGAAGTACTTCTTCACCCAAAGAGTGATTAACACATGGAATTCACTGCCACAGGAAGTGGTGGCGGCTACAAGCATGGACGGCTTCAAAAGGGAATTAGCTAAGCATATGGAGCAGAGGTCCATCAGTGGCTATTAGCCACAAGGTATAGATAGGGACTCTGGGGCAAGTGATGCTCTGTAGTCTTGGTGCTGGGGGGGGTCAAAAGTGGGAGGGCTTCTAATGTCCTGGCCCCACTGGTGGACCTCCTGATGGCACTGGTATTTCTGGCCACTGTGTGACACAGAGTGTTGGACTGGATGGGGCTTTGGCCTGATCCAACATTGGCGTCTCTTATGTTCTTATGTTCTTATATGGAAAGAATATCTCAAAGTGTATCAAAAAAACAACTGCATTTGAATCTCTGTTCTGGTAAAAAATGTGAAAGGCAGGCAGAGCTCCACAAACAAAGGGAGGAAGTAAATCATTGTCATGAGTCATCTGAAACACATCAAAAAGAGTTCTGGTGTAGACCCAATCTCAGTTTTAACTTGCTTCTTGAATGTGCCAGTCTAGAAAGGGCAATCCATGGGCTGCTCTGCATTGTCATTTTTGTCCCTATTACTTTGGGTTCTTCCCCCCCCCCCCTTTTTCCATATGTGTTTTGCTCCCTCTGGGACTACTAGAGAGAGCAAAACACATTGCAGGGGGGAAACCCTGAAGCAATAGGAACACACCAGTGATGAAAATCAGAATGCAGAAGAGCCCACATGAGTAGAGACAGGGTGTTGCAAGGATGTTTCACTTAGGTGTATGCTTGTTAGTGTTATTGGGAGTGGAATTTCTTTTTCTGAAATTCACTATTTTTCTCTTTCAAAAGAGGAATTTCTCTTTGATTTCTTTTTGCTGTTTTCTATTGCATTTCTTTGTAACCTTTTGTAATTTCCTTAGCATTGTTCTGAGGAGGTAAAGTTCTTTTTCCAGAATTCAGCTTTTAGATAGAACCACTTTCCTCTTATTCTCTTTTTGAAAAAGGATTTCTCTTTCATTTCTCTTTCCGTTCTCTTTGAAGAGAAATCAATGTACTGTTTTGTAACTTCAGCCCTGGCAGTTGTTTTGTGTTTCATACCACAGAGTAGTGCTCTAGTAGGAGGATGGGAAGGTTTGGGAAGACATTTTTTGCCTCAGAGCATCTGCAGAGTAACATTCTGAAATTCTGCAGACCTCCTCTGTTCAAATTTCTCTTTTGACCAGAATGGAGTTCAGTTCAAACAGACATCACATTCCTTAAAAAAGGAAAATAAATAGATTTCTGAGAGAACTTAGATAAAGATCAACTAAGAGGATTTTTTTAAAAAAGCTAGTTGCTTGTATGCAAAGAATGAAAGAATAAGAACTGCATGCACAGCATCTATTATATGTCTCATACAGATGAGATCTAGAAACAACAGAACTAAATAATAATAAATAATAAATTGGGATGTGAATCCCCCACTGCAAAGCATGGGTCAAGATGCGCCTTCTCTCCTGCATTATGATGCGAATAAGCCTGTGCATCTCAAAATCAGGCCATTGTAGGGTCCTTCCCACTGAGATATGTACAATGTCTTTTTCAGCTTCAGTGCCTCTGATCTGGGGTCATGATGTATGAAATTCTGCCTATCTGAACTTCTCCCCAGATTTGGGGGTTCAAAATTATTTGTGTTTCCAGATGAACACCAATGTATTAATGATTCACTGTTTTCCCTGGGCAGGCACTTGAAACCAGCAGTAATACAAAAAGCCCATCCTTCATGGCTCTTTTCTGCTAGCAAAAGCATGTGGAGTAGAAGGGGGGAATGATGAAGCCTGGAGATTTGGTGGTGGGGCCTGGGGAGGGCAGAATTTGGGAAGGACTGGGACCTCTGCAGGACATAATACCTCAGACTCTACCCTTCAGAGCATCCATTTTCTCCACAGGAACTGATCTCTGTAGTGTACAGATGAGTTAGAATTTCAGGAGATCTCCAGGCCCCAACTGGAGGTTGGCAACCTTAGCTAGGTTTGTATGGGGTTAGGTGGTCATGATATGGAGACAGGGTTACCAGCTCAAGCTTGGAAAATTCCTCAGTGTTTGGGGTGGTGCCTAAGAAACTGATCTCTGATGTCTGTAGCTCAGTTGTGATTCTGAGAGAACTCTGGGCCCCACATGGAGGTTGGTAACCCTAAATGCAGCACTGTATAGGGCTTTAACAATCAATGGCAGCATCCTGGATTGGGTCTGGAAGCCAACTGGAAGCCAGTGCTGATGGATCAAGTTTAGAGTGATATGGCCCATACAACCCACAATTAGAGCTTTATTTTAAACGTAAGTGTAATGATTTAAAGTTTTAAGTATGTGTTTCTCTAAATGTTTGGTAAGTTGCAGAAGTACAAGAAGGGTGAATTCATTTGTTCGTTCATTCATTCACTTATTTAATTTATGCCCCACCCTCCACATTGAAGCAAGGGGAGGGGGATGAGTGAGTGAGATGATTGGTTGGTGACTGAGAGTGTATGGGTGGAGCTAAGAAATGTGTGTGGAGAGAGAGAAGTCAGTCAGCAATAAACAGTCAGCCATGCTCAGTCAGCAGTTTACAGAGTCTGAAAAAGCAGTCTTCTGATTAGAATCCTATATAGTGCTGTGAGAAGCATTAGGATCCTAGAGAAGGAAAGTAGAATACTTATAGAGGGCATATTACTGACTAGAGAGAGTCAAATCCTAATATTGTGAAAGTATTATAAGAGGGTAGAAAAAAGAAGCTGGCAGAAACCTGAGATAAAAGAAGCGGAAAGAGTTACCTAAACAAAATATATTAAAGACTGGTACACTGTTTTATTCACTGAAGAGATAAGTTACGAAACATCTTGAAACCAATATGCATCTTGTACAAAATTTTATTTTGTTCATTTTTTTTAAACGTTTTATTTCAGAACACATTGTACAGCCTCAAGTAACAGTTTCAAAATACAAAGTACAATAGAATAACAATGCAAATAGCGAAATAATGCATATCTCTTAGCCTAAGCTTGGAGACCATCTACGAAAGATAAGTATATTGTGTTACCGACCCAGGGGGCTAGGGGAATAGGTATCCATCCTACCCAGCATACAATCTGAGTAAGGCGTCATAGCGTGAGCCACCTGTAGTACTGAGAGTTTGCTGGCAGGATATCGTGCGCGGTAAGATAAGAGAAAATCGGGAACCATATCGAGTCAAATTTAGAGATACAAGAGTGAGAGGTTTGGGCCCTGTGCAGCCTGTCAGTGATTTTGGCCATCACAAATTGATCCCAGGCTGATAAAGTCGGCTGTGAGGGAGCTTTCCAAAGAGACGCTATTGTTAGTCGAGCCATAGCCAGTAGAAGCGCAATGATTTCCCTTCATTGTTAACCTGGAGTCCTATGCTGTTTAAATACTAGAGTCTTATCCTCAGGACCACATAGTCCAATGAAGGAGCCTTGGAGTTTAGGCACAATACTATGGGAAAGGTTAATTAATCAGATTGGAATTAAATTCCTGATGACAGTGTTATATACCCAGAGAGAGAAATAACAAGACAGTTAAAGGCATGCCATATCTAACCACAGGACTTCTCTATAACCCAGAGAAGCATCGTTTGAGGCAGACAGCATTAAAAAAAGAGAGAAGAAAGGCTGGTGTTGGGAACTTTCAGCATCTCTACTTTGCTCCACAGTAGATACATCACTATCATCACCCCTTTCTCAGATACTTGCAGTAGAAGCTGTTTAGAATCTGATTCTTGACCCAGGTGATCTGATAACCTCCCAGTCAACTGGACCTTTAATCTGAGGCAGGACTCCCTGAATACCTGTCTCAGAAGGGGAACAACTCAGAAGGCTCCAATCCCAGAATGGCAGCTCAGACCTCTTGGGAATGAACCACATCACGTATACCTATTCAAGACAATTCGCTATTCAAGTAGCCTC
>NW_015173922.1:742-2967 GCF_001447785.1 Gekko japonicus | reverse complement strand
TTTCCCTCTGTCTTCACTGTGGAAGATGAGAAGTGCTTGCCCCCTCCAAAACCGCTGATTTCGGGAGGGGTGTTGAAAGACCTGAGTAAGATTGAGGTGACGAGAGAGGAGGTCTTTTTCTCCCTTTCTCACAATACAAGAACTCGTGTGCACTCCATGAAATTGTTGAGCAGTCGGGTTAGAACAGATAAAAGGAAGTACTTCTTCACCCAAAGAGTGATTAACACATGGAATTCACTGTCACAGGAGGTTACTAGCATGGACGGCTTCGAGAGGGAATTAGATAAGCATATGGAGCAGAGGTCCATCAGTGGCTATTAGCCACAAGGTATAGATAGGAACTCTCAGGCTGGGGCAAGTGATGCTCTCTGTTCTTGGTTCTTGGGGGAGGGCAACAGTGGGAGGACTTCTAGTGTCCTGGCCCCACTGCTGGACCTCCTGATGGCACCTGGTATTTTTGGCCACTGTGTGACAGAGTGTTGGACTAGATGGGCCATTGGCCTGATCCAACATTGGCTTCTCTTATGTTCTTACAAGAGAAAAGAGACACTCATAACAGACATTTACTTGCTGCCCGAGATTGCTGTCCTTTCATCCAAATTTAGTTGAGCATATGGATCTTATCCAATAAACCAGTTATATTGTCCTTAACAAAATCATATTATTGTTTTGTCACCAATTTTCTCATTGTGTTTTGCTATTTGAGACACGAATTAAAACACGTTTGCTAGAAAATTGATAGCTTATTATTGCAAACATTATTAGACAGAAACGTGCCTCTCAGTACTTTTTGTTGCAACATGTTAGCTTGGTATGATTAATTGCTATTGAATTTTTGTATAAATAACTCAGATGTCACACAAAGATAAAGCATGTTTGCCTGAAAGTGGAAAAACAAATTAAATATCTTCTACTTGATACAGTTTTCTAGCCATTAATAATCTGCTTGCATTTCACTGTTCATGCAGACAAATGGAAGACAGCAAGCAGACTCATCAGATTCTAGATATTATTCATTTGCCTTGGAGGAAATATTCGGCAAACATGGTGTATTTCCAAGTGGAGCATTGGCAGTGGGTCTTAACTTGAATGCATCAGCTTCTGACTCTAAGTTCAGTGTTGGAATTCAGTCTTGGACCACATGAGAAACAGATCAAAACTGGTAGCCATCCTAGCCCTGTAGAGCAAATGCATGGAGTAGTTTATTAGAAGGTGGAACCAAAATTACAGGTGCAGCATGTGCTACTGCTGAAATGAATACTGACACATGGACAACATTCCATTGTTGCCACTTGAATGCAGACTTTTACATTTGAAATGGATGTGAAATTTTCAGTGTGGAATTTTATGTCAAAATTTGAACTATTGAGTACATTCTGCCTCTTGGCATCTCTTAATTACTTTGATTTGGGTAAGTATTCAAACCAAAGTTGCATAAGCTGTCACTTGTTTAAAATATCAACTACTAACTTCGATTGCACCTTATCTATGTAATACTGTCTTGCAATCAAATATAGCCAAACATGCTGTCCAATTCTGAGAGTCAGAGTGTGGTGCCACGCTGGCTAGGTTGGCAGACGGAGATTGAGGAGACTCAGGTTCAAGTTTCTGCTCAGTTACGAAGCTCACTAAAGATCCTGGGTCCGGCAATCTCACTCAGGTGAACCTATCTCACAGGGTTGTTGTGAGGATAAAATAAAGGACAAGAAATGATGGTCTAATACAGGAGATGAAAGCTCCACCCACTTCCTTGTCTTATTCCCATATGCTTAATTGTTGTTGAGAGTTTTCTTTCAGCCTGACTCTGGGGTCAGAAGTGAGCTAGGCTGGGGAGAAAAATGTTGTTGGTAACAGAACATGCAGAAAAAAACGGAGAGGGGAGAGGGTTTACATAGAACAGACTTCTCTGTGTATTCAGGCTACCGAGTGAAAAGTGTCTAACAAAACTACACAGAACTTTGAAAAGTTAAAACTGGGGTAAGAAGAGAAGATGAAGACATTGGATTTATACCCCCCCCCTTCACTTGGAATCTCAGAGCAGCTTACAAACTCCTTTCCATTGCTGGATTTATGTATAGGCTAAGTAGGCTGAAGCCTAGGGCCTCTAAATCTAGGGGGCCTCCACAGCCCTGCCCCCCCCCCCAGCGGGCAGTCTCCCCTCTCCCAAAATTGCAAACCCAAGAATTCATGCGAGGGCAGGGCAACTTGGGCCCCGCAACTATGAG
>NW_015173922.1:0-282 GCF_001447785.1 Gekko japonicus | reverse complement strand
CTCCTTGGCTTGAACAGAGCAAGCACATGTGACTGGCACTGGCCTCACCCCTCCCAAGCAGGGAAGTCTATCTTTCACACTTCACAGAGCCCTGTCAGTGCCTGCAGCATGCACTTGCAACCCCTTTCTCAGAACTTCTTGGATATGAAAAGAAATATTGATGGTGTCAATTGGCATGTCAATAAATCCAAACAATACTGCTTCATACATTAATAGTAGATTAATTGTTCTAAAGTCATTGCATAATCTAATTAAAGTTTTACCTATTTATTTTATATAACA
>NW_015173921.1:10607-15111 GCF_001447785.1 Gekko japonicus | reverse complement strand
TTTCCCCCTGCTTTTAATCCTCACCACAACTACCCTGAGAGGTAGATTAATTGTCATTTTATTTACGTCATTTCCAGTCCTCCTTTCTCATAGAATCATAGATTGGAAGGGACCTCTAGGGTCATCTGGTCCAACCCCCTGCACAATGCAGGAAATTCACAACTACCTCTCCCTAACACCCCCAGTGACCTCTGCTCTACGTCCAGAAGAGGGGGGGATGACCCTTCGGGATCCCTGGCAAAGCCGGCCTGGAGAAAAAAAGGCTTCCTGACCCCAAAGTGGCAATCGACATTTCCCTGGGCACGTAAGAAAGAACTAAGCATTGATACAACCCTTCCTGCCCTCCCTCTCGTGATCTGGCTAAGTTCACAGGATCAGCATTGCTGTCAGATGGCCATCTAGCCTCTGTTTGGAAACCTCCAAAGAAGGAGAGCCCACCACCTCCCGAGGAAGCCTGCTCCACTGAGGACGCGCTCTAACTCTCAGGAAGTTCTTCCTCGTGTTTAGTCGAAAACACTTTTGATTTAATTTCAACCTGTTGGTTCTGGTCCGACCTTCTGGGGCAACGGAAAACAACTCCGCACCATCCTCTGTATGACTGCCCTTCAAGGCAGATTACACAGAGTGAGTCAGTACCGTCGACAGGGTGGCAGGATTCCATAACAGTACAATCGGATTAGGGAGGTAGAACCAACCAGAAGTCGAAAAGAAACAGAACGGAAGCAAAGCAGAACTCTGAACATGATACACACTGAACGATGAAAAAAAAAATCACATTGTACTTACATAATACATAGTAGGTCCCTAGTTTCAACAAGTTGAACACAGTCTGAGTGTGTTACACTGGCCCCAGGTTACCCTGCAAGTTTCTATGGCAGAGTTGGGGGTCTGAACCTCGTTTCCCATATCCTAATCTGAGTCTCTAACCACTGAGCCACACTGTTTCTTTCTGTAGTTAATGGCACAACGAAGGGAAAAATGGCAAGCCCCCCCCCCCAACATCCTTTTCAAATTAACAAATACTATTTGATATTTTTATGCTGGTAGTAATTAGGAATACGGTGTACAGAAACAATGACGACAGCATACAGTGACATGCAACAGGGAAATGGTTTTCTCCCCCCCCCACCCCCATGCGGAAACTCTGGAATAAAACTCTGGAGGGTTTAAACATAAGGCGATTTAAAGAGGTCATCTCCAACATCTTTCATGATGCTAGGCAACGAAATATACGCCACATGTTCCAGGACAGCTATTCTGGGAACGTTTGCAGTGAATATATAAAAGTTTTTTTATGGGGCTCTGTCTCAGTCCCTTGGTTGGGGGGGGTGTGAAATCAGGTGATAACTTGCTCAGACAAACAAGGAAAGCGGGCGGGGTGGGGGGGGGAGTCGGACTTCGGAGCCTAAATATTTTTATCCTTAGAAAAGCCCCTCCTCTTCCAAGAGCTGAGTCATACCTTTTCCTGGAACGCGAAGCAGGTATAAAATTCCACTTTTCAAACCGGGAACAATATTTGATGCCTTTAAAAGAAGACTGCTGGGTTGAGATTTGGGGAAAGAGAATAAATGTTAAAACTCATGTTGCTTTGTTCTAAAACAGAGGGGAAATTTCCTCACATTCAGAATTGCTGTTTTAGATGAAACCCATTTTACATCACTGTTTTGAAGAACGGCGAACCGCTTCCGCTTCCCAGATGGGATTGGTTGGTGTTTGCTGCCTTTTACTGCAGTTTCCTTTATGGCACCTTTTTAGCAGTTTTGCTGAACTGCGTTTCAGGAAGTGGCAGTTCCTGTATTGCTCTAAAGGACGCAGGAGGCCTGGAAGGGATAAATTGGGTGTGCGTTATTTCTCTCTGGTTCCCAACTCTGATCAGCTGGCCGGTGGGGGGAGGGAGAATGTACCCCGAAAAAGAGGGGAATCCATCTGACGTTCAGTGACATATCTGTGTCATTGCCCACGTGACCCAGAAGTGACGTCATCATGTCTGGGATGGCAGGGTGACGCTCTGGTATTTGGCAAAAGCTCTATGGTAGAAGTCAGATTTACCATTGAGGTATAGCCCAAATACCAGATCATCACCCCCAATATCCTGGATGTAACGATGTCACTTCCGGGTCATGTGGGCAATGTGGAGATGTCACTGTATGTCTGATGGGGCTCCCTGCTAGGGTTGCCAAGTGCTTTTTGAGCCTCAGCATAGGGTTGCCAAATGGGGGCGGGGGGGCGTGGAAACCCCCGCTTTGGAGGCCCGATTTCCGCCACGGCGGAATCGGGCCCGGAACTCCGCCCCCAAAAGCTGCGTCACCAGAGGTGACGCAGCCATGTTGCTGACTTTGGGGGCGTGGCTGAGCCCGTCGGGGGGGAAAGCCATATGGTTTCCCCCCCGATGAGCTCGGCCACACCCCCAACATCAGCAACGTCGCAAGTCACTTCTGGTGACGTGGCGGCGGCGCACATGCGCATGCACACCCTGCTCCCGGACTCGTCTGAGCCTACCCCGCCGGTAAGTTTGCCAGACTTGGCAACCCTACCGCAGCGGGGGACTCCCGGCTGGCGGCTGGAGTGCGTGCACATTCAGGTGTCTGCTAAAGCCCGAGGAAGACCTCAGCACAAAGCTGAGATGGGCAACCCACCTGTTCCAAGCAAGACATGGAAGACTGCATCCCCTGTGATGTTTCATTTCCTGCCTGGAGACCCACTAGGTGTGCTTTTATCTTGGTGGGTCCTGAAGAGGGCTGAAAGGCAGGGTATAAACTTTGTAAATGAATAAAAATGAGCAAGAGAGTACTGTGGTCTCTCACAGGAAATGGTAGATTGTCCCAGAGATTCCTGAAGAACTGCAGGAGCCTCTGGGGAAACAATCTTCTGTTTCCGATTTGGAGAGGGTTTGGGACCAGCTATGGAATGTTCTCGTATATTCTGTTGCTTCATAGTGGGTCTCCAAGCAGGAAATGAGACACCACAGGGGATGCTGGAACAGTCTTCCATGTCTTGCTTGGAACAGGTGGGTTGCCCATCTCAGCTTGGTGCTGAGGTCTTCCTCGGGCTTTAGCGGACACCTGACTGTGCTGATCCTTCCTGCTGGGCCTAGGGTTGCCAACCTCCAGGTGGGACTCCCAGAATTACAACTGGCCTCCAGACTACAGAGATCAGTTCCTCTGGAGAAAATGGCTGCTTTGGGGGGTGGACTCTATGGCATTATACTTGCCAGGGCTATTTTTGGGCAGGAACGCACAGGAACGCCGGCTGGCTCCTGAGTTGGCCACGCCCAGCAGGAACATATTAGCATAATAGGCCACACCCAACAGCAGACACTCATTAGGATTGGCTACATTAGGGGTGTGTGCCTAAAATGCAAAGGAGTTCCTGCTACAAAAAAAGCCCTGGGTTTTGACCACAAACCAGGTAAACAGAATAAGAAGCAAAAGGTGGGTGTGGCTGGATAAGCACACTTCTGGAAACATGGGGGTGTGGCCTCATATGCTAATGACCTGTGCTGTCAGGGGTGTGGCCTAATATGCTAATGAGTTTCTGCTTTTGGGCGTGGTCAATTATGCTAATGAGTTCCTGCTGGGCTTTTTCTACAAAAAAGGCCCTGATACTTGCTGAAGTCTTTCCCCTCCCTCAACCCCACCCCCAAATCTCCAGATATTTTCCAGCCAGGAGCTGGCAACCCTACCTGGGCCTGACACAGCTGTTTGTTTGTGTACAGACCTCCGAAACATACTGATGCTGTTCTACCTTTGCAAGACCTCAAGGTGATATCTGTCATCTCATATGAGTCTCTTGCGTCTGTATTTTCAGGTCACCTGGAGGCCATTCTTGCCAAAACCTGTTACTAAGATCCACCTCCCCCCCAAAAAAACCCCACCAAGTATAGGAAGTTCTAGCATGCCCAATCTTTCACTTCTTAAAAAGAGGATAAGGATTAACAGTTCCCAAACTGTTCTCTGCAGTTCATGCGTTTAATTTGGTGGAAGCGAAGACGTATTGGAGGAGGAGAGGGCGATGGGGCAAGATGTCAACAATAGCTGTTGAGTCGCTAATGATTTCAGTTCTGGTCTTTGCTTTCCAACTGAAAAAGAAGTTGCTGACAAAGGCCCGTAGAAGGTTCCACAACGGATTTCAGACAGTGGTTTTTAGTGCCAGATTAGCCAAATGGATGAAGTGTCACCTTCTTGGTTAGTTGGTCTGGAGTTTTACCATTGGGTTTATCGAAGAGAACTGCAACAGTAGCTTCTTTTCCTTAGGAAAGGTGATTGTGTATGAACAGAAGAGAAGCCATGTTGGATCAGTCCAATGGCCCATCCAGTCCAACACTCTGTGTCACACAGTGGCCAAAACCCAGGTGCCCTCAGGAGGTCCACCAGTGGGGCTAGAACTCCAGAAGCTCTCCCACTGTTGTCCCCCAAGCCCCAAGAATACAGAGCATCACCGCCTAGACATAATAGTGTTCCATGTATAAGAATGTAAGGGAAGTCATGTTGGATCAGGCCAATGG
>NW_015173921.1:1301-4720 GCF_001447785.1 Gekko japonicus | reverse complement strand
CTCCTCCTCCTCCTCCTCCTCTTCTTCTTCTTCTTCTTCTTCTTCTTCTTCTTCTTTGTAATTGGAAGAGAGACCTCCAAGGAATACCGGGGCTCCAGATGCAGAGGGGTTGCCAGAAGTTGCCGTGACTTCCAGGCATGCAAGCACACCCACCCACACCCAGACACAAACACAAAATACTGCCCCTCCCCCAAACCTAACCAGACAGAAACTGGTTGACTTATTTTGTTATCTTGAGACAGTTCTGATATCTTCACCTGAGCACCGTCCAATTTAGCATCCTGCCCTTCGACCTCAACTCCAGCCAATCGAGCAGTTTTATCTGAAAATGGTTTTCCCCCTATAGTGTACGCGGAGGAGTTGCTGCCGATACCAAGCCGGGCCTTCTCCACTGCTCTCTTGGGTGTTCTCAAAAGCTGTTTTATTAGGTGCTGTCTTGGCACGTGCTCCCTGTCTCTCCCTATATTTATTAAATACCTTTCCCTATCAGCCTTTGGAAGTTAGCGCTTTGTTCTTGTTCAGGCGTTTCGTGGCATATCTAACTGCTGCACCTCCACGGGCGCGCATTCAGCCGTACTCTGCGAACTGCACTGGCTGCTGATAGAGTACTGGATCCAGTTCAAGGTTATGGTTTTAACCCTTAAAGCCCTATGTAGCTAGGGACTTCCATATCTTTGGGACCGTCTCTCCCCCTATGTTCCCCACAGAGCCTTGCACCCTGCAGATCAACATCTTCTGGTGTTCCCCGGCCTGAAGGACATCCGTTTAGCCTCGGCCAGGACCAGGGCTTTCTCTGCCTTGGCCCCAGCCTGGTGGAACATGCTCCCATTTGAGATCAAGGCCCTGCAGGACCTGCTACAATTCTGCAAGACCTGCAAAACAGAGCTGGTCCGCCTTTGGCTGAGGCGACATCCGTCCAGTGACTAAACATCTAGAGACTCTGCCGAATGAGTTTTCCACCATGACATCATCTACAAGGTGATCATCCAATCATCTTGTGCCCTAATCAAGACTGTCTTTAGATTGTTTTACTACCGTTGTATTATTTTAACCCATATTTATTGTATACCAGCAGTAATGCTCGTTGTAAAAGCAATACAATGAGCTCTAGAAAGATGTGATGTGTAATGAATGCATAGGCTGGAAGCAGGTTAAGTACATATTAGGAGTATGTAATAGAAAGGCACAAATGTGGAAGTAAAGTCTCACATACTTTATGTTACACAATACCTGGTGTCCAAGGTCACACAATGTGGGCCAGAAAATGCAGCACACAGGTCTCCCTGAAGTCATTTCTACAACTGGGCACCCTCAGTTGCTCCCACTAAGCTGTGGATTCTTGTGAGCAAAAGTTCTGCTTCTCAGCTAACCATCAATGTACCATTATCTGCCCCTCTGTCTGCAGCTGATTTCTGCCCTCCCTCCCTCCTGGAGATCAGTTGTAATTCTGAGTAATCTCCACCTCTCACCTGGAGATTGGAAACAATGGTTCCCCAGGAGGAAATGGCTGGTTTGGAGGGTGGAGTCTATGGCACAGGCAGCTGGAGCCTTTCCTAACCTCCTGTAGGACGAAGATGGCCTCCTCCCTGGATGGGCTGCAGTCTATATTGATGCCGCCCTGTGCGTTGGGACAGTCCCTGTTTTCCCGCCCTTTTCTGCCTTGGGGCAGCTGGGAGCTGTAGTTCAGCAGTTGGGAACTGTAGTCCAGTGAGTGATACCCCTACAGGCCCCTCTCTGGAACTACAGCTCAATTAAACCTTATGGCAGAACATTTTAAACAGACAACCGCAGACAGCAGCCATCTTACAAACACAGGTAACTGCCATTTCGTTACACCTACCAACAGCCACTGAGGGGAACGTTACTCCCACACAGGAGGCAAGCAGAAGAAGTGTCTTCGTCAAGACAGAAAGCCATTTGCCAGGAATTCTGTCAAGGCTGAGTGGCTGAAGGGGGAGTGGGCGAGGAAGAGGAGCAGACCTAGCACCCAGCCAATGACATGCGAGTACTCTTGAGTGGCGGCTGACGGGCCAATGGCTGAGGGCAAGCATGGAATGTGGCCACCCCAAAACAGGATTATAATATAGAGAGATTACAGTCGCTACCTTTGCTGACTTGTGTAACCCACCCTGAGCCCACTTGCGGGGAGGGTGGGATATAAACAAACAAAATAAATAAATATTTTTGTTGTTCATCGTTCGGATTTTTATGAATAGTGTAGCTGAAAGCTGCTTCAGAGGTTAGCCGTGTTGGTCTGCCGTAGAACAGTTTTCGTGTCCTGTAGAACCTTGGAGACCAGCAAGAGTTTTGGGGTATGAGCTTTCGAGACTCAAGGCTCCCTTTGTCAGACATGAGCAGAAACTGAAATCTCTGGGTCCTTTTATCCTAATAGCAGTCCTCAAACAAAGAAATTTCAAGGGGAAATTGCAATGTGAGATTGCTGAACTTGAGTGCATTCACAAATTCAGAACAATAGACCCTACTGCCTGATCCCTTTCCCCAGAGATTCCAGGGATTGAACCTGGAACCTGAGAGCCAGTGTGGTATAGTGATTAAGTGCGTGGACTCTAATCTGGGAAAACCGGGTTTGACTCCCCACTCCTCCACATGCAGCTGCTGGTGTGGCCTTGGGTCAGTTACAGGTTCTGTCAGAGCTGTTCTCTCAAGGGCAGTTTCTGTCAGAGCTCTCTCAGCCCCACCTACCTCACAGGGTGCCTGTTGTGGGGAGGGGAAGAGAAAGGAGATTGTAAGACGCTCTGAGACTCCTTTGGGTAGTGAAGGGTGGGGTATAAATCCAATCTCTTCTTCTTCTTTAGCGTGCAAAGGAGATGCTCAGCCACTGAGCTATAGTCTCAGCCTTAAGTTCATAAGACTTGTTATGTTATTTAGGCTTAGGAATAAATCTGTAATTTTGATCATCGCTGTAATATCCCCTTCTTCAGCGAGCCAATCCAAAAACTTAACATTTTTTTTTTGTTGAACACCATGTTGTGCATCGCTGTGCATCGGTTCCCTTGAAAGTACCATACAAACCCATTTTCAGGTGGATCTCTGTGTTGGTTTGCAGTAGGAGAGGAAGATTTGAGTCCAATACCACCTTAGAGAACAACAAGATTTCCAGGGGATAAGCTTTCAGGCGTCAAGACTCCATCCATGTTGGAGAGTCTCTGCTTCCTTCATCAGGTATCGTACTTCATCAGATACTGTATATGACAAAGGGAGCTATGATTCTTGAAAATTTGCACCCTGGGAAAATAACAATAATAATAACAACAACAACAATAATAAAAATGCATAAATATGATAATAAAATTATTATTGTATATGCAGAGGTCATTTTGGGGGGGAACGTGGGGGAACGCAGTTCCCCCGGGTGAGATACGGGGGGCGGGGCACATGACGAAGCCCCGCCCCCTGCT
>NW_015173921.1:0-1060 GCF_001447785.1 Gekko japonicus | reverse complement strand
TTGTTGTTGTTTTGCCTTATCCCAGCTATGCTGGGCTCTTTTTGGTCTTGAAGAAGCTGCAGGATTCAAATCTTGCTCATAAATCTAGTAAATGAACATTTAGCTTTCTGCTCCCTGCTGCTTCGAATTCACTTACAGAATACACATGAAGTGACAGTTCTCAAAGACAGAGCATAAGTTCTCCATTGAGCTGTAACACGACAGCATGCTTCAATTAAATTAACATTACTCAGTCAGTCATTGAACGCCCCATCTTTCCACCATACTCGCTGTGGTTAGTTTGGTACCTCAAGACCATGATCTGAAGCTAGGACACAAAGCTGGTTTATTTAACCACACTTACACTTTAGTCTTAACTATGTACATATGCAAAATCATAGCTTAATCCTGGTTTGTTTTCTTGCTGATGTTTGGGCCTGTGTTGCCTACAGAATATGGTTCCCAGACCCCCATCTGGGTGGGGGATCCCCCGATTTTTGGGGCTTCTACCCACCACCGGCCAGCTGGCTAGCATGGCAAGCTCTGCCCCCAAACAGTGATGTCACGTGGCAAAGTCACTGACACAGTGACATCACACGGAAGTGATGTAATTGCATTGGCAGCGTTGCACAGTGACACTCTGCTTTTTAGGCAAAACTCTATGGTTTGAGCCCAATTTTAACCATAGAGTTGGCCCCAACATCGCCGACATGATGAAGTCACTTCCGCATTACGTCATCATGTCAGGGACGTCACCGGCCACTCCCGGACCACCCCCCAAATCCCCCCGCCAGCGTGACAATCATGCCTGTCAACCCTACTACAGAATCACCAGGCATGAGCAGTCTATAAATACAACTGCTCTTGCTAGTACCAAGCCTCTCCTCATCCCTGCCTCATAGTCTGCCTTACAACAGACTCCTTACTTCCCCTCCCAACTGTACTCTCTTATAGACATGGAGGTGTTGCAAGCCTCTTCAGTTAAGCTAGGTGCTGTGGCACAATGGTAGAATATCTGCTTTGCATGCAGAAGGTCCCAGGTTCCATCCCGACCATCTTGTGGCTTATCTACATGAGATGT
>NW_015173920.1:13889-15109 GCF_001447785.1 Gekko japonicus | reverse complement strand
TACCTTTGCTACTTACTACAAAAAGTTGTCTTATTTCTTGAAGTAAACTATACAGGAAGAAATGTGGTTGTCATGAGCTAGATCCTGGTAGAGTTGCTCTCTCTTGATTTAGGAACGTTGATTCATAATGATAAATCACACAAAACTTCCTAAAATATAAGCTGTCTGACTGGGAATGCTGTCCTTCCTGGCCCCCACCCTTTTGAGTGGCTCTCTGCAGAGTCTGAACAGAAATGATGGCAGTAATGAGTAATTATTTGCATTAACAACAAGTAGCAAGTGGCCAGATTTCTGCTGGTGGTGCTCAAGCAGGGTCCACTGCTGCTCCCCTCCTTGGAGGGGGTTCCCCCATGGTGGACTGCACCCTTGGGGAATGTAGTGTAACAGTTGAGTCAACACTTACCCATTCCTTATAGGGAACTGCAGTGGAACTGTGTCTGCACTGTCTGCTGGGACTGCTTCATGGCGCTCTGATCCTACAAGGCAACAGGCATCATGGTTGTTTAGTCAGCAGTAGCACATGTTGGAGTGGAGCTTTTGATAGTCACCCCATACTGCACTTGTGCCTCTTGTGTCTCCAATCTGCAGAGGAGGTGACACTGATATGGAATCATGCTGACAGTATGGTACTGGAGTGCCAACCTATCTGCCTCTCCTACCTCTTTCAGCTTTTGTATGTATTTACTGCTGGCTACTGGAAATCAGGATTGCTGAAGAAATATAGGGTGAGAAGATTACACCAGTCCTCATTTCAGGCAGGTGCTGACTTGTTTTGGCTGGATTCCCCCACCATGGGGGAGGGTCTCCTCGTCTATGTCCTGAGGGGTAGTACTGTAATGGTTCTGAGCAGAGCAGTGTTACACATATGCAGCAGCAGTGTTGTTCTCTCCCTTGGCAGTTTGTGCTCAAGGGGAGGGTCTCCTCGTCTATGTCCTGAGGGGTAGTACTGTAATGGTTCTGAGCAGAGCAGTGTTACACATATGCAGCAGCAGTGTTGTTCTCTCCCTTGGCAGTTTGTGCTCAAAGCCTCCTAGTTGTGCAAAGTGCCTTTCGTGTAAGCTACTCCCCGCCAGAGTCCTTCAGTCTTTGTACCACATAAGCCAAAGGGATGGCCTTCACTCCACACACTTTTATAATATGAGCTATGTGTGTCCTGGCTAGGGTTTATATAATGCTTCAGAGAGCCATGACTGGCTGCTTTAAAGGGATAAATGGGTTTT
>NW_015173920.1:13600-13765 GCF_001447785.1 Gekko japonicus | reverse complement strand
CAGCTGCTGGTGTGACTTTGGGTCAGTCATAAATTCTTTCAGAGCTATTCTCTCAAGGACAGTTCTCGGGAGAGCTCTCTTAGCCCCACCTACCTCACAGGATATTTGTTGTGGGGAGGGAAAGGGATTGTAAACCACTCTGAGACTCCTTCGGGTAGTGAAGGG
>NW_015173920.1:7004-7175 GCF_001447785.1 Gekko japonicus | reverse complement strand
AAATATGAATGCCCTATTTGTTTGATGGCTCTGCGAGAAGCAGTACAGACGCGATGTGGACACCGTTTCTGCAAGGCTTGCATTGTCAAATCCATAAGGTAAAGATCAGCTTGTGGAAAAACTAATCAAAGACTGGGAAGTTCTAAAGTGAGTAGAGCCACTCGGTAGCAA
>NW_015173920.1:6714-6888 GCF_001447785.1 Gekko japonicus | reverse complement strand
AAAAATGGGGGGACTTAACCCAAAACAAATTAAATTAAGTATCTAAATATTGAGAAAACATAAACATACAGGCCAAATAATACTGTTAATTAATTTAAGAATTACAAATATTAAGAAATAAATGAAAATACATGTATCTATTTTACAAAAGATTTAAAACAAATATTGACCCTT
>NW_015173920.1:0-6614 GCF_001447785.1 Gekko japonicus | reverse complement strand
AATAACATTGCACATGGCTCTTGACGTAATAATATAACATGTATAAATCATAAACTGACCAAGGTTATGTTATTATGATCATTATCATCCATGACCAAGGGAAAGAATATTAGTCATAAACCTCATTGGCTCCTGGCTTTACAGAACTTTTCTGACCATGTAAGAAGGGTACAAAGTTGATTGAATGTTCGCCATAGTGTATCTGACCATGTGTATCTGACCATGGCTGTGGATTTTTAATAACAAGTTTTCTGTTGTGCATTTTAACTATATTAAAATATTGGTAGATAAAATGTAGGGCAGAAAAGCCACTAATTCTTCACCCATATCTTTCTCTAATGAGAAAGATGTGAGAGAAACAATTTCCAAAATTCTCCTGTTCTCCAGTTTCATAAAGAACAATACAGTTGAGTTATCTTCAGCCTGCTATGATGCTGGCTGATTGGCTTTGTTCCTGTCACTATCACATCCTAACCTACCTCACAGGGTTGTTATGAGGATAAAAGGAGAATCATGTGTATCATCCTTAGCTTCTTGAACAGAAGGTGTGATAACAGTGATCAATTAAGTAGAAGCAGGTTTTGACTGATTCATTTTTTAGTAGATCCCATTGCACATTTCCCATCTCTTAGCTGACTTCTGTCTACTGAAGGAGAATCTGCCCCTTGAAGTGGCAGAGGCAGGGAGCAACCCTTGTAAACTGGCGTCTCTCCCATTATTGTCTTGCATATCTCTAAATAACTACTGCTCACTTCACTAGGCAAAAATGTAAATAAGATATGTAGATAAAACAAGGGGGAAACACAGTGTGCCAATTACCAAAAACAAATGAACACTACAAATGCAATTAACAAGTCTAATATCGATGCCTTTAATTGAGTATCTTGAAATACCAACTGAGTGTATATTCTTAATAAATATTCAGTTATCAAGGTTTTCTGATAACCAACTCCAAAATTATTTAATAGAAAGTCAAAAGCTCCAAGTCAGAGTTACAATGTAACACATAAAGTTCCCAAACTCCCAAAATGCAACAATCATGAGCTATACATCAAGGTTACAGTGTAGCACTGCTACTTCCAAAGTACTCAATGTGACAAATTTATGTAACAGATCAACAATTGGAAGTCATGCAGCAACATGTATCCCAGACATGTAAACATGTTTCCATCCTCTTTTTCAAAGTCTCCTCTCCCTTCCATTATGGAGATCAAAATTCAAGTCAGAACCAATGCTCTAGGAAATCTCTTTCAACGAGTAGCTACCCAGCTATCAAGTGTTTCAGTGCAGCATATCAGTCCTCCAGGGATACATGTTGCTGCATAATTTCCAATTGTTGATCTGTTATATATAAATTTGTTACATACATTTGTAATTCTGACTTGGAGCTTTTGACTTTGTATTAAATACTTTTGGAGTTGGTTATAAGAAAACCTTGATAACTGAATATTTATTAAGAATATACACGTGGTTGGTATTTCAAAATAAAAGGCATTGATATTAGACTTGTTAATTGCATTCGCAGTGTTCAACTTTGGAGGACAACTTTGTGATAAGAGTAAAATTCCACTGCATATATAAAATCCAACACAATAAGTTTCTGTGCATCCGAAGTCTCTCTGCAGTTTAAATGTTCTCCCTCCCTCCATGCATGTTGTATTTATAACAATGAAAAGCACTTTGTATGTAAGTAAATAGCACTTCCCAATGTTCGTTATTAATGTTGAAATATTCAGGTTCCATCTTCAAAAGGCAGTCCCAATCTGCTTCTGAAAGCTGGAAATGGAGCATTGCCATTTAGACTGCAGATGCAAACTTAGCTACCTCGTGTTTTGCAGCTGGCAATTGGGTTCCTATGATAGCAGTTGTGGTCTAGCTGTTACCTGAGCTGCAGTATAAACCGGATGTTTGTAACAAGTTTTGTGAGTTTGTGAGATCTAAAGCTATTCTTGACTGCTTTATTTTTCCAGGTCTAAAATAGAAGGCTTCGAGTCATAGTCCCTGTTCCATTGAAAAAAGTAAAACCACTTCAACAAGTTTCCTCTCAAGCTTCAAAACCAAGTCTGCTTCCTTTAAATGCCATGTTTAGACTGATGCTGACTAATAAAATGCTGAATATAGGCTTCCTTTTTTCTTCAACTGGAGTCCTGCATTTCATTGTCTTCCATTGTAGCTGTAAATGTACTGGACTGAAACCTAAAAGTAGAGTAGATATTCTGTTAAAAATGATTTGGCCATCATCTCACATACATATACTATACCTCTTATATAAGATGGCGTATAGCAATATGTGCTGCATTGTCATATACCCAAAACAGTCTCTGAAGCTGTGTTCTGTGTTGCGTTTCGTCCAGCTATACTGGAAGCCTATATTTTTAGACAATTCTGACTGGGATAGTTGAGATTTGTATATGTATGAACAGATGGAAGATCCTAGTCTGTTGCTAGCCCCAAGCTCTTATTTCTTATTAACTCCTTCCCTTGCAGTTGATTGGGACTGGGAGGAGCACCATAGCCTGTAACCATGGTTATTTCCCTTGGCTGATATTCCAAGTACAGTTTACCATTCTGTATGTGGTACAAGATACAGATGAAATACTGGGAAATTCCATTTCAACCACAGGAGCTCTTGATGAGTCTGGCTTAGTTCCCATGTCTGTAATGGAATAATAATCTACCTCACAAGATGACTGAGGCCTTCACACATCAAAAATGCTATGTAATAATGATGAGACCCAGTGCATATCTTTACTCCTTGCCATAAGGGGGGAGGAGTGACATTTTCAGGCAAAATGCCTTGTATACTAAAACACAGGAGCAGAGCTGAATCAACTCAAATACCATCTAGATGAACTTCTGGTTTTTCTCAGTGGCCAATTAGATGGCCCAGACAAGCCCACAAGCATATGGCATGAAGACAAACCACACCCCTAGCAATTGATATTCCCTGGTGTTGTGCCTCTGAACATACAAACCCCAGTTAGTTTTCATGTCTAAGCTGTAAGTAGGCCTATCCTTCATTAAGTAGTTACCTTTTTAAAGACTACTAAGAGAGGGACTGTTGCCACATTTTGAATTCCATAAATTAATTATATATTGTGTGAAGAGTTATTTTGTTTTGTCTGTCTACTTGCTGATCAGCTTCAATTTGGGGACTCCAAATTCTAGTACTATGGGAGATGGAAAGGGGGAGGGAAATCTCTTTTTTTCAGTGTTTCCATGTATTTTATCATTTAGAATCCTCTGGGGAAAAACATAAGATAAACTAAGTGAACAAACCAGAAAAGTTGTACTACTACTATAGTACTGTAGTATCTTCTAAACACAAGTTACATGATTTGCCAAAAGTCTCGAAATGCAACTAACATGAAAGTTAAGTTTAAGAAACAGCTGCAGAAAGTTGCCTTCCTCCATCTATATGTCTCTTTAAGGAATATAGGCCCGCTGAAGCAGACAATCTTACTACAGTTTAGAACCTATGATACTGCAGCTGTTAAGATCTGATTCTGTTTACTGGTCAAATATACTGCATATAACCTCCCCCCTCTCTTTGGGAATAGTTTCAGAGGGTAGCCTTGATGGTCTGCAGAAGAACAGTCAGATTCAACCCCAGTGGGACCTTAGAGACCAACCTCTCTTTGAGTTGGATCCTGTCAAAAAGGTCTACACCCTCGGGGGGGATTCCCACGTGTAGCCCCATGTGTTCCAGTTCCCCACTCATTTTACTGCTGTGGTCCCCTGGCCCCCAGGAGCAGCATTTTAGGAGTCATTTTAGGCTGCTTCAGGATTGGGGAGGCAGAGCAGTTGTCTAAGTTCCTTGCAGAGAAACACAAGACCCAACCCTTTACATAGTGTAATTAGATATATATGTTCATAGTACTATTTCTTCTGTTTTACAGAGATGCTGGTCAGAAATGTCCAATAGACAATGCAATCTTACTAGAAAATCAGCTGTTTCCTGACAATTTTGCCAAACGCGAAATTCTCTCATTGAGAGTGAAATGTCCTAACAAGGGCTGTGATCAGAAGATGGAACTAAGGCAACTAGAGGTAGGGGTACAATAAAATTAGAATCCCCCCCCCCCAAGATAGCAGCCCAATGGTATGTACTGTTGATTAGTGTCTGCAAAGAGTTAAAGGTAAAGGTTCCCTTGCTCGAAAGCCAGTCAAATCCGACTCTAGGGTTGCGGTACCAGAAAATAGGGCTAGAGAATTAGGTGAACATTTTGCTGCATTTCTGTAGGATGTACCTTAGATGTTGTAGTCCAAACCTGTCTACACTGCACTGCAGTAGCTAAAGCTATTTGTTGTGCTACAAATCTTTGACTGTTTCCTGTGAAGCTTGTTTTTGGATCTTTGAGCATTGCAAATGTTGTTAATTATTATGAGAAAATAGTATGGAGACTGAATGTACATCATAATTGTATTGCTGCTGAGCTGCAGTAGGCTGCGGTAGAATTTACACACAGTTTCCTTCACAGCAATGTTTTCCATTCAAAAAGATCTGTGCTATTTAAAGCAGCCTTTGACTTACAAGAGTAATGCTGGACAAATCCTTGGCAGCCTGTGAGATGGTCACTTTCTTCCCTTGCCCTGATCATAAAGCAAGTTATAATGTTTGAAGTGATATTAAAATACACTGTCAGTACAGAATACCCTCTGGCACTCTTGTCATTTAAGGATTTTGAAATGGTTTAAGCAGTTAATGCCTTTTCAGTGCTAATGAATAAGAGGCTTCAGAGCCTTGGCTCAGTGCTGCTTATTTGAAAAGTCCACAAAAAGCTTGCCCACATACCCTATGCTAGTAATTTATGAGGCATTGGGAAGCAGTCTCTCTCATTTTTCTTCAAGTTTCCCAGCCAGATGCCCTGAAATGGGCTTTTAAATGTGTCTGTTTCAATATCAGGGTCACTTATAGTGCCATCCTATGCAGGGTTATAGCCTTCTAACCTCAATGGACTTTAAAAGGATGTAGCTCTGCTTAGGAGGCATTCCTAATTCATGTGGACTACCACTAAATTCAGCATGTATCAAAGCCTGCACAGAAGTTCATTTAAGCTGTCTAAGCAAAATAATTATTTGAGCTAATTTTTAAATTTTTGTTTCTGCTGCCATGGTCTGTTGTTGCTCTTCCACAGGACCATCAGCTGCATTGTGGCTTTGCTTCAGAAGATTGTCCTCAATGCCAGGGCTGTTTCCAAAAGAATCAGCTACAAGAACACATAATGCTAGAATGTCCAAGGCGGCAAGTCACTTGTCCAAATTGTGTCATGAATATGGCATATGAAGATAAAGAGGTGTGTGTGTAAAAGCATGCTACATTTTTTGTTTTGTATTGTTTTACAAGTGTTTTAGGATTTGATTATATAGGGCCGAGTTCAGACTGGCAGTTTGTCCCGATATAGGCACGTTTCAGAAACGTTCCACAACTGGATTAAAGGGGTCGTTCACATAGGCACATCTGTCAGGCGTTCCCCACCCATACTCAACCTGTCTTGTAACGCTTCGCTCCCGAGTTTAAAAGATACCTGGTGAAAGTGGTAGCAAACCCTGGAAAGCGCTATTATCCCACGTCCATTCCGCACCAACAAAGTGTGAACGCCAAAAGCGGCATTTTTCTTATGCGCTTATGTGTTCGTGCGCATACGCACATAAGCACACATCTCCAGATTACCAAAAAGAAAGTTGTGCTTTACAGCCGTGCCTCTGGACCAAAAGTGTGAATGCTCCCTTGCACCTCCTCCCGGTATGCTCCCGCATCAGTCGCTGCAGTGTGAATGGGAAATCCCGGAACAGTTTGTTCCCGGTCTTTTTTGCCATGACTCCCTCCCGCTTCAAACTGGCAGTCTGAACTCAGTCTAGAAGTCACTTTTTCCTGTGTTGTGTTTAAGAAATGAGTCTAGCTCAGAATATAAAGTTACTTGGAATACAATTGGAAATATCTTTTAATGGGATAGTCACAAGGATTTAACCCTTTTTACCATCTCCAAAGACAAGCGCATTTAATATTAATTTAAATACCACAAATCAAATTCTAGGTTTTATTTTGGAATTTGTTACACATTCTGTTAAAAACAGAGGTGTGTTTATTAAAGTCTTTCTCCTAGTTCTTTCTCAAACGTTTCTTTGTGTCTTGAGATTGTAGTTTACTTCTTGGTCAGATCTGTTGCCCTACATTACAAACTTCCATTTTGGCCATGCAATTTATCTAGAGATTTCCCATTGGCAGCATGTAAATTCAATCTAATCCCACCAGAGTGTGGTTAAAAAGTTTCCACATAGTTTCCTTTTTTTAAAAAAAACTATGATCTCTGCCTGCCATACAGTACATCTAACAATACTTAAAAAATAATTATCAATCCGCTTTCAGTGAAATTAATTATTTCTTCTCTTCCGCATTCGTTAAAATGAAGCTTCATGATCAGAAGTGCCCCTTGGCAAGTGTTTTCTGTGAATACTGCAATACAGAACTAATCAGAGAGCAGGTAAGAAGCTGTCATTTTTGTTGGGTTCTTTTCCTGCCATAGCATGATAACAATGTAGCATTTGATACTTGGTAGATCAGCTTATTTCTTTTTCTGAAAGGGCTACGAGAGGGTCTTGTTTAGGAGGAG
>NW_015173919.1:6899-15476 GCF_001447785.1 Gekko japonicus | reverse complement strand
TCTGCTCAGCAAAGTGCAGAGAATTGCTGGGGCAGAAGGAGAGACAAGGCCTCCTTTGGAGGGAGGTTTGCCAGGTCCCCCCTGGCCACTGGCAGAGGATGGGGGCGTAGGGTTACCAGATCTAGGTTGGGAAACTCCTGGAGATATGATGGTGAAGCCTGGGAAGGATGGGGATCTCAGTGGGGTACAATGCCAGAGAGTCCACCCTATTTTCTCCGGGGGAACTGGTCTCTGTAGCCTGGAAATGAGCTGTAATTCTGGAGGAATCCCCAGATCCCTCCTGGAGGCTGGCATCTCTAGGGGGAAGGATCATTGCACTGGAGGAATGCTCTGCATTTAGCAGAGAGCAGTGACAAGGTCCCACCTATTATTGTTGTTGCCATATAGTTCAATACATATGGAACTTTGTAAATATGCACGTCTCTGCTCCAAGGAATGTTCAGTCTAAAATTTAACACAAATGGAAGGGAAGGGAAGGGAAGGGAAGGGAAGGGGGGGAAAGTGAAGATAAACCCCTACATGTATTTAGACCTAATATGAGTGGTTAGGGGAAGTTGAGGGGCTGTGCCAAAGGATTAGGGAAGGTTTTGAGGAGGTTCAGGGCAGTGAGAGATGTTCCAGCACACAGGTGTGCAGTAAAGTGCAGGTATTATTGTTGTTAGTAACAATGCTAAGCTATCACTGTGCTTGGTATGTTACAGAGTACAAGAAAAAAGGTATTTGCCCCCAAAGGGTTTACAGTCTTACGTTTGACACCACAGAGATGGCAAAAGGAGAAAACTGAGCTAGGGATAGACTGGGGAAGAAATATGTGCCATTCCAGTTCCACATGCTTGGGCTTAATCCCACTAGGATGGATTGGGCATTGCAGCCCACTGGATGGAAATGGCATTTACCCCAGGCACTGCAGGGATTCCAAGCAAAGGCAAGAAAAGTCCTCTTTTCAAAGTCCATTATTAAGAACGGAGGAAGCCATTTACAGATTTCAGAGCCAGACTTCTTCATTCCACCATGCATTCATGTGATCAAGAGACACCATTGCTGGACAGCGTTGAAAAGCTTCTCAACCTACCTTTTATCCCAGACCCAGAGGGAAGGTGGATTAGGTTTAACTCCCTTCTAGTGGTGTCCCCAAAGTCCACCCCCTTCACTTTTGAAATGTAAAACATCCTGGTTCACCACTTTGCAGGAACTGTAATGTGCCTCTGAGACAGAGTCTACATCTACATTGACGATCACAATGGTGAGCATTTTGAAAACAATTAATAACTAGGAATAATGCCTGTTGTGGAAATAAATACAACGAACTCTAGAAAGAGGCTCTGTGTGGGTGCCCCAGCCTTGGGCACTCAGTGTCAATTTGCTGGGGTGACCACAGCAGGATATAATAACACAGAGTCTGCCATTTTCTCCAGGGGAACTGATCTCTGCCATCTGAAGAGCAGCTGTAATTCTGAGTGATCGCCAGACCTCAGATGGAGATTTGCAGCAATGGTTCCACATGAGGAAATGGCTGGTTTTTCAGGGTGGAGTCTATGGTATTGTATCTGTCTGAGGTCCCACCCCTCCTCAAAACACCACCCTCTCCAGGCTCCACCTCTCAAATCTCCAGGAATTTTCCAACCTGTAGGTGATAACCCTATCTCCTTCCCACCCAACCATCAACCTACCTTTATCTGTCCCTCTGACTTCAGCTTTCCATCATCCCTCCCATTACTTGGAGCCTCTACCTAGGAAAAGTACAGTATTTCATCGCAGTGGGGACCCAAGCAGGAGGGAAGCGACCTCATCAAGGTATAATGACACTGAGTCCACCCTGCAAAGCAGATGTTTTCTCCAGGGGAACTGATCTCCACTATCTGGAGAGCAGTTTTAATTCTGAGTGATCCTCAGCCCTCACCTGGAGATTGGCAGCAATGGTTCCCCAGTTGGAAATGGCTGGTTTGGAGGGTGGAGTCTATGGCATTGTACCTATCTGAGGTCCCACCCCTCCTCAAACCCCACCCTCTCCAGGCTCCACCCCTTTTGATCTGTACAACAACCTGTGAGGCAGGTTAGGCTAAAAGTCTGACTGGTCCAAAATCACCCACTCAGTTTCCACAGCAAGAACCTGGGTCTGGCAGATCCTGCTCTGAAGCACGATCTGCTACTCCACACTGGCTGTCCTAGGAGGGCTGCTGCTGGTGAACAGGAGCAAGCAGCCAGGCCTAATTAAGTCATGGCAATCAGGTGTCATCAAGTCACCCAGAGGGTGCTGCCATGCCTACGGAAGCCAACCTCCAGGTGGAGCCAGAAGATCACCTGGTATCCCCACTGAACTCCAGACAACAGATCTCTCTCCCCCTGGAGAAAATAACTGCTTAGGATGGTGGGCTCTATGGCATTCTATTCAGCTGAGACCTCTCCCCTCCCCAAACTCTTGCTTCTGTAGACTCCACCACAAAATCTCCAGGAATTTTCCAACCTGGAGCTGGCAACCCTAATCAGGACTGGCCCCAATGAGTTCTCCACAAAAGCCAAAGTAGGCCTGGAAAGGGCCTCCTGATCCTTCTTTTTGACTGACAGAACCAAGCCTAGTTACCTTGAAACAGCCACTGAGGGGAAAGTGAGCCCCACTGCAGGAGGAGAAGAGAATGGTTTGAAAGCTGGTGGCTCACCTCAACAGCTCACCTCTTCCTCAGGACAGACAGCCATTTTGGCAGTTTATTCAGACAGGGAAGAGTGGACAAGCCAGCAGTGGGCGGGGGAGAGGAGCGGACCCAGCACCCAGCCAATGGCATGCAAGTACTCATGAGTGGCGGTTGACGGGCCAATGGCTGATGGAGCACACAGCACAGCCAAAGGGAGAGCCAGAAAGTGCTGATATGCTCGGGCTTTTATATGTATAGGATTATAGGTTAATAAATATGTACGCTTTTGTCCTCACTACAAGGCCAACACCAATCTCTGCCTTTCCTTACTAGATCAGCTATGGTTTTCTTAATCTTGCGCTCAAAGATGACACTCAGTTGCCTTTTTTCTACGGGATGACCCCGAAGCAAGATGCATATTTCATGGGGATTGTGAAAATGCTCCTCCATTTCAGATGGACGTGGATCAGTCTCTTGGCTCCAGACAATGCCCATGGGGAAAGATTCCTGAGGACCTTGACCTCTGTGGTCGTCAGGAGTGGGATCTGTGTTGCCTTCACAGAAAGTATCCCAGAATTGAATATAGACATCAGTTTAAAATTCCACACACATTCACTTTCCAAGCAGACAAACTGTAATGTAGTTGTTTTCTATGGGGACTCCCACTCCATTATTAGTCTGAGAATGATGATCAAACATGTTGAAAAAGCAGAAAAATCCATTGTGGGGAAAGTCTGGATCACAGCAGTCTTGCATGATCTCAGCCTGCGGTACATTTTTAGGCTGTTGGATATCCAGCACATCCATGGTTCTTTTTCCTTTTTGATCCAGAAAAACACAAACACCAAATATGACAATTATAATTCCTTTTTATCTACTCTCAGAAAAATTGTAAAGGGAGTATTTCATTGTACCATTTCAAATCATGGGTTGTCTGTGAAAGCCTGGACAAGATGCAGAGAGAAAGCGGAACTGGAGACCCCAACCCCGGATGAGCTTGAAAGTATCCTGTCTCAAGATAGCTACAGTATTTACAACTCAGTCCAGGTGGTGGCACATGCCTTGCATGCGGCCTCCTTATCCAGATCTCATCAGATGCTGAGTGGAGGCAGGTTGGGACTTCAGAAGGTGCAGCCATGGCAGGTATTCCTTCTTTTTCTGTCTCTGAGAGTTACTGCCAATTGATCAATTACGTATTTGTACTCTGAGAAGATTTTACATATAGAGGGAGAACAAAATTTTGCACATTCCCAAGGCAATGATGTTCCTGATGCAGCTCAGCCTGAGGAAGGCCCTGAGACCCACCATTAGGTGAAGTATATGGAAATTTTAGGTGTGGAGGGAACATACAGAGGTAGGAGTTAAGAAATACATTATGGGAAAAGGTACAGGGACAAGTCTCCATATTGTATCCATTTGGTTCATGAGGACCTGAGGGTTTTTTAAGAATGGTGATACCCTCAACAGAAGGCACTGAAGGTGTCTCCATGCACATTAGGCATAAGAACAGCAAGATCATCCATAAATGGTATAATGGAGGCTGCGGAAGGATATATGTTCTCTGCTGCCTCTAGAGTCACATGACTTCCATCTCAAGCACATTTACTTAGGCCTAGACAAATAGTGCTATGAAGGTACCAGTATCATACCCAGTAGGCTTATAAATATGATGCAAAAACCCAATCTTATATTTCTAAAGATTCCAGCTCTAGTCTTCCACAAAATGCTGAAGTAGAAAAAACAGAAGATCCGGTTCATAGAAAAAAAGAGAGTCAGCAAGGGACTTAAATTTGAGTCCAGTAGTGCATTAAAGACCAACAAAAAGAAAGGGACTGGTCCACTGTCAGGGTGAAAAAGCCACTGTGATCCTGGAGGCCAAGTGCAATGGCTGTGGATCATAGGAGAGTAAAGCTCTGAATAAGCAAGGCTGAAATATCCAGTGTAGAGTCCTGTGTTTCTAACTGCTGGTGCTTTCTGTGTCATTCTAGCTTCACTCGTTTTTCAGAAACTTCAGATTTTTAAATAATTCCATGGAAGGAGTTTATTTCAATGAGAATGGAGACGCGGCCATCAACTATGATATTGTGAACTGGGTGGTGACATCCAATCGGTCGATTGTTAGAGTTAATGTTGGGAGTGTAGAGAGACAATCATCTCCAGACGTAAAGTTCACCATTGATCAGGATGCCATTGTGTGGCCCAGGTGTTTTAATGAGGTGGGGAAAAACTTTTTCAAATAATTCATGTTAATAGCTGTAATCGAATGTCAGTTTCTACGTAAGATATATGAATGAGATTATGTCTATCAAATCGTGTCACCATCTAATACTGCCAGGAATAAGACTGCCAGGGGAAAGAATGATAGAAGACACATTAGGAGGGTGGTCAACAGCAGGTCTTCTTTGTGCTGATTATCAGGAGAATGTAATCAACCTTCACCTGGGCATCCTTGTAAGACTTGGGCAATTGCCTGGAAGGTGCCCTGTGTTGCCCCATGACTGTAGTTCACAAAGGAAGGGTTCTATAGCACCTGGCTCTTTTTCCTTCTGTTGATCACCATTCTTCGCTGCTTGGAGCAGGTTGGCTGCATGCCTTCCTTGGCCAGTGCCCCAGTCCTTCTGAAGAGCACGCAAGCAAATTGTGCAAGACAAGGACAGTCTCCTGGCACTGTCCAAGGATTTCTTCCCTTACAAGGGGTCAGATTCTCCCAACGAGGTCCTAACACCATCCCAACTTCCCCCACACTGGCTCCTTCTCTGAGCATGAGCCACTGCTTCAAATGTCTCTGGCACCTTTACCCTTCAGGACCGCTCTGATCAGGCCTACCTCGGACCCTTCCTTTACCCCTTGCCCTGCAATGGCACGACTGCCAAAGCAGTGTCTCTGTCATGCCACTGTGAATCAAAAATACTTGGCGGTACATATTGCACCGGAGGTCCCATTGAGCCTTTTCCAACTGGCTAACTCGTTTCTATAGAGCTCACACATAAAACAAAGCATATTCCTTGACACTCCTTTACCTTTTGCTTAGAACCCGCCTCATTCTAAGTGCACGGAGAGCTGTCCGCCCGGATACACCAAGGTGATTAAGGAGGGAGAGCCTATCTGCTGCTATGATTGTGTTCCGTGTACGGAAGGGACAGTCTCCACTTTGGAAGGTAAGTCATGCACGAGAGCCCCAGCTGGATGGAGGGGTCAGGGGCAAAAATGATACTTCCCTTCCCTCCCAGCCTCAGCATGTCCCCTATAGCTCCATGTACCAGTCAATCAATCAATCAGTGAATCAGTTAGCCTTTATTGGCATAAAACATTACCTTAAAAGAGGATTACTATAAAAGAGAAATATACATATAGAACCAACCATTTTACAGACTACATAATATTGCATAATGTTGCATAAAACAATTTGTTACAAAGTATTACTCATTTTGGGTGTTTTTTTTCCTATCGTAGCTTTATAGCTGATTGTACAAACATGGCTACCTTCAATGATATTTCAGGAGCAAAGTCATTCAGAAGATGGAGAACTTTTAAGGCACCAGCAAGGGACGTCATGTTCGCTAAGATAGGGTTTAAAAATCTAAAACGTATATCTACATAAAACTGACAATGCAAACAGATATGTGAAACTGTCTCAATACATCCAGAGTTACAATGGCAAAGTCTAGCCATATATACTAAGTTATTATATCTCCCATGCAAGATTGCTGATGGTATTGCATTGAATCTCGCAAGAGAAAAAGCTCTGCGCTGTTGTGGTGCTTATATATTAGGAAAGTATGGGGCCATTTGGCCTACCATGAGGGGAATCTCTCAGTCACTCAACTGCAATGAGGATCATGTGCAAAGTGCCTAATCCAAGTGGGATTTTTTTTATCACTTTGCCAGCACTTTTCACCCTTTGATTTGGTACTCATTGTCCAGAGTCTGAGGGCTAGACCAGAGGACTCAGATTGTTTTGGCTTCTCATGCTAAGGATAAAAGCTAAGAACTTCTGAAATGGTGTGCAATCTGACCCTGAAAGTTCCCCGACTCCATCCCTCTTATGCATGTTTATTTGGCTCCTCCCTCCTCCCTATCTGGTCCTGCTTTCCAGGCATGTAAGTATGCACTTCCAGATACATATTCTCAAGTAATGGTTGTAAAGTAGATGCAGAGATACTGAAATAAATGTGTACTTTTCAGATGCAAATCATTGTGATCCATGTCCAGAAGATCAGCACCCAAACAAGATCCGAGACCAATGTGTTCCTAAACATATCACCTTCCTGTCCTATAAAAAACCTTTGGGGATCATCCTAAATCTCCTTACTCTGTTCTTCATCTTAATCACAAGTTTTGTTCTGGGAATTTTCATTAAATACTTAGAAACTCCAGTGGTCAAAGCCAACAATCGGGACCTCTCTTACATTCTTCTCATCTCACTCCTACTTTCATTTCTCTCCTCTTTTCTATTCATTGGTCCGCCTCAGAAGGTGACCTGCCTTCTCCGACAAATTGCCTTCAGCACCATTTTCTCTGTTTCCATCTCATCGGTGTTGGCCAAAACTATCACGGTGGTGGTGGCCTTCATGGCCTCACAGTCAGGCAGTAGGATGAAGAAATTCCTGGGGAAGAGCTTGGCCAACTTCATTGTCTTTTCCTGTTCCAGTATTCAAGTGGGCATCTGCACTCTCTGGCTGGGCATCTCTCCCCCCTTCCCAGACTCTGACATGCACTCCCAGCCAGGAGAGATCATACTGCAATGTAACGAAGGGTCTGTCACCATGTTTTATGCTGCCCTTGGCTACATGGGTTTTCTGGCCACCATCTGCTTCATCATGGCTTTCGTAGCCAGGAAGCTGCCTGGGGCATTCAATGAAGCCAAGCTGATCACCTTCAGCATGTTGGTGTTCTGCACTGTTTGGGTGTCCTTTGTGCCCACCTACTTGAGCACTAAGGGAAAATATATGGTGGCTGTGCAGATCTTCTCTATCTTGGCCTCTAGTTTGGGATTATTGGGCTGCATCTTTTTCCCCAAATGCTACATTATTTTATTGAAACCTCATCTGAATACAAAGGAACAACTAATGATAACTCATAGGCTCATCCTGTCCCGATAAAGGCCTCTTCATGGTGACTGGATGAGCTGTGAATGCAGAAGTGAATAAAGATGTACATTGACTGAGTATCCCCAGCATCTCCAGTTAGATGGATCAGGCTGTAGGTGATGTGAAAGACTGTGCCTCAGACCCCAGAAATGTGTTTCCATTCTGAGTAGGCGATACTGACCTTGATGGACCAATCATCTGATTCAGTATAAGGCGTTTTTATGTGCACTGAAGAAGACCCTGATGGTGGGAAAGATTGAAGGTAAAAGAAGAAAAGGGGGATGGCAAAAGATGAGATGCTTTGACAGTGTTATCGATGCAACTAACATGAAATCAAGCAAACTCCGAAGGATGGCAGAAAACAGGAGGGCCTGGAGTGATGTGCTTCATGGGGTCACGAAGAGTCAGACTCAACTGTGCAACTGAACAACATTCATATTTATTCTTCTGGTACTGGAAAGTGCAGTCAAGTTTCAGCCAACTTACGACAAGAGACAGTCAAAGATGGTCTGAAATCGCCTGCCTTTGCATCGACTATCCAAATTCTAACCGGGGCCAAACCTGTTTCGCTTCCAAGATATAACGAGATCAGGCTAGCCTGGTCCATCTCAGGCTTCTTCTAAGTTCACAAAAAAAATAAGTGCAGGGAAAAAGGAAGGCTAAGAGTTGCTCTTAAACCTCCTCTGATTTTCAATTTGTTGAAGCTGCCATTGTTACCTAAACTAGATCCAGAGAAGGGGAAGAGCTTTAAAAGGATTCCAGAAAGGCATAATGCAAGACCTTTGTAGCCTCTGTACAGGAGGGTGGATCTCCGTAGTGGTACTCCAAAGTAAAATTACAAAGGAAGAAAGTGAAAG
>NW_015173919.1:0-6575 GCF_001447785.1 Gekko japonicus | reverse complement strand
CGCGACATTCTGAGGTATGCTGATTGTTGAATAGTTTTAGCATATTGGCCCAGAACTGCAAGTGAATGATGGCTTTAAATGTCCTCCTAATGGCCCATCCAGGTTGAATCAGATGGTAGGCTGCCTTTATCAATGGATGGGTTGTTTTGGTGACACTTGAGGGTTGCCCAACTGTCTATAGCTGGAAATGGTTCACACACATTGATGAAGTACCCCTTGGAACAAGGGATATGATTGTATTAGGCATACCTTGGAGCTTAGCACTGAAAGTTTGTTTTTTTCATTCTTGAGAACAAACATGCCGCTTGATCTGTGGGAGATTGCACTTAATCTGTTTGTAATGCCAACACGGCCTTCCTCTTCGTTCCTTGGAATTCCCAATATCATGGCTGACCCAGGTGCCTTTATGAGAATCCCCAAGTTTCATATCCCCTTGGCACTTAGACTATAAAAGTGGGTGCCTATTAAAACAACTAAGCACAAAATAAGAGAGAACCCCACTAATCAAGGAGGTCTCAGCTGGAGGAGGGGGTGGAGTCCTTACACCATAGTGTCATGAAACAGAGAATATCTAATTTTGACAAAGTTCTTTTTACTCCTAAACCCCATTCTTGGTTGATGCTGAGTAAAATAGACAGGATTTTCATAAGTGGATTGTAGGGACAGTATCAGTCCAGTCTTGTTCCGACGACACTGGTGCCAAATTTACTTTGGGGGCCAATCCAAAGTCCTGGCATTGGCCTTTATAGCCCTATACTTTGGGCTGGTATACATTAAGACTCCCGTCTGAACCGATCCGATCACTATGGCCCTTTTCAGAGGCTCTGTTTTGGTTCCTCCAGTATCTGAAGAGGATGGTGGGTTGAAAGCAGGGGTGAAGGAAATGAGAATTGGCTCCTCAGCAGAAAGGGGCTGTCTCCACTCAGGGCTCAGGCAACACGCCAAGTAGGCACAAACCACTCCTGCCTTGCAACTCCACTGCCCTGTTCAGAACAGCAGCCACCATGACAAGAGCAAGCGCAAAACCCTCACCATGCACAACTTGCATGTTCAGCACCTGTCCTCAATGTCCTCCCACCGCCTCCTGGCTGCACCCATGAAAGAGTATTACACTACAATTCCTCAAGGGCTTTACCCACTCATCAGGGTGACAAACAGATCATGGGAACTGTAGCCTTATTACAGATGGATCTTTCACTTGCATTGGCCAAATAAATCCACCTGCCATCCTTGGCTCCACACATGGGGTAGATACCCACTGAGTTTGCTGGAGAGTAGGACATAAGGGTTATAAGTTAGGAGGTGGTATGTTTTTTTTTTAACGTTTGAAGAACCTATGGGGCCTGGGTTTTATTGTTCATTTTCATTCTGTACTGTTAGAAGCCTTGAGCCATAGTATGATATAATTGTTTCAGCAAACAAACCTAAATAAAAACATGCTTCAGAAATAGACATTTTTATTGCATCTTAACTGGGGAAGAAATATTTGTGACCCGGTGAGCAGTGACCAAGTCTCCAGATGATACCAATGTATCGAATGGGCAATAACACGGCAAATTGATGCAGGCAACTACAAAGTGATTGTGGAGTGCTGCTTATTGGGCAGACGGTTTTACCTTTAAAACACACTCTGTGTACGTGAACTTGGTAGATTTCTGCTGCCACTAGAAATTAAAAATTCCAAATCTCTCTCTTTTGGTAGAATGGCCTAGGGTCTGGGCACTTCAGAGGACTATGTGGCCCTGAGGAAGGATTGTTCTGATTGCTGGGATAAGTTTAAACAAAAACTGGAACTGGAGCTCTGATCAGTCGGCGCCGGGGGCCTCACCACACCACCCACGATACCACACTACTCACCACGAGCATATGGTTAGGTCCAGGTCCAGATCCCTATCCCGAGGAAGAGACTACAGAGACCCAGCCTACGGCCCCAACCCCCGTGCCTGGGAGAGAAGACAGCAGGCTTCAGGAATGCTCAATCAACCCCGGCACCAGGGAGCTGCATGACATCGGGGGCATTCCCCACCAGCAATGCCTAGGTGCAGGGAGCCTACATATACAAGCACTGGCCAGGAGAGGGCACACAACTCCTTAGAGAGGGAGGATTATGCCATATGGGACCTGCAAGCTTCGCTGGGAGGATTGGACCAGGACATAGAGGGGTCTGACTCGCATAGAGATGGGGGAGACGAGGACCTGATTGGTCAAGACACGGAACCCCAGCAAGCCATGCCAGGTCAGGACACTACTAAAGGCTTCTTGGACCTGCTGCAGAACATGGTGAATGCTCTAGGGATCCAGTCGACATCTGCAGCCGCACCTGTCACGGATTTAGTGCATGACATGCTACAGGTAGATAGCCCTGTACCATTTGTACTGCCTGCACTGCCTGTGCACATAACGACACTGCAGGAGGCCTGGAAAAAAACTGCTTCAATCCCACCAGTCCCAAAGCGTTGTGAGACGATGTACAGGGTGCAGGGTGAGAGCAATACTTTTCTGCAGTCTCAACATGAGCCAAATTCTTCAGTAGTACATTCATCATCCAAGATGAAGCAGTCACGGTACCTAGCCCTGCCTGACAGGGAGGGGCGAAAGATAGACTCAATGGCAAGAAAAATTTATGCAGCTACATCCACTGCCGCAAAGATGCAAACATATGTCTCTTACTTGTCAGCATCCATCTTTAATATGTCAAACAAAATTGAGAGCCATTTTGATCAGCTTATCAATAGGCTTGTTCAGTAATGTGTCAGTTTTTTGTCAGTATTTGAGTTTTTTTGGTTTGCAGTTGGGTTGCAACTGATGCATACATGCTACTTTAAAAAATAAAAACAGAGGTGGACAGGCATATGAAGTTTGAGGAGGGGGTGAAATCTCGAAGTGCAAAAACATTCATACTGTGAGTAAACATTGTGTACCGTTAATATGCATGAACTGGACCTCAGAAGGGGCCGGAAGAGGTAAAGAAGGGAGGCTTTTGAGTAGGGGTACTGATGCTGGGAAAAGGTACAGGTAAAATAATTCATGTCAGAGGCATGGAAGGCCAATGCATGTTATTTTCTTCCTCAGAGTTCTCTTATCTTCATTGCTATGTAGAGGGAAAGGGATGGGAAAGACCTCCATTTGGGACCCCTGGGACCCCAGGAAAGTTGGAGTAGACAAAGTGAGGTCAGATGGTCTATCCGGCAGCTTCATATGGTCATTAATATTTGGGAATAATAACAGATTTGTAAACATTCACGCACATCGAAATGGAACAACTTTGTCTTAAATTCCATAAAGCTTGGTCAAACCTCACTGGTTTGTCCCCTTCCTGAAACATGAAAGAGAGTAGGACCAAAGTCCTGTCTCAAAAGTTCATCTTTTCCAGCCATGCACCTGCGCATTGAGCCACACACAGTGCCAAAGATGCTGCAGAGGGCGGCACTTTCCCTTCTAATGATGGAAATGATGGTGATTTGCTCCTCCACTCACCAACACTCGAGAGCCCTTTCCTAACACCACCCTTGAAGATAATTGTATAAATCAAGAAAAATGCATGGTAATTCGTCAAACAGAGTTTGAAATGGCTGGAGCATAAATATCTCTGGAGTCTGAGATTTAGGGCAGCTGGGAGAAGGGGGCCAGAGCTCTGCTGCTGTGTGATTCAGTGTCATCCCCTTGGATCAGAATCCAGCACTGAGCTCCGTCAGTATAAGTACAGCCTCTGGTCTGTTGGTGTGACAGGTTTTGGCCTCTTCAAGTCAGCAAGATATCGGAAGCGGCTTTAGCCGGCATTCCCAGGATGACCCTGCTGCTGATGGTGCTCTTTCAGCTCCTGTCCCACCTCTCCTGCAGGGTTCTGAAGGCAAAGTGCCCCTTCCATAAGATAACTGAACGAAGAGTCCCACTGAATTACTACAGGCCGGGGGACTTTGCCATCGGCGGAATCACCTCTACAGCAACCACTGTCTTTCTGCCACGTTTTTTCCAAACCACCCTCTACTAGATTTATTGCGTAAGTAATGATGTGTTGTTGATGGATGTCCTGCTGCTCTGCCTGATTCTGCTTTCACACTCTTTTTACCGTGGACAGTCTCTGCTTTCTGGGATCCACCCTGGGGAAATTGCCGCCCTGTTTTTCTCTGATTGGCCAATGAGAGAAACACAATACTTGAACAGATGAACATTTGGCCAGATCCAGCAGAGTTCTTGTTATGTTCTCATGTTTCCGTATTGTCTTTTGGGGAGACCTGTATGAACAGTGAGCCACCCCGTATGCCAAAACTGTCACTTAACCTGCTGCTCCTGGTGAGATCATTCTCAGTTGTTAAGTATGACAGCCTTTGGGGGCCATAAGCTTTTGTCTGGAGCTGCTTCCAGTCTGAGTAGACAAGACTGGTTTTGATGGACCAGTGGTCTCTTTCAGTAGAAAGCAGCTTCGTATCTTCATATGTACCATTGGTTCTTCTAGATATGAAAGGCTGGGGCTGCTTTCCCTCTTTTCCCCACAGAACTGCCTGGTTAATCATACGTGCAACCATCCCCTCTATAATGCACAACATTATTCTGCTAGAAGGTCACGTACAGCAAAATGCACACACAAAAAATGTGCCTAGCAACTGGATGGCATATGCTTCTGTTGGTAATGAGAAAAACCTGGTTTTCCATCCATTTTAAACCCTGCTGGGACACAGGACAGACCCACTGAGTGAGGAGAGCTGGCTATAGCCCTGATCCTGCAATGATCTACTGTGTCTCTCAGTTCCATCCTCAGATATTCAAGAGAAAGTTGAAGAGGTACAGAAAATGGGGTCTGGAGCAGGTAAAGCATCCCTGGGACGTCCAGGGTGCCAGTTGCTTAATCTTAGCACAGGCTTCCGTTTTGTAATAACAACAGGAAGGGGCCATGGTTGGTGCTATCGCATCTGCTTGGCATGCAAAAGGCCCCACATTCAAATCCCTGGCATCTCCAACTGAAAGGAACAGGTCGTAGGTTTTACGACAGACCTCCCTCCGAGACCCTGGAGAGCTGCTTCCACTGAGTAGACAAGACTGGCTTTGATGGGCCAGTGGTCTCTTTCAGTATAAGGCAGCTTCCTATCTTCATATGTACCATTCCAATGAAAAATATGATTTCAAACAACCATTGATTCCTGCAGAAAAAGGAGAAGCTTGCTTTCTGTCAGAGAAAGAGAGCTGCCAGATTGTCAAGTGACACTTCCTGAAAGAAGGCACTTTCAGAGCTGGAAAACTAAATCTGGTCCTTTCATGGACCATCTGTTTCTTTCTGGAGTGTACAAGCTAAAACTGCATGCCCTGTTATATGTCCTCCAACAAAGAACAGTTGGGAATACTTTTCACTGGTTATTGCTTGGGCATCCTGAAGACTCTTCTCTGCCTATGCTGTATTCCTTTTGTTTGGCTTTGCACTGAAGTCAGGGTCTCAAAACTGTCTGACTCTTCCTGGTCTGAAAAATGCCAGACTGGCTTCTACCAGGGCTAGGGCCTTCTCTGTGGTAACTCCACACTGGTGGAATGAGCTCCCAGAAGACATCAGGGCCCTGCAGAACCTTCTACAATTCCGCAGACCGCAGGGCCTGTAAAACGGAGCTCTTCCACCAGGCCTTCGATTAGGAGCCGCCAGTGTCCATTGACTATATACTGATGACTTCTGAACAGGTTACATCGAAACATTTAAGGCCCGCTTTGTGAAGTGAACAATAATAACCAGTGTATTTTGACTCAATGGGATGCTACCGCCATCAGCATTTTTATCTTTTTATATGTATTTATGATGCCATTTTTTGTATACTACGTTATTGCGTTATCTCAATGCATCTGTGTTTTAACGTATTTTTACATCTTTAATATGTCAAACAAAATTGAAAGCCATTTTGATCAGCTTATCAATAGGCTGACATTAAATTGTTCAGTAATTTGTCAGTTTTTTGTCAGTATTTGGGTTGGGTTTTTTTTTTAATTTTGGTCAGTAAAATCAGTATTTTTGACCCTCTGACTACTTTCCACCTCTGACTTAGGATAATGTAAAATGTGCCTCAGGCACACCATGTTAAAGCTTGCACTCATAACTCCTCACAGTTCTTGTAGCGCTTCCTTACACACCCAGGGAAATGCTGACTGCCACTTTGGGGTCAGGAAGCAATTTTTCTCCAGGCCATGTTGGCTGGAAATCCTGGAGGTTTTTTGTCATCTTCTGGGTGTGAAACAGCAGTGACTGGGGATGTGGAGGGGGGAAGGTATTTATGAATTTCCTGCACTGTGCAGGGGGTTGGACTAGATGACCCTGGAGGTCCCTTCCAACTCTATGATTCTCTGATTCAATTTCTGTAACATCTCCTCCCTCAAAAATAGTGGGGTCAAACCGAGCTTACCCACATCTCTATCTCCAAGTGGAACTTCTGCCTTACACATTACATTATATGTGCGGTGAAGGGTGGTGGTAGAATTGGCTTTAATTTTTACCTCCTGTGACTCGTGCAACCCTTTTATTTTCTTCTTGAAGGGGGGGAGGACACGAATCTATTGAAAATGCTCAGTACTGAAAATGATAAGTTACTGGGGTTAGAAGG
>NW_015173918.1:0-14299 GCF_001447785.1 Gekko japonicus | reverse complement strand
AACTCAGCTTAGAGGGAACACAGGGTGTAGGTGAAGTATTGTGAACCCAGCGCTCTAGTAACATGGTTAGCATTTATTCTTGTAACAACACGGTAGCAAAATGATTTAGCCTATTTACTCTCATTTCTTCTCCCTCCACACCTTTGGCTCCACGTCAGGATGGCCCAGCTAACGTGCCTGTCTTGTACCGTCAAGGTGATCCCTGCTGGTAGATCATGCACAAGATGAATGCTGATTGCTTGCTTGAGCTGGCGGGGAAAGCATTGTCGCGTTTGATTTGTTGGCATGCCTAAATGCGGGACGTCAAAGGACCCTGTGAGACTTGTTAATCTGGGCCCAGTGCTTTCCGATGAGGAATGTCCAGCGGTCGGCAATGACGAACGTGGGACCTGTAGAACAAGCTTGGTGAGGCGGACGATCTCGCTCTGCGATGTGCCAAAGCCTGGAATGGGTTGATGGTCAACAGGGGAGCACTTGCTTGGCATGCAGAAGGTCCTAGGTCCAAATCCATTTCTAGGCAGAGGATTTTAGTTGGCAGTGGATGGAGAGGATGTGACTCAGTGGTAGAGCATCTGCTTGGCACGCGGAAGGTCCCAGGTCAACCCCCCCTCACATCTCCAGTTAAAATGACCAGGCAGTAGGTGGTATGAAAGACCTCGGCCTAAGACCATGGAGAGCCGTGGAGAGGGGCTGTGGCTCAGTGGAAAAGCCTCTGCTTGGCATGCAGAAGGTCTCAGGATCAATCCCCAGCATCTTCAGGATCAATCCCCAGCATCTTCAGTTAATAGGTCTGGCAAGTAGGTAATGGGAAACCCGGAGAGCTATAAACAGGGGCCATGGCTCAGTGGTAGAACATCTTCTTGGCAGGCAGAAGGTCCCAGGCTCAAAGCCCCACATCTCCAGTTAAAAGGACCAGGCAGGAGGTGGTGTGAAAGACCTCAGCCTAAGAACATGGATAGCCGTGGAGAGGGGCTGTGGCTCAGTGGAAAAGCCTCTGCTTGGCGTGCAGAAGGTCTCAGGTTCAATCCCCAGCATCTTCAGTTAATAAGACCAGGCAAGTAGGTAATGGGAAAGACCTCTGCCTGGGACCCCGGAGAGCTATAAACAGGGGCCATGGCTCAGTGGTAGAACATCTGCTTGGCATGCAGAAGGTCCCAGGTTCAATTCCCCACATCTCCAGTTAAAAGGACCAGGCAGGAGGTGGTGTGAAAGACCTCTGCCTGAAACCCTGGAGAACAGCTGCCAGTCAGAGTAGACAATAGTCTGATTCAGTATAAGGAAGTTTCATGTATGGGACCTTCTGCATGTCAAGCAGATGTTCTACCACTGTGTCCCACCCGGCTGTAGGTGACAGGAAAAGTTATTGATCTGGGACTCTGGAGAGCTGCTGCCAGTCTTGAGTAGAGAGCACTGACTTTGATGGACCATGGGTCTGATTCAGTACAAGGCGCCTTCAGGTGTTCATGTGTTTGTTGAAGGTCTTTCTGTGTGCATCTTAACAAACATGGTGTGCAGAGTAGCTCCCAGAGTTTTGCAGAGCACATGAATGCTACATACCACCTATTTCTTTTCCCCTCCCTCCCGCCGTCTCTTTCTCTCTGGTCTGTCATCCCTCATGACTCAACGCGTGTAGATGATTGCCCGACAGATCTCTTCTGTTGTAAAGGATGAATAATACAGCGTCGGATTTTGTTTGACAATGGGTGAAATCTGTTGAATAAGTTATTCTTCAACAATGGCTGCCCTCAGAAATGAGTGGATGGATGGGGAAAGGGGTGGTGGAAGGAAGGCGTCACGGAAGAAGGGAGCCGGCGGCTGGGTTTCCCCGGCTGGATTTTCCCCGGGTTTCGCACTCGGGTGGCTTTGAATCCGATCCAGTGCGATCTCCACCCAGGGCTGTGGAATTAGCCCGGAGACGGGCGGATTCGTGTGTTATCTGCCTACTTGCTGACATTACCAGCTCTGGCGGTAAGACAGGGAACAGAAAACAAAGAAGAGGGGGGGGAGAGACGGGAAATATAGCTGGAAGAGCTCAGGAGGAGAGAGTCTATGAAGGCTGGAGGGAAGGGATTAGAGGAAGGTGGGAGAGGGCGCAGGAGAGAATGAGACGGAAGAGATCAGAAAGCGGAGAGGAGGATTCCCAACTAGAAATACACGACAGGCAGCGTTCCCTGTGCACCATGCTCATGTTCCTTGCACACTATGCGCGCTCCTCAGAATTAGCGAGCCCCCTAGGCTCCTTCACCTCTCTCTGTGCGCCGAGGCCCAAAACCAGCATAATTCTCGGCGTCCCCTTTTTCAATTGAAAGCGAGTCTCTCCAGAGAAAAGCAGCCGCATGCTTCCCCGTGCGCTAATGAGAGCCGGTTGCTGTGCCGTTTTCTCTTTTGGGGGGCAGAATGGCTCCTGCTGCGTTTCAAGTGTTCGCTTTCCCCCCCAGGGAGTAGGGAAGTGTGGGGCGTTGGGCCCCACGGGTGATGGGGGTTAATTACGCCCGCCGAAGACCCCCAGGGGTTAGACAACTCATTCCCCCTCTATCAGTAATAGGTTTCTTAGTGCGTCAAAATCAGGGAGGCCGAGAGGAGAACGAAACCGATGCACACCTGGGGGAAGTTGAGTTCAATGAGATTTCCTCCGTTCCCTATGATGGCTTTTTAGAAAACAAAAGCCGCTGCCCCCCCTATTTCCTTGTTTGTTTCTCTTCTAATTAAGGAGGCGGTCTTTTGCCTCGGTGATATCTCACGGCAAGCCATGAAGTTCTCCCAAGAAGCGTCGGCTCAGCCGGCTGCTTCGGCTTCCAGAGGTTTTTGAAATTTCTTCTGGATGGCCCAGGTTGTCAGACGTTAGGGGTGCTGGGTCTGACTCGGGAAACATCTGGGGACCTTTTTTGGGGGTAGCCAGGACACTCTAGGGGTGTAGCCGGGAGCCAGGATGTGACATTGCTTTTGTGATCTCACTAGGCAGCTGAACTCTGGGGGGGAGGTCTGGCCATCACTTTTAAAGGGACCACGTTCCTTTTAAATGCTTTCCCTCTGTTGGAAATAATGGAGGTTGGGGCAGCTTCTTTTGAGGCTTGCAGAATTGGACCCCCTGCTGCAATCTTTTTGAGACTTGGGGGCTGTTATCAGTAGAGGAACCACCAGGTATGCTGAAAATGTGGTGCCTCTACCTAAACAAATAGCCCCCCTGAGCCCCAGATACCAACAGATCGATTCTCCATTATACCCTACGGGGACCAGGGTATAATGGAGCACCCAGAGGCCCATCCCCCCCCCCCCGCTTTCTGACAATCCTGAAGTGGAGGGAGGGGTTCCAAACCAGGGGATCCCCTGCCCCCAACTGGGGATTGTAGTGTCAAAGCTATATAGAGAGAAGGTCCCACGGGAAACCAGAAAAAGCATCCTTTTTTTTTCTTTTCTCCATCCCAACTGGGGATTGGCAACCCTAGTCAGAAGCAAAGCACCCACCTTCAAAAAACACTTGGTTGGGGACACCAGTCTAACTGTTCAGAACAGCCAAATCAACCCTGGCGATCAATGGCATGACAGATGTCGCAGATTGTTTATATATATATGTATAGAAGAAGAAGAAGAGATTGGATTTATACCCTGCCCTTCACTACCCAAAGGAGTCTCAGAGCGGCTCACAAACTCCTTTCCCTTCCCCTCCCCACAACAGACACCCTGTGAGGTAGAAAAAGAAGAAGAGATTGGATTTATACCCTGCCCTTCACTACCCAAAGGAGTCTCAGAGCAGCTCACAAACTCCTTTCCCTTCCCCTCCCCACAACAGACACCCTGTGAGGTAGAAAAAGAAGAAGAGATTGGATTTATACCCTGCCCTTCACTACCCAAAGGAGTCTCAGAGCAGCTCACAAACTCCTTTCCCTTCCCCTCCCCACAACAGTCACCCTGTGAGGTAGAAAAAGAAGAAGAAGAGATTGGATTTATACCCTGCCCTTCACTACCCAAAGGAGTCTCAGAGCAGCTCACAAACTCCTTTCCCTTCCCCTCCCCACAACAATCACCCTGTGAGGTAGAAGAAGAAGAAGAAGAAGAGATTGGATTTATACCCCGCCCTTCACTACCCAAAGGGGTCTCAGAGGGGCTTACAATCTCCTTTCCCTTCCCCTCCCCACAACAGACGCCCTGTGAGGTGGGTGGGGCTGAGAGAGCTCTTGACAGAAACGGCTCTTTTTCAAGAACAGCTCTTGTCAGAACTATGGCTTTCCCAAGGTCATCCGGCCAGGTGAAAGTGGAGGAGTGGGGAATCAAACCCGGTTCTCCCAGATTAGAGTCCACGCACTTAACCACGACACCAAACTGGCTCTTTCCTTTTCCCTTCTTTCCCGTTCTCTGTGGATAAACTAATAAATTTTTTTTAAAAAAAACATATGCTTGGTTGGATGCCTCGGTGCCCACGGGCCTCATGTTGGGGACCCCTGGGTTAGCCTATGGGACCTAAGTAACAAGTCCTGGTGGGCGTGCAAAGCCTGGTTTGCCTCCTAGCAGTGAGGACACCCTCCCTCTCCTGCCCTCTCTGCTGACATTGCCACTCGGCCGAATGTTCGAACGTCCAAACATTTGAACATCCGTTCGGCGAGTGTGTTCGCGGCAAAATTCTCAGCACGCCCAGCCTTCATCCATCTGCGCTCGGTCGTGAGGACTGGAGGCCGGCTCGGCTTCTCAGTGATGCTGGTTCCATCGCGGCAGCTCTATCTGGCATCTGTGTTCGCCCCTCCCGGATCCACATTTCTCTTTCCATTGAGACCGCTCGGCAAGGGCCGTCTGGTTAAACAAGTGGCCTTGCGCGGCGGCGAGCTAATGGCTCCGTAAAAGACTGCTTGGAACAGGGGGCGCTTGACCTCCGTCGGCGACAAATCCTTGTTAGTATTTTTCTTTTTAGCTGCCGGACAATGGGGGAATTATTATTAGCCGGAGATCTAACCGCCGGGAAAGAGGGAGAGGTGAATGGACCCATTTCTGAATGGCTGTGAGAGGGGGAAGCGAAGGAACGCAGATGTATTCCATTTGCAGAATGTGGCGGTGTTCCAGAAACTCTGTGAGGGGTTGTACAGGTTACTCCACACACTTGTTCTTTTTCCAGTGAGAGGGGGAGGGATAGGGGTTAATTTGACTGTTAATAGCCAGTTCTTGCTTGGATCAGTGGCATGCCGTAGTCTCAGGCAGAGAGACCTTGTGGCATAGTGGTTAGAGTCTTAGACGGTAGAGACCCAGGATTGTACAAATACAAGGAACCCTCTATCGGTCTCCTTCTCTGATGGGGGAAGACTTCGTAATACCCCCAGTAATGGCTATTGGCCCTCCCTCTAGTGCGTTTTGTGCATGTGTTTTTTTAATTGAATTTCATGTTTTAAACTGTATTTTAATTGTTTAAATCTTTAATGCTTTCTGGGTTTGTCTCCTTGTGGACCCTGACTGGTGGAAACGAGGCATAAAACGTTCTAAATAAATAAACTCTGGATCAGACCTGTGGTCCAGCAAGTCCAGCATTCTGTCTCACACAGTGGCCAACCAGTTCCTCTTGAGGTCCAACGACAGGGCATGGAGGCCGAGGCCTTCATCAGAACATAAAGAGGGCCCTCCTGGATCAGATGGGTGGTCCATCTAGTCCAGCACCCTGTCTCACACAGTGGCCAACAAGTTCCTCTGTAGGGCCAGCAACAGAGCATATAGGCTAAGACCTTCATAGAAACATAAGAGCCCTGCTGGATCAGAGCATTGGTCCATCTAGTCCAGCACCCTGTCTCACACAGTGGCCAATTAACGCCGAACCAACGGGGCACAGAGGCCAAGGCCTTCCCCTGATGCTGCCTCCTAGCACTGATATCTGGAGGCTTACAGAACATGGAAAGTTCCCTTTGGTAACCAACGGCTAGTAGCTGTTGATGGATCTCTTCTCCATGAATCAAAACAGTTTGTGCTCATCGCTGTCAGTGCCTTCACAACTGAATGACTCATGGCGTAAAGTATTTCCTTTTGTCTCTCCTGAATCTATTGCCCATCAGGTACATCCACTGCCCCTGAGGTCTGGTGCTGTGGGAGAGGGAGGGGGGAAGGTTCTGAAACCTCCACTCTGCTGTAAAGCTCTGGGTTCAAGTCAGGAGAGTCTCTCTCTGAGCTTAGCCTACATCATAAGGCTGTTTTGCCGCTGCGCTGGGGAGAGGAGAACTGGGCGTGTTACACGGAGATCCTCGGGCGAAGGATGGGGTGAAGCGTAATAGAGTCTGCGTCCTGTTGAACAAGGACAGGGAAGACCTGCGTTCAAATCTCCATTCAACCATGAATCTTACTGGGTGAGCCTGCCAATAATTTCCCTCTCAACATAACCTAGGGTTGCCATAACCTAGGAGAACCGGAGAAGCCCTCTATAGAATTGTTGACTTGTGCATTGTAGCATTGTGAGCTTTGGTTCCAGGAAAAATGATTTTGCCTGAAGAAGACTCTCTCGAAACACGCAATTTTTGCCTGGGAGGCGTGTCACTTTGATGCCTGCTGTGTCTCTTTTTGGAAAACATAACAGCCTGCTGCATCTTTCATCACTGATGACTGCTGTATCTCCCATCAGTCTCTCAACAGAAGCAAGATAGTCTCTGCAGCAATGAAATCTGTCTCAGTAGCTGTGGACTTTTTAAACTAGATATATTATGTTCTTTAGGCTTTTGTGCTATAATCAATAAGATACACTAGGGTCTCTATTGTATTCAAGTATATACAGGTCTATTGTATTCAAGCTGTGGTGGCTCAAATGGTTAAGATGCTGAACTGCAGGCCGGAAGATCAGTAGTTCAGCAGTTCAAGACCCGAGTGTGCCGCATGATGGAGTGAGCTCCCGTCTCTGGTTCCAGCTCCTGCCAACCTAGCAGTTCGAAAGCAAGAAATTGCAAGTAGATAAATAGGTACCGCTTCGGTGAGAAGGGAACAGCGTTCCGTGCACCTCGGCATTTAGTCATACTGGCCACATGACCACGGAAACGTCTCCGGACAGCACTGGCTCTTCGGATTGGAAATGGAGATGAGCACCACAACCCTAGAGTCGGATTTGACTGGCTACTATACCGTTACTATACTATTTACATCAATATATTAAGATATAGTGGCATAATAGTATTGTGTGTTTTGTTCTAACAAGGTGTTTTTCTACGTTTGCTCAAACTCCAGGTGGTGCCTGGAGTTCTTCCAGAATCACAACATGGTATGCAGAAGTGACTCCCCCTGGTGAAAATGGCTGCTTTGGAGGGTGGGTTATGTGGCTTTACAGGGGTCATTTCATAGAAAAACAGGTGCAGGAGCTCATTAGCATAACTCATTAGCACAACTCATTTACATATGCCACACCCCCTGGCATCACCGGAAGTGTGTCAGAAGGCAACACCCACCACTCAGGCTCCACTGGACTGTTTTGGATGGCTAGCTATTGGGGGGGGAATGTGCAGATCTGTCCTCGCAGAGGAGGGAGAGCCTTCCTTGGTGATCTCTCCTCCAAGTACCAACCCTGCTTGGCTTCCAACTTATAGTGACCCCGGCTAGGGGCTTTCGAGGCAAGTGAGAGGCAGAGGTGGTTGACCATTGCCTTCCTCTGCAGAGCCTTCCTTGGTGGTCTCCCATCCAAATACTGACCCTGCTTAGCTTCCAACTTATGGCAACCCCAACGAGGGGCTTTCAAGGCAAGTGAGAAGCAGAGGTTGTTTGCCTGAGCCGTCCTCTGCAGAGCCTTCCTTGGTGGTCTCCCATCCAAGTGCCGGCCCTGCTTAGATTCCAACTTATGGTGACCCCGGCTAGGGGCTTTCAAGGCAAGTGAAGGTGCTTTGCCATTGCCTTCCTCTGCAGAGTCTTCCTTGGCGGTCTCCCGTCCAAATACCGACCCTGCTTAGTTTCTGAGATCTGATGAGATCGGGCTCTGCTAAACCGTTCGACATCCCTGAAGTGCAATACAGAAGTATCTTTAGTGCCATTTTCTGTTTTGCCAGTGATGGAAATGAGCCATTTTTATCTTATTGTATTTAAACTTTTCCCCACCAACCCTCTTGACTGCGGAAAGCTCACAGCTCAGTCTTTAAAGATGAGTGCCAATAAAACAGGTTAGAAAAAAGGGTGCCTCAAATCATGTCCTGGAAGCAGATGACAGGCGTTCGTATTAAAATAGCAGATGGGAACGGGGGCAGCCCAGCGTTCAGTAGGAGAGCCGCTTCTCCCCCTTGCAGAATACGAAATGCAGAAGGAGAGCCAGCATGGTGCAGTGGTTAAAGTGTCGGACTAGGCTTTGGGTAGACCTGGGTTTGAATCCCCACTTGTGCCTTGGGAGCCCGCTGGGTGACACTCTCTCAGCCTAACCTACCTTGCAGTGTTGTTGTGCGGATAATACGGAGCAGAAGAGAGTGATGGAAGCCCCTTGGACTCCCCATTGCGGAGAGACGTGGGGTGTCAATAAATGAAATAAAACCTATTAAACGATCGGGAGGAATCTTTGAGGTGGGTTCAGATGGGTAGGACTGCCAACTCCAGGTTGGGGAATACCTGGAGATGTGGGGGCGGAGCCTCAAGAAGGCGGGGTTTGGGGAGAGGAGGGACTTCAGCCATAGATTCCACCTTCCTAAGTGGCCATTTTCTCCAGGGAAACTGATGTCTATCACCTGGAGATCAGTTGTAATAGCAGAATATCTCCAGCCACCACCTGGAGGCTGGCAATTCTACAAGACTGGCAGCTTTCCCACTGGAGCCCTTTGCAGGCTTGCCAGGTGCGGGGGGCTCCGCCATCGCGGGGGCTCCTGGCTGCTGCTCCGGGTCTTCTGGTGCACGTGCCATGATGACCTCACCCGGAAGCAGCGTCGTCATGCCAGGCACTTCATGTAGGAGATGCTCTAGTATTCAGCCAAAAGCTCTATGTTCACCATAGCTGTCACCATAGAGGGACTCTATGGTTACCATAGAGTTTCCAGCCGAATGCTAGAGCGTCCCCTGCATGACGTGGATGGCTACCAGTGTTCCCTCTAAGCTGAGTTAGTGTGAGCTAGCTCACAGTTTTTTAGCCTTCAGCTCACAGATTTTTGTCTTAGCTCAGGAAAGATGGCTCCAGAGAAAACTAATTTATGCAGTAGTCAAATTGCTCCCTCACAACTTTAATGCCAGTAGCTCACCAAGTAGAATCTTTGCTCACAGGACTCCACAGCTTAGAGGGAACATTGATATTGGCAACCCAATCCCTTTGCCTAAAATTCTGTAACTGGCGACGTTTTAACTTCGTGAAAGAGGCAGAAAAGGGGGAGGGGAGCTGTTCCAGTTCCTTTAGCTACGCCGTTTAACGTTTTGCCGATCAATAACATTAATTCCATTTCTCCCAGCGTGGTTAAGGGGGCAACCGAGGGCTCCCTCGGCCCCTGGAAGGAAACGCTGGCCATTAATGACATCTCTGCTTGTGTCTCTGATAGATTTTTTCCCCAAGCATCGCCTCCAACGGATTCGGCGTCTGTTTCCTTTTGTTTCGCCTCTCCCCCCCCCCGCATCGCTTGTCTAATAAAGGCGATTATCTCTGGCACAAATCTCCTCCGTGCCTCGATTCGGCTCCGCAACCGTCAGTAATAATAGCTCGACAATCATGCTTTTAAAGGGGGATCCTTCACCGTCTGTTTGTTCCTCCTCCTTCCCTGCCAGTAGCCGAAGAAGGAGAGATTAGAGACCGGGGGAGGTGGTACCCGGGGTGATGAATGGGACGTCAAGACTACATTAGCAGCAAAGTCGATGGAACATCTTTGGGGATGCCAGTAGGGAGATAGCAAGACTCTGATGGGTTTCTCGCAATTAACTTCTGGCTGAAGTGCAGTGTTCTCTCTAAGCCAGGGGTGTCAAACATGCGGCCCGGGGGCCGGATCAGGCCCCCGGAGGGCTTCTCTCAGGCCCACAGTGGAACTGGCTGTCTTCTGCTTCTTCTTCCAGTTCTGCTGCTGCTGCGTCATTGTAGGTTTGCGGCTTATGGATACACACCTGTACAGCAGACTCAAGACTGCAACGGCACAGACATTTTGATGCAACAGTTCAGAGCAAGAGGTGTCAGTTATCAGACACCGTTAGATAAACAAAGCATTGCAAGAGTGCTAATGTTTTAAGCATGCTTTTATTTTAAGTAAAAAAACACACCAACCCTTTGGGTTTATGTCCTTTATAAAGTTTATATCTCCGCTACCTGGCATTACCTTTTATGACATGCATGGCCCGGCCAGGTCTCATTTGTGTCAGATCCGGCCGTCCATAAGAAATGACGACACCCCTGCTTTAAGCTGAGGTAGTGTGAGCCAGCTCACAGTTTTTTTGCCTCTGGCTCACACATTTTTGTCTTAGCTCAGGGAGGAGGGCTCCAGAGCAAACTAATTTATGCAGTCGCCAAATCGCTGGCTCACAACCTTAATGCCAGTAGCTCACAAAGTACAATTTTTGCTCACAAGACTCCACAGCTTAGAGGGAACATTCAAGACTCCACAGCTTAGAGGGCGCATTGCCAAAGAGGTGCCCCAGAGATGGGAACATGTTCCTTATTCTCCTTTGACACATTTGCCATGCCTTTCTACTCTTGGCCGGTTCCATTTGTGTCATGGATGCATGTAGTCCAGGTTTTATAATTGTCGTGGATTTAGGGCCTGGATCGAGCCTCAGTCCTCTATTAAACCTTTTTGTTGTCGTTCAGTCGCACAGTCGAGTTCGACTCTTTGCAACCCCATGGACCACATCACGCCAGGCCCTCCTATCCTCCGTCGTGCTCCAGAGTTTGCTTAATTTCATGTCCATTGCATCGATAGCACTGTCCAACCATCTCATCCTTTACCATCCCCTTCTTCTTTGACCTTCAGTCTTTCCCAGCCTCAGGGACTTCTCCAGTGAGGGCTCCCTTCTCCTTTGGTGGACAAAGTGTTTGAGCTTCAGCTTCAGGATCTGGCCTTCCAGGGAACAGTCAGGGTTGATTTCCTTTAGGATTGACTGATTCGATCTCCTTGCAGTCCAAGGGACTCTCAAGAGTCTTCTCCAGCACTATAATTCGAAAGCATCTATTCTTCGGTGCTTGGCCTTCCTTATGGTCCAACTCTCGCAGCCATACATTATTACTGGGAATACCATTGCTTTGACCATACGGACTTTTGTTGGCAGGGTGATATCTCTACTTTTTATCATGCTGTTTAGGTTCACCATCGCTTTCCTCCCAAGGAGTAGGCATCTTTTAATTTCATGGCTGCAGTCACCATCTGCAGTGATCTTGGATCCCAGGAATGTGAAGTCTGTCACTGCTTCCATAACTTCCCCTTCTGTTTGCCAGGGAGTGATGGGGCCAGATGCCATGATGTTAGTTTTTTTGATGTTGCGTTTCAAGCCAACTTTTGCACTCTCCTCTTTCATCTTTAGTAAGAGGCTCTTTAGGTCCTCTTCACTTTCTGCCATTAGAGTGGTACCGTCTGCTTATCTGAGGTTAAACCTATGTGACTTTAATTTCTATAGTAATTAGCCTCTATCGTTGAATCTGTGGTTCTGTTTCCCAGGAGGCTTCAGGACTCTGCTAAGTGCTCTGGCTTTCTGGGAACGATAACCCTGTACATGACTTTGGTTTCACATGACTTTTGCCTTCTGGAAATGTTTATACATTGCAGAGGTCAGGAGTCACTATGTAATTCTAACAGGAGTGCAAGTAAGTTACCTTCATCTACCTTGTAGGGTTGCCAGCCTCCAGGCGGAGGCTGGAGACACCCCCCCCCTGAATTAAGGCTGATCTCCAGATGAGAGAGATCCAAGACCCAAGACATGCAACAGATACCCAGTGAGGGAGGTAGGGCTGAGAGAGCTCTTTCAAGGACTGCTCTTGAGGGAACAGCTCTGAGAGAACTGGTGATTGACCCAGGGTCACACCAATGGCTGCATGTGGAGGAGTGGGGAATCAAAACAGGTTCTCCCAGATTAGAGTCTGCATTCTTTTTCTTTTTAATTGGTCTATATACAGAAAGGGGGAAGGGGAATGGAAGAAAGAAAAGAAAAATACAGAAAAAATTCAGTTTAGCATTCTGCGTGCATATCTTCTCATTAGTGAAGGTAAAGGTTTCCCTTGCTCGAAAGCCAGTTGAATCTGACTCTAGGGATGCGGTGCTCATCTCCGTTTCCAAGCCAAAGAGCCAGCAATGTCCAAAGACATTTCCGTGGTCATGTGGCCGGCATGACTAGACGCCGAGGCGCCCGGAACGCTGTTACCTTCCCACCAAAGTGGTACCTATTTATCTGCTTGCAATTTCTTGCTTTCGAACTGCTCGGTTGGCAGGAGCTGGGGCCAGAGATGGGAGCTCACTCCGTCATGTGGCACTCGGGTCTCGAACTGCTGAACTACCGACCTTCCGGTCTGCAGTTCAGCCTCTTAACCACTTGAGCCACCACTGCGCGTTTAACCACTACACCAAACTGGCTCTGCTTAACATGCAGAAAATTCAATGTTCAATCCCAACATCTCGATTTAAAGGACAAGTCAGTGATGCTCTGTATTCTTGGTGCTTGGGGGGAGGCAACAGTGGGAGGGCTTCTGGAGTTCTGGCCCTGCTGGTGGACCTCCTGATGGCCCCTGGGTTTTGACCTCTGTGTGACACAGAGTGTTGGACTGGATGGGCCATTGGCCTGATCCAACATGGCTTCTCTTATGTTCAGTAGGTGCTATCAAAGTCCTGTGCCTGAGACCCTGGCTCAGTGGCAGAATATCTGCTTGGCATGCAGAAGGTCCCAGGTTCGGTCCCCGACATCTCCAGTTAAAAGGGACCAGGCAGCAGGTGATGGGAAAGACCTCTGCTGGAGACCCTGGAGAGCTGCTGCCAGTCTGAGTTGACACTACTGACCTTAATGGACAATTGACCAGGTTCAATATAAGACACCATCATGTATGATATGGGTGGGGCCATGGCTCAATTGGTAGAGAAGATGCTTGGCATGCAGAAGACATCAGGTTCACTTCATGGCATCCCCATTGGAAAGAATAATCTAGGAGGTGATGTGAAAGACCTTGGCCTGAGACTATGGAGAGCCGCTGCTGGTCTGAGTAGACAGTGCTGATTAGGAGGGGCCATGGCTCTGTGGCAGAGGATCTGCTTGGCATGCAGAAGGCCCCAAGTTCAATCCCCGGCATCTTCAATTAAAAAGAGCAGGAAGTACATGTTGTGAAAGACCTCCTTCTGAAACCTTAGAGTGGAGCTGCTAGTTTGGGTAGACAATACTGACCTTGATGGCCCAATGGTCTGATTCAGTATGAAGCAGCTTCATGTGTTCATGTGTTATAGGGGAGGGGCCGTGGCTCAGTGGAAGAGCCTCTGCTTGGCATGCAAAAGGTCCCAGGTTCAATCCCCGGCATCTCCTGTTAAAGGGGACCATGCAGCAGGTGATGTGAAAGACCTTGACCTGGGTCCCTGGCTCAGTGGAAGAGCCTCTGCTTGACATGTCGAAGGTCCCAGGTTCAATCCCCACCATCTCTAGTTAAAAAGGACCAGGCAGGAGGTGATGTGAAAGACCTTGATAATGGGACTCTGGCTCAGTGGTTGAGCATCTGCTTGGCATGCAGAAGGTCCCAGGTTCAGTCCCCGGCATCTCCAGTTATAAGGATCAGGTAGGAGGTGATGGGAAAGACCTCTGTCTGAGACCCTGGCTCAGTGGTAGAACTTCTGCTCGGCATGCAGAAGGTCACAGGTTCAGTCCCCAGCATCTTCAGTTATAAGGACCAGGCAGGAGGTGATGGGAAAAACTCCACCTGAGATCCTGGCTCAGTGGTAGAACTTATGCTCAGTACGCAGAAGGTCACAGGTTCAACCCCCGGCATCTCCGGTTAAAACGATAAACTGGGGGGTGATGTGGAAGACCTCTGCCTGAGACCCTGGAGAGCGGGTGCCAGTCTGAGTGAACAATACTGTCCTCGATGGACCAAGGCAGTTTCATGTGCCCATGTGTGTGTCTGCTGTTAGCTGGTGAAGCGAGTGGGGCTCGGTTGGGGGGTTAGCAGGACAGAGCAAGACCAGTTGGTTGCCTGGTTACCCTTTGCCGTGGCAGGAGCAGCGCGGGCATGCCCACCGCTTCCCAATGTGACTGTTTAAACTGGCGCTGAGCCGCCCAGCTGCCTTCGAGAGCCAGCCCTCCTGAAAGATGTAAATATTTAATGCCTGCAGCTACTGGCTCCTGAAATTGCTGCTTTTAAAGGTGTTTTCTGCTATTACTTGGTTTCCACATTAACGAGAGAGAAAATAACGGGCATGGCGCTCGGGCGTTCTCTGCCGCTCGGCTT
>NW_015173917.1:11446-15904 GCF_001447785.1 Gekko japonicus | reverse complement strand
TTTTTTTCTGTTATTAGGTTTAGGTTTTTCATTTTTATTTCACTCTTCTAACAATGTAGTCGTAAACAGAGTTTAGGGTTGCCAGCCACTGGCAACTGGTGGGAGAGGGAGGGGGGCAGGGATGGGGAGAATTTCATCACTATGCTAACCTGGATGTGACATCACCATATCAGCATGATGCTCTGGGATCCTCCCAAACTCTATGGTTTCACAATTGAGTTTTGGTTGAATTCTAGATTGGTATAACAACATAATGACATCACTTCTGGGTTTGCGCTGGAAGTGATGTAACGCCATTGGCAGAACAATGCTTTTTCTGTCCATTCCCTAAGCAGGGAGAGCAGACAGAACGTGGGAGGTCTCCTGCCACGGTGGAAGACCTGGTAAGTTTAGCAGAGTTACAGTTTTCTTAGCCCATTGACCGCAACGTAAAAAGCTCAAGGGGCCCTATATGAGTTTATCTTCAAACAATCCTGTGAGGTAAATTCGGCTGAGAGATAAGGTGGGCTCTCCTTCGTTGGAGGTTTTCAAACAGAGGCTAGATGGCCATCTGACCACAAGGCTGATTCTGTGAACTTAGGCAGACCATGAAAGGGAGGGCAGGAAGGGTTGCATCAGTGCTTAGTTCTTGTGGCCCTTCTTAACACGCCCAGGGAAATGCTGGTTACCACTTTGGGGTCAGGAAGCAATTTTTCTCCAGGCCAGTTTGGCTGGAGATCCTGGAGGTTTTTTGTCATCTTTTGGGCATAGAATAGTGGTCATTGGGGATGTGGAGGTGGAGGGTTTTGTGAATCTCCTGCATTGTGCAGGGGCTTGGACTAGATGATCCTGGAGATCCCTTCCAACTCTATGATTCTATAATGATTGAGGCAAGGTCCTCTAGGGAGCTATTTGTGACTAAGGATTTGAAGGAATGGTTCCTTACAATAACTGTAGTGCTCTAGGCTTTACACCACATTGTCTCCCATTTAACTACGCCGGTGAAATCAGAAGTAGTACGTCGGATCCAAGGCAAGCAGTTTGTGCTATCTCCTCTGCAATGTAATGCTAGTTTACCTGTTTCCAGGGCTATTTTTGGGCAGGAACGCACAGGAACGGAGTTCCGGCTGGCTCCAGAGTTGGCCACGCCCAGCAGGAACTCATTAGCATAATAGGCCACATCCAACAGCAGAAACTCATTAGGATTGGCTACAATTAGGGGTGTGTGGCCTAACATGCAAAGGAGTTCCTGTTCCAAAAAAAAGCCCTGGGTTTTGTCAACAAACAAGGTAAACAGAATAAGAAGCAAAAGGTGGGTGTGGCTGGATGACCACACTTCTGGTAACATGGGGGTGCGGCCTAATGTGCTAATGAGCTGTGCTGTCAGGGGTGTGGCCTAATATGCTAATTAGTTCCTGCTGTTGGGTATGGCCTATTATGCTAATGAGTTCCTGCTGGGCTTTTTCTACAAAAAGAGCCCTGTGACTGTTATCCCACAAAAATGGAAGGCATATTATTTAATGTTAGAAACATCAATTATCTCTGAATATGCTGCAGGGTGTGATCTCCCAGATAGGAAGCGGGCAGGAACCACTGTGATCTACAGAGATATAAGAGCCTGATATTCCAGGTCTAATATCCAGGACTGTCTTCGTTCTTCATAAACAGGATGATTTAAACTTCTCACCTGACTTCTTCTTTTCCTTCTTCCTGGATTCCCTCTGGCACTTCTCCTCAACAAGAAACTGTAAATACACAAAGCTCCTCTTAGCATGCTGGTTTCAGAATCACATTCTGAACAGAGCTGACCTTTCCCTTTTTCATTTCATGAGTTTGTAGTGTGTAATGTATAGATGTTTGTGTCATGTGGCTGGTACAGGTTCACTTGGGCTCTTTTTGTTGTGTCTGGAGTCCTCAGCCATAACAGTGCTTTTCTAAAAAGCATCTGGGTTTTCCTGGGACTTGGCCATCCATCAGCCAAACCCCACTTTGTTGGTGAGGGCAGTTTCTTCCTCCTCAACCAGTTTTTGAACTTTAACATTTCCAACAGACATTTGGGCTGCTCCTGGTACTCTGGAGTCCAGGAGCCAAATACTACTTTGAACCTGAAAAAGGTTCCTTTTGGAGGAGCAACAGCCTGTGAACAATTTTATTAATGTAAATATGGACAAAGGGCATGTTTAGTCCATTTGAACTCTAGGGTGAGCTATGATGTATACTCTCTGCTGTTCAGAGCCTATCGAATGCCTCTGAGAGCCAGTTTGGTGTAGTGGTTAAGTGTGCCGACTCTAATCTGGGAGAACCGGGTTTGATTCCCCACTCCTCCACTTGCACCTGCTGATGTGACCTTGGGTCAGTCACAAGCTCTGGCACAGCTGTCCTTGAAAAAGAGCAGTTTCTGTCAGAGCTCTCTCAGCCCCACCCACCTCACAGGGTGTCTGTTGTGGGGAGGGGAAGGGAAAGGAGTTTGTAAGCCGCTCTGAGACTCCTTCGGGTAGTGAAGGGCGGGGTATAAATCCAATCTCTTCTTCTTCTTCTTTTGTTTCTCAAGAACTTGTTTCCACCTGGTGTGGGAGTGAAAATGTTTAATCATAGTATATTCAGATTTTGGTATTCAGCCTAGAAATGGAAGAAAGTTATAGTAAAATACATATATTTTATAATTGTATTTTCCTGTATAAGAAGTTATATTAAGCAAAAGTAGTATTAAAGGCCTCTGTAGATGCAATAGCCAACTTCAGAGGATGGCGGAAGACAGGAGGGCCTGGCGGGAGCTGGTCCATGGGGTCGCGAAGAGTCGGACTCGACTGTGTGACTGAACAACAACAAGATGCAATAGAATGGAATGTGTATCTGATGGTTGCAAGGACACCAAGCAGTGGAAGTTATGCAATAAAGGGGCTCTAAGCGTTTCCAAAACAATATCTCCTTTTGTAAGAGAAGACCATCTGGCCCTGGAAAGCCTGCCAAAATCCAGTTCTGTGTGAATAATTGTACCTTATCAGAAGAACTCCCTGTCTGCAGGAAGTCTACTCTTTACCTTGGCCCCCAAAAGCTCTAAACCTTACATGTGACTATGGCTTAGGTGGGACTCTGACTGCCCATTATCCTTCTCTGACCAGGGCCATTTGCATTTCTATGGCACTGAATGGCTCTGCCCTAGAGACGTGATTCATACTCACTTGCTTCTTTTCCCTTTTACTCCTGCTGACCAGCAAAGAGTTCCTTATAGGTCTCTGTGCCTGCACAGAGTGCAACCCCCAAATTATCCTTTGCGGCAAACTTTGGCACTAATCCTGGGGTGGAAAGCAGTTCACCACATCCTTAGTGCAACACTGATTTCAACCAGATAGTCCCATTCTCCTGCAAGTCCATAGCCTAGATGTAGCCTACACAGGAGCAGCAGAAAAACTGATACTCAGCCAATCCATTACCATCAATAATGAACTGGCCCAACCAAAGTCTGAAGAGTTCAGGACCTCCAAGATGGTTCACCCCAAAAAGCCTTTAAGCAATTGACAGTGTAACCCTAAGCAGAGTTGCAGCGTTCTATGTCAGCTGGCTTCATTGTACATCACTAATGAGATTCCTCTGAGCTTCTTTCCTTAGCAACGTTCTTGGAACCTCTGAACTCTTTGTTGAGTAATGCCGTTTCATACCTGAGATGGTTGGCCCTCCAATATAAACTTAGAAAGAAAAGGGTAGTGGTGGAGGGAAATCTAGCTGCAGTTCCAAGCTATATTGGCTCAAATCTAGCCTTTTATTTGGATAGGAAGTCCATTTTCAACTAGCCTAATGCCACTGTGGACTCGCCTCACTGATGAGGCATCCAAGGGAGCAGTAAGAGCACTTAGTCCTGGTCTGGCAAGTTCAGCCCAACTCTGAAAAGAGACCAGGAACTCTACATAAATGTACAGTTCAAAGACCTTCCTTACGGTCCAACTCTCGCAGCCAGATATTACTACTGGGAATACCATTGGTTTGACCATATGGACTTTTGTTGGCAGGGTGATGTCTCTGCTTTTTATTATGCTGTCTAGGTTTGCCATCACTTTCCTCCCAAGGAGCAGGCGTCTTTTAATTTCATGGCTGCAGTCACCATTTGCAGTGATCTTGGATCCCAGGAATGTGAATTCTGTCACTGCTTCCATGACTTCCCCTTCTATTTGCCAAGGAGTGATGGGGCCGGATGCCATGATCTTAGATTTTTTGATGTTGAGGTTCAAGCCAACTTTTGCGCTTTCCTCTTTCACTTTGAGCAAGAGGCTCTTTAGGTCCTCTTCACTTTCTGCCATTAGAGTACAACTTTATAAATAAAAGCTACTAGTTATTGTCTTGGATTCAGTGTCAGCCTCCTGAGGAAATGCACAAGTAGAAATGTAATGATGTACTGCAGTTCTGCATGCAGAAGGTTTTGTGCAACACCTACTGCTTTCCTCCCTCTAGTGTAAAATACCCAGAAAATGCTTTCGCTGAGTG
>NW_015173917.1:3172-11004 GCF_001447785.1 Gekko japonicus | reverse complement strand
GTCCTTGGTAGTCTCCCAACCAGGGCTGACCTAGCTTAGCTTCCAAAGTCTGACAAAACTGGGTTAGCCTGGGCCATCCCAGTCAGGGCCATGTGCCACTTTGGTGTAGTGGTTAAGTGTGCGGACTCTAATCTGGGAGAACTGGGTTTGATTCCTCACTCCTCTACTTGCACCTGGCTGGATGACCTTGGGCAAGCCATAGTTCTGTCAGAGCTATCCTTGAAAAAGAGCAGTTTCTATCAGAGCTTTCTCAGCTCCACCTACCTCACAGGATGTCTGTTGTGGGGAGGGGAAGGGGAAGGAGTTTGTAAGCCACTCTGAGACTCCAAGTGAAGGGCGGGGTATAAAGCCAATCTCTTCTTCTTTTTCTTCTTCTTCTGGATCCTGTTAATCAGAGATGGTGAGGCTTGAACCTGTGACTCTCTGTATGCAAAAAAACATGCTTTACCATTGAACCACAGTCCCTTCTGTTAAGATAGTGGTCTAAAGCTTGCAGCCCCTATTTATAAGGAATACAAAACAGGGAAATTCTTCTTCAGAAAAGTACGACTACTACCGAATTTAAATTAAAAGATTGTGGGGGGGGGCGGGAGTACAGAGGTATACTGTAAATTTGTAGATTCATTGCCCAGAGTCATCAACACTACCCAAAATGAAAAACCTGTCTCGGTGCCCAGGGAGTATATAAAGTTGATGCGGAGAGATCTCTGCCACGGATGATGATTTAGAGTATCATTTGCCGAGCTGCAGCCAACAGAGCTATCGGATGCAAGGTGTTCCAGCCTAATACGGAGCAGTAAACTCTGCTTTATAGAGAAGGGACTCATATTCCCAGTTTGCTTTGATTGATGCACAAATAACGTGGATTTTTATGCACAAAACTGCTGATGAGAAAGGAGGAGGAAGACGTAGGACAAACTTCACCTACACACTCGGCTGGGTTTCTGTCTTTATGATACGAAATGGCATAGCTGTGACTTCACTACAATTACTAATTTGCACCCGCCGAGGATCTGCAAATCACAAACAGCATGAGCGGTTTCGGGCAGAAGGACGATGAAGTTAGCCAGGTTGCAAAAGGAATGTCCTCAATAACAGTGGCGAATTTTGCTTGGAAAGAGGCTGCCGATGACAGGAATTTCTACCAATGACCCAAGAAACTAAGAAAGAAAAACCTGCAGGCTTTCAGCTGTAAGTGCCAAGCAGGATCCCACCTCGTTTTGAAGCAGAGGCAGTTATGGTTCACTGGGAGGGAAGAGGCTGCGGCTCCGTGGTAGAGTATCTGCTTGCCACGCAGAAAGTCCCAGGTTCAATCTCTGGCATCTCCAGATAAAAGAAGCAGGTGCAGGCAATTTTTCTCTTTGGGGGGGCTGTCAAGTCACAGCTGACTTCTGGCGACCCCATGGCAATAGATATCAAGGCAATAGATGCTAAGAGATGGTTTGCCATTGCCTGCCTCTTTGTCATGACTCTGCCAGTTTGGTGTAGTGGTTAAGAGTGGCAGACTTTAATCTGAAGAACTGGGTTTGATTCCCCACTCCTCCACATGCAGCTCCTGGATGACCTTGGGTCAGTCTTGGTTCTCTCAGAGCTCTCTCAGCCCCACCGCACAGGGTGTCTGTTGTGGGGAGAGGAAGGGAAAGGAGAATGTAAGCTGCTCTGAGACTCTGAGTGAAGGGTAGGGTATAAATACAATCTATCCTCCTCCTCCTCCTTGGTGTTCTCCCATCTGAATACTAACTAGGGCCAACCCTGCTTGGTTTATGAGATCTGACGAGATGGAACTAGCCTGGGCTATCAGGTAATAGGTGATGCGAAAGACCTCTGCTGAAACACTGCAGAGCTGTTGCCATTTGGAGTAGACAGCAGCAAGAATCTGAACAGTCAAACATGGAATGAGCATGTAGTGAAGCCGGTTTAGGGTGGGATGTCTGATCAAAATTCTCCATTACAAAACAAAATGGAGAAATTAGAAGCGGGGCCAGAACTCGCCAAGCCTGTCATCTGACCGCAGCCTTACAGTCATATTCCCGTTTGTTTTGAAACTCATGGAGTGGCCTTGTACCAATCAATCTCTTTTCAGCCTAACTTACCTCAAAGGGTTGTTGTGAGGATAAAATGGAGATTGGGGCGCGTCTGCCACCTGGAGCTTCCTCGATGAATTGTGGGATAAAATGTATTAAATGTTTAAAACATTATGTGATGTTTCTTTAAGAAAAAAGTTGTTGTTAAAAACTTCACAAATTATATGAGGCAAGACAGGGTCATTGCAACATATGGTGGTGGAAAGTGCCGTCAAGTCACAGAGAATTTCTGGCAACCCTGTATGGTTTTCAAGGCAAAAGACTAACCACATTCGGGGCATTCACTGCTCACTTCTTCAGAACAGAAGTGGTTTGCCATCTCCACCTCTGTGTAGCAACCCTGACTTCCTTGGTGGTCTCCCACCCAAGTACTAACCAGGTGTGACCCTGCTTCTGAGATCAGACTAGCCTGTGCCATCCAGGTCAGGGCACTGCAGCATATAGACATGTTTAAATAGTTGTTGGTCACACTGTAGAATACGGTTGCCAACTTCCAGGTGGTGGCTGGAGATTTCCTGGGATTACAATTGAACTAGGCTACAGAGATGAGTTCACCTGGAGAAAATAGCTGTTTTGGAAGGCTCTTTGGCATTGAAGCCCCCCCCCTTCACAAAACCCCACCCTCCTCAGGCCCCACCCACAAGATCTCCAGGTATTTCACAACCCAGAGCTGGCAACCCTACTGTAGATGCACCCATCTGGATTATAATCGATTTGCAAGGCTTTGCATCAATCAACAATCTGTCTTTGGGTTTAAACACAGAATTTACTTTCCTTGTCTGTTCCCTTTCTGTTTCCTGGAAACCTTTTCAGCTAGGGAGAAATTGTTGAAGTAAATAACTGAAAATAAACTACCGACAAATACACAAAGTAAAGAAAACTGTGTGAAAAGAAACACTACCATCCTCATTACAGTAATTTTAGCTGTCTCGTGTGACTCTATAGAAATGCCTTTTTTTTTTAGAGACAAAGATGACTCGTCAAGTCGGTAGCTTGTCTTCAGCCAGTCTTGATTAGAGACCTGAGTATCAGCTTCCGAGCATTTGTTTCTAAATATGAAGGTTTTTAACAACACTTTGAAAAAAAATTACTTGTTCATAATTTACTGTCCCCCAGGGAGCTGAAATGAACTGCACAATAAAGGCAGAGTTTTATTCTAATACCCTGTTTCAAGTATACTTGGCAGCTACTAAGCAAATCATGAAAGAGATGCTAATATATTTTTATATGGCTGTTATTAGTAACTCGCACAGTTGCCGGCAGCTTTTGTAGAACTCAGGCCTTGAGGACAGCCTGGGATTCCCTCCCTGAACATGCCTTGTATCTTTGCAGCTTGAATTCTTTCTTTACAATACCCCCCACCTCCTTCTGACTGGGATATAAAGACTCCCATTCTTATTCGTATCTGTTGAAGGGCACAAGCATTGAGCACTATCTCTACTGGTGGCCATGAGGCAATACTTCCTACCTTAATGGGAATTTATAAACAAATTTAATTATTTGGGTGTGGGCAAAATGATACTGATTTGAAATACTCCCAGCTGGCTGTAAAAACAGAACAGTGATATCTACGAATCCCTTTTGGATGTTCTGAATTGATAGGGTTGCCAGTTTCCAGGTGGGACCTGGAGATCTCCTGGAATTAGAAATGATCGCCAGATGACTCAGATCAGTTCCCCTAGAGAAAATGGCTGCTTTGGAAAGTTATGGCATTATGCCCTGCTAAGGTCTCTCCCTTCCCCTTAACCCCCCTGCTAAGGTCTCTCCCTTCCCCTTAACCCTCCCCTCTCCTGGCTCCCCCCCCCCAAATCTCCAGGTATTTCCCAACTCAGATCTGGCAACCCTATGAATGGAGAGAAAGTGTGTGTGTAGGAGGAAGCGGATCCTGGTGCTAAACTCCACCCCCTGCAAGGTCCCCTGCATCCATTCAGTGGAACATATGTGTCATAAACCCACCCTAGATCTATTTGTGCTTACAGGCATGTAGTGTGTTCATGTGCATGTACAGCATGTTCCTCTTCTTCGTGTCACCACCACAAGTAAGACATCCAGCTTCCCACATTACCAGTGACTTTGGAAACATTAGTAAATTCTGCCTCTGAGCTCATGGAAAGGGCAGAGTTCCTCAGTTACTTTAGCCCTTCTCCCGCGCATACATGTTGAAGCATGACCGAGGGATTGAGGTCCATGTGGAGGACTTTGAATCAATCTGCTCTTTTAAATGGGAACATTTTACTGCTACAAATTAAGATAGAGAACAAGACAGGGAAAATAATCTGTCACGCCTACTCATTTACAGATCTAAAGAAAATAAAAGGAACAAGAAAACACTAAGCTAAGCTTAACAATAATACATGAGATTTATCTCTGACATACCCCTGGGATGTCTGTGGAACAAATGCACATCCTGACCCCCACCTGCTCTATGCAGGGGAATCCAACTCCCAGCATTTGGACAAAGACTAACGGATGTTACCAACCATTTAATTCTTCCTGCCTTTGTGAGAAGCCTCTTACCCAATCCAGATTTAGAGAATTTGCCCCCATGTAGAAAGGTGAGCTCAGAGCTGCGGTGGCTCAGTGGTTAAGACGCTGAACTGCAGGCTGGAAGGTCAGTAGTTCAGCAGTTGGAGACCTGAGTGCCGCAAAACGGGGTGAGCTCCCGTCTCTGGTTCCCGCTCCTGCCAACCTAGCAGTTTGAAAGCAAAAAAATGCAAGTAGATAAATAGGCATCACTTTGGTGGGAAGGTAACAGTGTTCCGTGCGCCTCGGCATCTAGTCATGCTGGCCACATGACCACGGAGATGTCTTTGGACAGCTCTGGCTCTTTGGCTTGGAAACAGAGATGAACACCGCAACCCTAGAGTTGGATTTGACTGGCTTTCGAGCAAGGGAAACCTAGAAAGGTGAACCCCCAATCTCCCAATCAACCCAGGGCATACGTCACACCCATCTTAATACCCAGATCATATTCTACAACAGCTATCCATCTTGCCCCTTCTAGCAGATAGAGCAAATGCTTATCTCTCTGCAGAAAGCATCTCTACTCCCTAACCCCTTAGTGCATTTTATGGCTGTCTTCCCTGGGAAAACAAGTGGCTGTCAGGATCCCAGGGACACCCTGATGAACTTCAAAGCACCTTACATCTCTGGGGCACAACAATATTTACAGTGCCTGTTTTCATACAAAGATACGCACATATATCTATTTCCATGCATATGGGAATCCAGAAGAAAGATGATCAGGGTTACCAGGTCCAGGTTAGAAAATACTTGGAGATTTGGGGGGGGGGGGGGGATGCTGGGAAGGACAGGGTTTGGGAAGGAGAGGGACTTCAGCAGAGTTCACCCTCCAAAGCAGCCATTTTCTCCAGGAGAACTGATCTTTATGCCTGGAGATCAGCTGTAATTTTGGGAGATCTCCAGGCCAATCTTGGAGGTTAAACAACAAGCACACAGGGAACGTGGCTAAGTTAGATAAACACAGAAAACACCGTGTTGAAATAATAAACATAATATTCACATGCACTTATAGCTAAATATATTTGCTTTATATATACAACATCAACTCTAGTGTATTGTAAACACTTTCAAACTACATCATCACATTTCAAACACTTTCAAACTAAGTTATATAACATGAAGAGTCCAACTGTCTTCTTCCTGATGGAGGATAAATACCAGGTAAATGCCTGCTAGGTTTACCTGATGGATCATCACTTGGGAAATGTACAATACGTTGCTGCGTTGTTTGGTGCAAATAACTGTACATTGGTATTTACCCTCCATCAGGAAGAAGACAGTTGGACTCTTCATGTTATAGAACTTAGTTTGAACGTGTTTGAAATGTGATGTTGTAGTTTGAAATTGTTTACAATACACTAGAGTTGATGTTGTGTATATAAAGCAAATATGTTTAGCTATAAGTGCATGTGAATATTGTGTTAATTATTTCAACACGGTGTTTTCTGTGTTTACCAATCTTGGAGGTTGGCAACCCTAAACATTTTAGATAATGTGCATTGTGGGATGTTTCCCACTGCAATCCCATGTGGTCAGTCTCTCCAGTTAAAATGTCTGAAACAGCCTATGGATTGAAAGATTATCCCACCAGACCACAGCACAATCAAAGTGGGATGGACAAATGCATCCTAGTAATGTCACCATTGATCTGGAACCACATCCATCTCTCTCTTTCTGATGTTTCCTATATGAGACTTGTTGGAATAGCAATAGCAGTAGATCACACTCCACAGAAATGGAGAGGTGTTTAAAGAGTTAATTCAGTCATGATCTTATTCTGTACATGGGGAGGGCTGATGTTGCCTGGTCACTAATTGGGGTCTAGAAGTTTCTTTTTCTAGTTTCTGTTTTGCTCATTCCTTCCTTCCTTTTGTGCTTGCTGAATCCACTTCGGATCAGGAGTGAGCTCTGCACTGTACCTATGTAATTTTACATTCTCAAGCTAAGTAGAGATCCTACTTCTTGAAAGAATCTTCAGCCTGGACTAATTCTTATTTGCAAAACTGCAACATCTATCAAAAACTTGGGGGGGGGGGAGAAAGGGTTAAAGCACCAGCTAAGGACTTATAAGGAGCTGCGATGGCTCAAGTGGTTAAGACGCTGAACTGCAGGCTGTGGAAGGTCGGTAGTTCAGCAGTTCGAGACCCGGGTGCTGCATGACGGAGTGAGCTCCCGTCTCTAGTTCCAGCTCCTGCCAACCTAGCAGTTCGAAAGCAAGAAATGGCAAGTAGATAAATAGGTACCACTTCAATGGGAAGGTAACAGCATTCCGTGCACCTTGGCGTTTAGCCATGCCGGCCACATGACCATAGAAATGTCTTCGGACAGTGCTGGCTCTTCGGCTTGGAAGCGGAGATGAGCACCGCAACCCTAGAGTCGGATTCAACTGGCTTTCATTAAGGTTAGGATTCAGCGCAAGTTAGTGAAGGGATAACTTAATGTAATGTATATGGATTGTGTTTGTATTTATGCTTTGTTATGGCCAATGGCTAATACAATAAATTTGATGATGATGATGATGATGATTGGCTTTCGAGCAAGGGAACCTTTACCTTTACTAAGGACTTATAAAACTTCAAAAATGTACATATGTAAAGGCACAATTCCTTTTAGCATCTCTGTGTGCCTTTCAGGCACTTGCAACAATAAGAATAGGCCAGGTAGAGAATATTCATTCCCCCCTATTTATATTCCCCTCTCTTTTGCAGCATTGGTACTTAAATGGCACATCATACCACACCGCTAGAAGAGCAATTGGAGCCTGAAGCTACAGATGGATGGCAAAAAAACCTGGTTAATATGAAGGATACAAATGTTGTTGTTCTTCTAATCTCTGGAACAAAATAGATGTCCACAACCTTGAGGGAATGATTACAGCTAACAATATCCATCAAAATTTTTGAAGGGAGCATCCAAGAAGCCAAGGTCAACCTGATGAGGGAAGCGGCCCAGCCCAGCAAGCCTCCCAGTTGATTGATGGCTTAATTAATGCAGTCCCTGGATGAATGAAAGCAGAAAGCCTTCCCAAGAGAAGGTGCTTCGATGCCAGGCTTCCAAACGGCCTAGCTGTGTACGAGGCTGCCAGGAAAGATCTGATCAGAGCGGCGTCTCGCGACGCCCCGTCTCTCTTTTCTCTTCTATCGACAGGCTGTTAGTGACATAATAAGATAGAGAGGACTTTGTGAGCTGGCACTGTGGGGTAACTGCCCTGCTGAGGGCCGTCAG
>NW_015173917.1:1345-3038 GCF_001447785.1 Gekko japonicus | reverse complement strand
AAGAGGGATGGTTGGCTGCTCCGACAGATGCTCTTCACACAGTCCTGGCAGCTGCAACCGCCTGGTGAGATCCAGGCCTCTGACAGAGTGGCAATCTGGAGGGAGATTCCCCAACGGGTAGAGGACGGGGAACAATGCCACACTCACGGGCACGTTTGCCATTGAATCTGCACGACTGAAATGTCAATGAACATCTGACAAATTCCGAGGGAAGCAAAACCAAATTCAGCAAGTCTACTGGAAGTTCTCCCAAGAGGGTTGCAGATCCTCATATTTAGGCCTCTGGGGAGAAATCAGCTCTGGCTAATGGGCTAAGGGGTGGCCTGTGTGATATGCTTGACATGGGTATGGCACTGAAGGGGACGTCCCTTATCTAGAAGCAAATTGGGGGTTCCCTTGCCCCTACTTGGTAACCCTGGCTGCTAGAGGTGGGGGCCGGGATGATCACAACATAGGGTTGCCAAACTCCTGGGGGGGCCTGGAGTTCTCCTGGAATTATGGTTGCCAGCTCTGGCTTGGAAAATCCCTGGAGATTTGGGGACAGAGCCTGGGGAAGACAGAATTTGGGGTGAGGCTGAGTGGCTGGCCCAAGGTCACCCAGCAATCTGCCACAGCAGTCTTGGCATTTGAACCTAGGTCCCCTGTTTCAAACCTGAGCCTTCCAGATCCTAATTCAATATTCAACCACTTCACCACACTATTAATTGGCCTTCATCCAATGTTAATAGGGTTGCCAAGTCTGGGTTGCAAAACACCTGGAGACTTTGGGGGTGGAGCCAGGAGAGGGTGTGGTTTGGGGAGGGGCCTCAGCATAGTACAATGCCATAGAGTCCACCCTTCAAAGCAGCCATTTTCTCCAGGGGAGCTGATCTCTGTCAGCTGGAGACCAGTTGTGAAAACGGGAGATCCCCAGGCCCCACCTGGAGGCTGGCAACAATAATCTCTAGACTACAAAAGTCAGTTTCCATGGAGAATATGGCCACTTTTTTTTGGGGGGGGGACTCTCTGGCATCATATTCCCACTGAGCTCTCGCTTCTCTCCAAACTACGCATTCCCCAGGCTCTACTCCTAAAGTTCAAGTGATTTCCAGCTGTGAGCTGGGAACCCTATCACTGTTGGAGTTGAGTGACTCAGTATGCCTGGATATTGGGGGTGCTACATCACTCTAAGTGTGTTGTAGTGTATCAAGTCCCGACAAGTCCGGACAAGTCCAGACATGTCCAGGGACAACCGTGAGCATCGCTGCTAGAGACAATGGACTATGAGGATCCTACCCGCTCCAATCAGGGGGCTAGGTTCCTGGCCGAGAAGCCAATGGAACTCTCGGCCACTGTAAATAACCTATTGGGAAGTGGGGGTGTGTTTTGGGTGGCGGTTTCTGGGGGAATATAAGCCGGCCTGCGAGCTGGCCAAAGTGTCTTGTTCCTGACTGAATAAAGTACGCTTTGCTGAAGTCACTCTCCTTCTGCGTACTTTTCAGTGTATAGGAGTTATCTCCTTGAATGAGATGCCTCTCTTTGTCTAAACCCGGGAGCTGACCTCTGACCCCTCCTCTCTCTCTTTGTCCTTTCACTCTCCCTTCCATGGAGACACCTGTCTCTGCAGGTCTCTCCTGTACAGACAATGCCCTCACACTCCCACATACATGATGCTGGACTAGCTGGCTGTTTGTGATAGGGAAAGTACTCTTTA
>NW_015173917.1:0-1101 GCF_001447785.1 Gekko japonicus | reverse complement strand
GTGCGGCAGCCCGATCAGAAGTCCTTTCGAGGTCCCGTGGGTAGGCATCAGGTGCAGATCAGACGGCTAGTCCTCAGTGCGGCAAAGAAGCAGCACGGCGTGTTCAAACCGGCACTCACGCCGCACTGCTCCTGTGGAAAACACCGCTTCCTATTTGTGCGCATGTGCCGTTGGGTCTTTAACCCCTTCGTAGCCCAAAATCCAGTTCTTCTTTAGGGCAAACCTTATAGCCACACCTGTACAAGCTACACATTAACCAGTTTTCAACCATGGTTTCCAATTCCAGGTTGGAGGGCAAGCAGAAAGGGCAGTTTACTGGTTCATACATAAGGGTAAACTGCGGTTTGTACTAGAGAAGAAGCACATACTGAACTCTGAGCATATGATGAGAGGAGGGAGTGTATAAACACAAGGCTTATTTCTGATCCTCCACACTAAAAACATAAACATTATATATGAGCTAGCGGGGAAGAGAAGAACCTGCCCCTTTTTATAATCCCGGTTTCAAACATAATGCACTTGTGTCTGTAACCTCAAATAGGGTATTGCAAGCTAACACCAAATCTACCGGTGTAAGAATGGCTCATAATGCCAGGAAATGTTGAAGGCTGCAGGAAAAGAAGAAGACCCAATGTGAAGTGGATTGACTCAATCAAGGAAGCCCTGGTCCGCAGTTTGCAAGGCTTGAGCGAGGTTGTTAACAATAAGACGTTTTGGAGGGCATTCAGTCATAGGGTCACTGTCAGGCACTTAACACACACATACACACACTAATACACACATATGTCTCACTGGTTATGAAATGTTGAGATTTGAACCACATTACTCCAGTTAAAAAAACAATGATGCTGGATCCTATGGATCCATTTAACTAGTGGCAGGGCTTTCCTTCAGATTTCTGTAAGAACATAAGGTGAGCCCTGCTGGATCAGATTAGTGGTCCATCAAGCTTGGCATTCAGTTTCACACAGTGGCCGACACACAGGGCATAAAAACCATGGCCTGCCCCTGTTGTTGCCTCTTGGCACTGGTATTCAAAGGTACCCTGCCTATGGATGTGGAGGTCCCAGTATGGTGTAGTGGTTCAGAGCGTGGACTCTA
>NW_015173916.1:6870-16389 GCF_001447785.1 Gekko japonicus | reverse complement strand
AAAGCCCCCGTCTGAACGCACCCAGAGAGACCCACGCACAAAGAAAGAGTACGCTCTCCATCTTTGGCACCATAGATGCAGGACATGCATTCTGCATCTGAATCCATCCTAGTTAGCTATATTCGATTCTGCCTCTAGGTCCCTTAAGAAAGGACTCTTATTAGTTTGAAACTGACAAGTGGCTCCATGTAACTTTGTATCTGTGCTAGCACACACAGTACAGAGAAGCTGCTGCAGCATGTAAGCCTTGTGCACTCTGCTACGTAACAGAAATTCCTGGCTGTACCATACCAGTGCATCTAACAGATCTAACCATCTGCAAAGTAGCCTTCCTCCAACCTCAGGAGCCCTTCTCTGACTGGTAATTCTTCCTCTACAGAAGAGCCACTTAAGTGGAGGTCTTCTTTAACTGGAGGAAGACTTCAAACTTGATCCAATAGGAAAGTTAGGATATAAATAGTGAGTAAATAGAGTGGTAAGATGGGCTAGCATCTACTCCATCACCTTTGAATTCATTATACTTTCAAAGCTGCTCTCCAGTGGTCTGTCAAACTTGAGATTTTGTCCCTTTACTTCAAATACAATGTCTTGCAAATGATTAACTATCAGAAGTGATCACTTGACATTTTAGTTTGGGCCTCATATTTGGTGAACACAAAGCTCTCTTTAGACTAATAACAAAATCTTCAGCAACAGAGGCACTGAAGATGATGGGGCAAACTATCCACCCACAGAGAAAATGTTGCACTTCTGTGGGGATGTTGTTCTTTTTGACTTGACCAATTGTTTATCTATACTGTAAGGGTTTTAGCATAATATATGATTGCTGCTTATATGGGTGCCTTATAATACATCTTGGTTGTTTTAAAGTTGAGGTGAATGTTTCCTCTTCTGAAAGTCATTTTGCAATTGGGTATTGGTAACTGCCTCAGATACTGGAGATGGTGGCAGTGTGCTCACATTCCTGTTCTGGCACAAAGCTCTGTGGATGACCTTGGGTCAGCAACCTTTTGTCAAGCTAAGCAACCTCAAAGTGTTATTGTGAGGATAGCATGGGGATATCATGAAATAGGATTCTGGATTAGATGGATCCAGTGGTAATGTACAGCTGCTTTTATGTCTACTACAGATGTCAGCCGGTCTGTGGGATCTCAAGCAATTATCTTTCCCAGCCCTGCTACTTCACTTCCTTATAACTGCAGATGCTTCTCTGTGCCAGGGAAAACATCAACCATAGACTTTCTGCTTGCTGTGGTTAGGGTTGTAAACAGGCCTGAAGAAAAATATCTTGCTCCTTTATGAGACTTAACATGTAGAAATGGGCCGTTGAACCTTTTTCCTGGCATGGAGGTAAATTAGATCACCTGGTAACTAAGAAGAAGAAGAAGAGATTGCATTTATACCCCGACCTTCACTACCCAAAGAGCGGCTTTCTTTCCCTTCCCCTCCCCACAACAGACACCCTGTGAGGTAGGTGGGGCTGAGAGAGCTCTGGCAGGAACTGCTCTTTTTTCAAGAACAGCTCTTATCAGAACTACGGCTTGCCCAAGGTCATCCAGCCAGGTACAAGTGGAAGAGTGGGGAAGCAAACCCGGTTCTCCCAGATTAGAGTCCGCGCACTTAACCACTATACTAAATAAGCATCTATTAAGAGGATGGAGCAGTTTTCCTCAGGCAGTTGGCAACTTTAGTCACACTACCATTAAAAACAAAGACCTTCTGACCATAACCATAACGAGATAGCACTGTTGCCCATGGGGGTCAATTCTACTTTCTAATAATTCAATCAATGTATTCGATTTTTTTCCTCTTGCTGTTTCTCACTGAATATCAGAGTACACACAATATCCTCACTCCTTATCTCACAACATATAACATCGTGTCCTCCTTAATAGTCAGTGTCAGTTGGGTTCTAGAACCCCAGTTTACTTCGGTAGCACACCCAGAGTTTTAAGAGGTTTGTTTGTTTTTGTTCTTTACAAAACCTTCCTAATTTGAGCCTTAATGTTTCGTGTAAATGGCTAAGCCAGGCCATCTCAGCTAGGGCTGAAAGGGGAGAGAATGTTTCTCCATTCAAAGTGAAATAGCCAGTATAAAAATGAGTCCTGGATGCCAAACTGTAAGTGCTTGAGTGGAACTTCAGTAGCCTAAATGAAACTTCTCCTTGGGAGACTGAGCAGAACTGAATGCATCAAGGGGAAATTCCCAAGGCAGTTGGGAAAAGTTCTGTGGTTGAGATGCTCAAAAATACTTTCAGAAGAATGGCTCAAAAATGCCACATTACTTTCCAGCCCCACCGAGTCCAACATTAACTCTATAACATGCTGTTATTAGTGAGATGGGAGCAGCTGAGAGTGTCTCAATGACAGTGGGGAGGCACAGAGCAGAAAGAAAGAGGCTAATAGCAAGGAAACAGGAGTGCAGATTTACCAAATTAGCCTGGGCTGTTGAGGTCTGGATGCTGAAGTCTGCTGATTTCAATTATCAATTGTGTAGTGAAGTTCCCTGGAGTCTACCATTAGCTCTCAAGATGTTCCTTTATGCAGAAATCTACATGGGACTAGGAGAACTGGGTCTGCTGTTCCCTCCCTGCCCACTGGTAATAAAGTCTTATAGCACTGCAATCTGTGGAGCAAATTAGAAAGGCCAATTAATAGGGTTGCCAGTGGATCAGGGCAGATGGCTGGGTCAGAGATTTTGGGGGTGGAATCTGGAAAGGCCAGAGTTTGGGAAGGGGAGGAAGCTCAGCAGGCATGTGCTGGCATAGAGGCCACTTCCCCAAACTATCATTTCCTCCATGGGAACTGATCTCTGTAGTCGGGAGATCAGCTGGACCTCTGAGAGGACTACTGCCCCTGCTGATCAGTTGGCAACCCAACCTGGCCTGCTCTCATCCATCTCATTCAACACAACATGGAGTTGCTAATAAAAGCACAGCTATAGGAGCCATTGGGAAACTTAGTAAAGTGATATCCAAATAGCTCTTGCAAACTCTCTTTTTGCAGTTTGCAGTTGTATGGTTGAAACCTTAGGCGGGGAAGCCACATATACAGAATGGTTGGTTGTCAGTGCCTTAAGAATGCAGCTACCAACCAGGTGTAGATTTCAGGCCATATAGGAGAAGATAGACAGATCACAGTATAATACTGATTAACCTGGAAGCTGGTTGTAATACTGATTGATTAATATGATAAGCTGGTTATAATACCGATTCAGTATAATACTGATTAACCTGGAAACTTGGTTTTAGAGTCTGTGTGAATGCAACAAATATAGTGATCATCAGAAGTCAATTTGTCTTTTTTAGAAATCCACAGCAAAGCAGATTTGGGCAGAGGTGCAACTGCCAAAATCCTCCCATCTGCACGACTACTAAAGACACAGCATATGATACATGGCCTGCTGTTGTCACTATATTAAGGAGAAAATAGTAGAAGTACCAGGAGTGGGAACATCACTTCTGTTCCTCGTACAGCAAAACTGCTCTCCTCAAGAAGTGAATGCCTTTGGCTCTTCCCTGGGCTCTCTATATTGCAAGATGCGGAAATACAAAGAATGAAAAAAAATGAAAGATGTCTTGCTTTTGACTCAAGAAAGCAAAACAATGGCATGTATCCAAGCACACAGTTCCTTGGATGGAATGGCATTGCTGTTTGCAGAAGGGTGGGGTGGCATTGCCCCTTCCCACAGCAGGCCCCCATTTTGCTGCCTATGCTTCTCGGAGGGTCTGCTGATCTCAGAAACAATATTGCAGGGAGCTCAGGAGGGAGAAGCAGGGAAGTCTCACTCCATGAATTCCACGGATTGTCAGATACTAGTCAGTGGTCGTGGCAGGGATAGGAAAGATATGTATCAACCTTTTGAAAACAATATGGACAATACAGATAGGTCAGACTACACATTTTAATTTTAGCAGGCCAAACTACGTGCCTGGGCTCCCTGACTTAGACCGTCAAACATTATATCCGTAGGAACTTATTTCCCAAGCACACAGAGCCATGATTTGGATTGAGGCGATGGCTCAAGGTGTAGAAGGAGCTTCAGCTTTTCCTATCACATCATTTCCCTGCCCCAATATGACCTGGGAGGGCTGTTTGCTCCATTAGTGACCTGCACATGTACTGACGGGCTACAAGTACAGTCCCCCAATCAGGCAAATCACTCCTGAGTGCCATTTGGGGTCAAGAAAAACAGCATGGGGAGAAGGGACTTCCATCTTCTCCTTACACCATGGTCCCAAATTGAAGCTCTGAGTGCTTAGGAAACTAGTCTCCTCACATGAAGGTAAAAAAAGAAGGGGCCAGCAAAGGATGAGATGGTTGGACAGTGTTATCAATGCAACAAACATAAAATTAAAAAAACTCTGGAGGACGGTGGAACACAGGAGGGCCTGGCGTGATGTGATCCATGGGGTTGCAAAGAGTCGGACTCGACTGTGCGACTGAACAACAAAAAGTCTGAGTCAAAAACAGGTTGTGGGACTCTATCCTTTGAGTGTTAGAAAAGAGTTTCCAGATAGCTGGGAGGAAAAAAAAAACATTCTGGCCCTTTAATAGAGGCTTAATTTGTGGAAATGGGTTCTTAGCTTTTTCTGGTAGGGAGGTAAATAATACCACCTGTTATTTGTTGCATATCAAACTAGTATTAAAGTGGAAGCAAGTTAAAAATCACAATTTGTTGTTTGGCCCAAAGTCAATCTCTCCCAATCTTTTTCTTTATACAGATACAGCAAAGAACTAACTTCAGTGCTGGCACATGTATCCACTGAAGTCAGTAATGTTGCAGCAGGGGTAAAAGACATTCTTTGCAGTTTATTTTCTCATTTTCTTTTGCATGGCTTCGTTGAATGCTACCACATAGAGAGAGAGCTGGAAGTCATTTGAAAAACCCAGGGTGGCAATTTAATAAAAGTTCAACAGATGTGAACCAAAATGAGAGGATGGCTTTCAAGATGTTTTAAAGGCCGATGCACTACAAAGCTCTTTAGACGCTGGCAGTTAACACACACCTCACTCGTGCTTTCCCTTTCGACTCCTGTTCCCTGAAGGAACAGAAAATTACAAAACCATAAGGGTATAAATGTAAAAGGTTTCCTAGCCTGCTTCCCCTTCCCTTCCCTATAATCCAAGATGGAAGCAGTAATATGCCAAAGTCATAGTTAAGCAAAGAACATTACCAGGGACAAAAGTTTACAGAACAGTTTTCTTAACTTTTTATCCATCCACTGTAGTGGATACATGCAGATGTTAGGAGGTTGCAATCTTTATCAGGGCTGTGCACAGAACTTTTATTTAGCTTCTGCTTGTCCTTTTTGTTATCAAGTTTGTTCAAGTTCTTAATCTAAGACATTTTTAGCCTGGCCTTTCTCCAAGGTGCTTAGAGCAGCACGTGTGATGTTACCTTCCCCATTTCATCCTAACAACAGTCTTGGGCTAGAGTAACTAGCCTCCAGTTGCCCAGCAAGCTTCATGGCAAAGTATGAATTTCAACCCATGTCTCCCGGATCCCACTATACCATGGTATTTCTTTAACATTACTAAATCACCATCAGGGGTCATTTCCTGCAAGAGCGCACAGGAGTGGAGCTCCGGCAGTAAAGAGCCCAGGGGGTGGGTACATTCAACAAGCCCCACCCCCTGCTCCCAGCAGCCCTCAGTCAAATAAGCTGCAGAGCCCCCCCCCCCCGGCCCCCTGCTCCAAAACAGTCCAGTGGCACCTTTCAAACCAAGTTTTATTCAGGGACAAGCTCTCCCTCCTCTGTGAGGACAGATCTGCACGTTCCCCTCCTGGGAGGACAGATCTGCACCTTCCCCCCCCCCCCAGCTAGCAATCCAAAACAGTCCAGTGGAGCCTGAGCAGTGGGTGTTGCCTTCGAACACACTTCCAGTGATGTCAGGGGGTGTGGCATATGCAAATAAGTTATGCTAATGAGTTGTGCTAATGAGCTCCTGCACCTCTTTTTCTACGAAATTACCCCTGATCACCATTATTACTACATCTAACTGACATTTACATTGGTTTCAATAGATAGAAGTGTGCTTTCACATGAAAGCTTTTACCTTGAATAAAACTTTGGCTGTTGTCACACACACTAAATAATCCACTTTCAATCCACTTTCTATGCACTTTCCAATTGGATTTTTACAACGTGAACTGGCAAAATCCAATTTGTTGGTCTTAAATGTGCCACTGGAATCAAACTTTGTTCTGCTGCTTCAGACCAACATGGCTACCCACATGAATCTACCCACCTATAACATTAATGTTAAAAGAACTGAGTCTTAGTCTCTAAGTAATTAAGGTCCCGTTCACATGGAGAAGTTACCGCAGTAAAGACACAGATGATAGGCTGGATTTTCAGTGCGCGATCACACTGCAACGTCTGGGAAGCGTAGTTCACCCGTGGCTTCCTGCCGAAGATGCGAAGTAAAAAACTACCGCATACAATGTACTAGTTTCCGGAAAACGCGGGGCAAGGGTGGGTGTCTGATCGCGTTTCTGCTCGAATCTCATGGCATCCAGCGCTCGTCCCATCGCAAACTGGATGTTTTTTTTAAAGTCTCCACAGGATGTGCTTCCTCGATCATGCTCATGCGCAAACATCAGTGAGAAAAAAATTCCCGTTTGCCACAGAAGCGGCGCCTAGCGATTGCTGGTGTGATTGCGCTGCGCCGCTTCTTTGCCATGCTTTAGGATACCCGTGTGATCGGCACCTAATGGGGTACCACGGGAATGCCACGGGACGTGTGATCGGGCTACTGCTCTTTACTTTGCTCCGGGGCAAATAGCAACGCCTCACCTCCACATTATCTGGCCCGTGTGACTGGGGCCTAAATCAGGCTAGTGCCCAGTCAGTTGGGTTCCTGCAAGAAGTGCCTCTGCTTATATAGCCCTCTGAGGGCCTTCTGCAAGGAACAAAGACAGCAGTGTAGTTGAAGGTTATGCTACGTATGGCCCTACCAATCAAGGATGACATCTCTGGTGAGAATATGGGCTAAGTGTTCTTGTTGGACTGCTTGTCTGTCAGACATATCTTTACTGAGCCACTCATTCCCCTTGCTGCCCCTTAGGATTGCCATGTGCCCTCTGGGGGTAGGAAATCTCACATTCCCAAGTGGGCCTTGCCTGCTGCCTAGGGTTGTCAGTCACTGGTGGGGGATGGGGAGTAGGACTGCCAGATCCAGGTTGGGAAAATCCTGGAGATTTAAGGATGGAGCCTGGGGAGGTCAGGGACCTCAGTGGGGTACATACTGCCATGGAGTCGATCCTCCAAAGCAGCCATTTGCTCCAGGGGCACTGATTTCTGTAGGATGGAGACATGCTGTAATTCTGGGGGATCCCCAGGTCCTACCTGGAGGCTGGCATCCCTACTGCTGATACTCCAGCAGCCAGTGGAGGAAAGATTTTTTTAAAACAAACAAACAAACAATGCCTCCAGCAATGGCATAATGTCACTTCTAGAAAAACCCAGGGCTATTTTTGGGCAGGAATGCACAGGAACGGAGTTCCGGCTGGCTTCCAAGTTGGCCATGCCCAGCAGGAACTCATTAGCATAATAGGCCACACCCAACAGCAGAAACTTATTAGGATTGGCTACATTAGGGGTGTGTGGCCTAACATGCAAAGGAGTTCCTGCTACAAAAAAGCCCTGGGTTTTGACAACAAACAAGGTAAACAGAATAACAAGCCAAAGGTGGGTGTGGCTGGATAACCACACTTCTGGTAACATGGGGGTGCGGCCTAATATGCCAATGAGCTGTGCTGTCAGGGGGTGTGGCCTAATATGCTAATGAGTTTCTGTTGTTGGGTGTGGCATATTATGCTAATGATTTCCTGCTGGGCTTTATCTACAAAAAAAGCCCTGGAAAAACCTATAAGTGATATCATGCCTTTCTAGGAATAGGTACAGCAGTGGGGGAAAGGGGGACAAGCAGCAATTGGGGTTACAGCAGCAGTAGTGAACGGAAAATGTTTGTGTGGACCCTGTTCCCACTCTGCTTCCTGCTACTGTTGTGTTGGGGGTATGTTTGCTAGGCCTCCCACTACGGTTGGAAACCTCCTGCTGACAACCCCAGCAAGAGAGCCAGTTTGGTGTAGTGGTTAAGTGCACAGACTCTAATCTGGGAGAACCAGGTTTGATTCCCCACTCCTCCACTTGCACCTGCTGGTGTGACCTTGGGTCAGTCACAAGCTCTGGCACAGCTGTCCTTGAAAAAGAGCAGTTTGTGTCAGAGTTCTCTCAGCCCCACCTACCTCACAGGGTGTCTGTTGTGGGGAGGGGAAGGGAAAGGCATTTGTAAGCCGCTCTGAGACTCCAAGTGAAGGGTGGGATATAAATCCAATCTCTTCTTCTTCTTCTCTTCTTCAACGGGACAACAATGAACAAAAATGTTGCCATCAGGACATAAGTCCTCAGAATTGCCAAAGCTCTAAGATTTCACCATAGAGTTTCTAGAGTTTGTAGTGATTCCTAGAACACTGTGGCATCACTTCTCACTGCCCCCATGTAGCTGCCCAAATGGTCTCCCACTGGTTGCCAGGCTGGGCCTAACAACCCTACTGTGCCTTCGCTCCCCATCAACATGCAAGGCAATGGAACTTAAAGACACTAATTTTTTGCTGTCAAGTCATAGCTGACTTATGGCAGCCCCATTGGGGTTTTCAAGGCTAGAGACATTCAGAGGTGATTTGCTATTGCCTGCCTCTGTGTTATGACCCTGGTGTTCCTTCGAGGTCTCCCATCTGTATACTACCCAGGGTCTACTCTGCTTAGTTTCTGAGATCTGATGAGATTGGATTAACCTGAGCTATCCAGGTCAGGGCAAAGTCACTATAGGGAAATGGAAAGTGAAAGCAAACATCGGTGCACCACAGAAAAAGGACCAGAACTGGCCTCATCAGTTCATTGAAGAATATATTTGCAAAGACTAAGTTCTCAGGTGTAGGAGAGCCAGTTTGGTGTAGTGGTTAAGTGCAAGGACTCTAATCTGGGACAACCGGGTTTGCTTCCCCATTCCTCCACTTGCACCTGGCTGAATGGCCTTGGGCAAGTCATAGCTCTGATAAGAGCTGTTCTTGAAAAAGAGCAGTTTCTGTCAAGAGCTCTCTCAGCCCCGCCTACCTCACAGGGTGTCTGTTGTGGGGAGGGGAAGGGAAAGGAGTTTGTAAGCCACTCTGAGACACCTTTGGGTAGTGAAGGGCGGGGTATAAATCCAATCTCTTCTCTTCTTCTTCTTCATCTCTCAGAAAGGTTTGTGTGTGTGGGTGGTGGTGGTAAATAAAATGCCTAATCACAGAGGTGGTTCTTGTGTTTTTCACAACTGTAAAGTGGAAGATACTTTAGTTTTTTTCTTACATTTGGACAAGTGAGAATTCACCTGAAAAATGTAAATGCTTGTAGGAAGCAATTTTCCTTTATAGTGTCAGACATATTGTGCATTTATAGCGTGTTCCCGTCAAGTATGAAGATGCTCTTAGGGGTAGAGTTTATAGTGTTTTATATTTTAATGGCCTTTCATT
>NW_015173916.1:0-6814 GCF_001447785.1 Gekko japonicus | reverse complement strand
TTGGCATTGTAATCTACCAAGTAATTTTAATGAAATACTACAGAGGCTTTAGAAATATTTTACACTGAAAATATTATATGAATGGCACAGACAGGGATGACTGAATTCCTTTGGTTCTGTTCCATCAATTTACTGGGGGGGGGTGCATAGGTGTTTTGTTTCACTGGCCTTCGCTTTTCTCTTTTTCAATTGCTTTTGCGTCTCACCTGAAAACACATTTGTTTCTTGGCTATTCAATATGACATTTCATGCCTGTCTGGCTAAATGAATGCCACATATACTATTCTCAAAAATATTATTTATGTATTTGAATACATATTTTATTTCATCATTGAAAATGTAAATGGGGAGGGGCCATAGCTCAGTGGTAGAACACCTGCTTGGCATGTAGAAGGTCCAAAGTTTAAACCCAGTTAAAGGATCTCATAGCAGGTGATGTGATGTGATGTGAAAGACTTCTGCCGGAGACACTGGAAAGCCACTGCAAGTCTGAGTAGACAATATTGACCTTGATGCACCAAGGGCTTGATTCATTATAAGCAGCTTCGTATTCAAGCATAATAGGTGCAGTCAGCTTCTTTTTGATATTTTGACTAGAGAAATCAAACATTTGAGAATTTCAAGAACATCCGTACTTTGGAGTCGATCTCTGTAAGGCTGGCATGTAACTGACTACTTGGGGTTAGTTGATATACTTTTGATACCTCCTAGATCGCTGCCTTGACACAGTGAGGGGGCTTGTGTGGTTTGATGAGGCTGTGGACTATGCCTTGGAGGGCCACCCAGGATGGACAGGCCATATTGGAGAACTCAGACCAAATGCAATCCACTGGAGAAGGAAATGGCAACCCACTCCAGTATCTTTGCCAAGAAAACCCCATGGTCTTTTGTTACTAAAAGATATGACGCTGGAAGATGAGCCCCTCAGGTTGGAAGGTGTCCAATATGCTATTGGGGAAAAGCAGAGGGCAAGTACAAGTAACCACAGAAAGAATGAAGCGGCTGGGCCAAAGCCGAAAGGACGCTCAGCTGTGGATGTGTCTGATGGTGAAAAGAAAACCCAATGCTGCAAAGAACAATACTGCATAGGAACTTGGGATGTAAGATCTATGAATCAAGGTAAGCTATGGATGTGGTCAAAAATGAGATGGCATGACTGAACATCAACTTCTTGGAAATCAGAGAACTAAAGTGGACAGGAATGGGTGAATTTAACTCAGAAGACCATTATATCTACTACTGTGGCCAAGAATCCTGTAGGAAAAAATGGTGTGGCCTTTATAGTCAACAGGCAGTAATGGGATAAAATCTCAAAAAAGGACAGAATGATCTCAGTCTGAATCCAAGGCAAACCATTTAATATCACAGTAATCCATGTCTGTGTCCCAACCACTGATGCAGAAGATGGTGAAGTAGACCGGTTCTATGAAGACCCACAACACCTCCTAGAACTAACACCAAAAAAATGCCCTTATCATCATAGGGGACTGGAATACTAAAGTAGGAAGTCAAAAGGTAACCAGAATAATGGACAAGTTTGGCCTCGGAGAACAAAATTAAGCCGGGCAAAGACTAACAGAGTTTTTTCAAGACAATACACTGGTCATAGCAAACACCCTCTTCCAATAACCTAAGAGGCGACTCTGCACATGGACATCACCAGATGGTAAGCTTGCCAACTCCCCCGTTAGGGCAGGGTCCCCAGATTTGAGATCCCCCACCCCTGCTTTTTAAGAATTGGCCGGCGGGGGGGGGGCACATCTGCTTTCAAAGAGTGTAGTCCGCTACTCGCCTCGCCTCCTTAGCGCCGCCCACTCCCGGCATCTCTCCTTTGGCGGGCAATCTGCTTGTGTGCCGCCTGCATTCCTCCCCAGCCAACACTGGCAGACCGAGGTGAGTCCCAAGCAGCAGGCAACCATCCCCTCTTCCTCGCTGAGCGCCCCCCCGTCCTGGCGTGCCAGAAGAAAGGCGTGGATGCAATGCTGGAGGGCTCCAAGGCAGCTTCGGCTGTCACTGGGCCCACCAGCCCAGCCTCCCAAGAGCAGCGAGGGAAGGGAGAGAGAGAGAGCGCCCACCCGAAGGAAGGGAACTGCCAGGGCAGCCCACAAGCCCTGGTCTCCTACCTGACAGCTGCTCTGCAAAAGCGCCCAAGAGAGAGGGAGGGAGGGGGCCAGCCGGAGCTTCTCCTGTCCACTCCAGCACTCAACCCGGCACACAAAGGCGCACCTTTACCTGCCTGGCAACTGGGACGCACGCCCTTTGTCCAGCCTCCTTTCTCAAGCCTTGGTGCAGCGTATCCTGTCTTTCTCCGCCGGGCGCCCCCTACTCCTGCAAGCTTTTATGGATCTCTTCCACTCCTCTGTTTTAGGGAGGGGTGGTTGCAAATAAACTGGGAATGGAATGAGAGACCACGGAGTGGAATAACAGCCCCAGAGTGTAGCACGAGACTTCAGGGACTGGAATGAGAGACCACGGAGTGGAATAACAGCCCCAGAGTGTAGCACGAGACTTCAGGGACTGGAATGAGAGACCACGGAGTGGAATAACAGCCCCAGAGTGTAGCACGAGACTTCAGGGACTGGAATGAGAGACCACGGAGTGGAATAACAGCCCCAGAGTGTAGCACGAGACTTCAGGGACTGGAATGAGAGACCACGGAGTGGAATAACAGCCCCAGAGTGTAGCACGAGACTTCAGGGACTGGAATGAGAGACCACGGAGTGGAATAACAGCCCCAGAGTGTAGCACGAGACTTCAGGGACTGGAATGAGAGACCACGGAGTGGAATAACAGCCCCAGAGTGTAGCAGGAGATATCAGTGACTGGAATGAGAGACCATGGAGTGGAATGACAGCCCCAGGGTGTAGCATGAGACTTCAGGGACTGGAACGACAGACCCAAGAATGGAATGACAGCCCCAGGGTGGAGAAGGAGTGTTCAGGGAGTGGAATGAGAGACCACGGAGTGGAATGACAGCCCCTGGGGGTAGCAAGAGTGTTCTGGAACTGGAATGACAGACCCTAGAGTGGAATGACAGCCCCAGGGTGTAGCAGGAGTGTTCTGGAACTGGAACGACAGGCCCAAGAATGGAATGAAAGCCCCAGGGTGGAGTAGGAGTGTTCAGGGAGTGGAATGAGAGACCACGGAGTGGAATGACAGCCCCTGGGGGTAGCAAGAGTGTTCTGGAACTGGAATGACAGACCCTAGAGTGGAATGACAGCCCCAGGGTGTAGCAGGAGTGTTCTGGAACTGGAATGACAGGCCGAAGAATGGGCTGGACAAAAACTTGTCAGGGATGCTCTTGGATGGTCCTGCATTGAGCACCGTATGGCCATCCAGAGGGCAGCCCCCCTGCTGCAGAAGGGGTGGAGCTAGGGAAGTGACATCACTTGCCCTTTGACCTGGAAGTGGCATTTCTCATGGCTCCACCCCCAAAGTCTCCTGGCTCTACCCCCAAAGTCCTCAGATATTTCCTGAGTTGGACTTGACAATCCTACCAGATGGGCTACACTGAAATAAGATTGATTATATCATTTGCAGTCAAAGATGGAGAAGCTCTATACAATCAGTAAAAACAAGACCTGGAGCTGACTGTGAATCAGATCATTAAGAACATAAGAGATGCCAATGTTGGATCAGGCCAAAGGCCCATCCAGTCCAACACTCTCTCACACAGTGGCCAAAAATACCAGGTGCCATCAGGAGGTCCACCAGTGGGGCCAGGACATTAGAAGTCCTCCCACTGTTGACCCCCCCCCCCAAGCACCAAGAAGACAGAGCCTCACTTGCCCCAGAGTCCCTATTTATACCATGTGGCTAATAGCCACTGATGGACCTCTGGTCCATATGCTTATCTAATTCCCTTTTGAAGCCATCCATGCTTATAGCCGCCACCACTTCCTGTGGCAGTGAATTCCATGTGTTAATCACTCTTTGGGTGAAGAAATACTTCCTTTTATCCATTCTAACCCGACCGCTCAGCGATTTCATTGAGTGCCCATGAGTTCTTGTATTGTGAGAAAGGGAGAAAAGTACCTCTTTCTCTACCTGCTCTATCCCATGCATAATCTTATAAACCTCAATCATGTCACCCCTCAGTCGTCGTTTCTCCAAGCTAAAGAGCCCTAAGCGCTTTATATACTCATTGCTACTCATTGCAGAATTCAGGCTTAAACTGAAGAAAATTGGGAAAACCACTAGGCCATTCAGGTTTGTCCTAGATTATATCCCTGATGAATATACAGTGGAGGTGAAGAATAGGCTTAAAGGACTAGATTTGATAGACAGAGTGCCTGGAGAACTATGGATGGAGGTTCATGACATTGTACAGGAGGCAACAATCAGCACCATCCCAAAGAAAAAGAAATATTCCTGAATGAACAATGCAATATAATAGAGGAAAACAATAGAATAGGAAGGACTAGAGATCACTTCAAGAAAATTGGAGAAATCAAGGGAATGTTTTGTGCAAAGGTGGCCATGATAAAGGACAAAAATGGTAGGGACCTAAGAGAAGCAGAAGAGATTAGGAAGAGGTGGCAACAATACACAAAAGAACTATACAAGAAGGATTTCAATGTCCTTGACAACCACGACGGTGTGATCACTAACCTTACGCCAGACATCCTGGAGTGTGAAGTCAAATGGGCCTTAGAAAGCATTACTAACAACAAAACTAGCAGAGATGATAGTATCACAGCTGAGCTATTCAAAGACCTAAAAGATGATGCTGTTAAAGTGTTGCACTCAGTATGCCAGCAAATTTGGAAAACACAAGAGTAGCCACAGGATTGGAAAAGGCCAGTTTACATTCCAATCCCAAAGAAGGGCAATGCCAAGGAATGTTCAAGTTATCTCACAGTTGCACTCATTTCACATGCTAGCAGGGTCATGCTCAAGATCCTACACGCTAGGCTTCAGCAGTACATGGATAGAGAACTGCCAGAAGTACAAGCTGGGTTTCGAAGAGGTATAGGAACTAGCGCTCAAATTGCCAACATTTGCTGGATTATGGAGAAAGCAAGGGAGTACCAGAAAAACATCCACTACTGTTTCATTGACTACACTAAAGCCTTTGATTGTGTGAATCACAACAAACTGTGGCAAGTCCTTAAAGAGATGGGAGTACCAGACCATTTCACATATCTCCTGCCCTACAGTTACTGTTAACACAGAGGCCTTCACTCAACCGAAATTGGGTGTTTTGTTGTTTGCGCCACTACACAAAAATGTGGCAATGAAAGCGGGATCCCCCTGCTATTAAAACACTCAGGAAGCTGTGGAAATAAATTGAGATCAGACTAGCTTGTTCCTTGCCTTCCACATTAGTGCTGACTTACTACAAAAATGGCTGCACTGGACCATATAGAAGAATCTGATGTAAGTCAACCCGCCTCTTGGGACTGTTATACTGAAAGATTATTTTATTATCTACAAGCTAATAAGATTGAAGAGGCAGAACAAAAGCATGAATTTTATTGACTGTGAAGCAAAAACTTTCGCTATTGTTTGTTCTCTGATGGCATGTGCCGCACCAAGTACAAAAAATTATGATGAACTGAAAGCTCTGTTGAAGACACATTTTTGCCCAACACCATCTGTTACTCTACAGAGGTTCTATTTTTAAAGCGTGATCAGAGAGCCAGTGAAAATATAGCAGAATACATTGCAGAGCTCCATCACCTTGCTGAACATTGTGAATTTGGGGATCTTCTGGAAGGCCTTGTAATGAGATTGGCTCATCTGTGGAGTTAAGGATGAAGCCATGCAGTGGTGCCTGCTCTCTAAACAGAACCTGACTTTTGCTGCAGCACATGTAATGTCAGAAAATTTATAAGAGGCACCCAGTTGATGCCCACATTCTCCAACAAACCCAGGAATCATATGAAGAGCAAGTACGGAGGCTCATATCCACATCAGTAGGATTATGTAAGTCAAGTAATGCATCTATATCTTTAAGCTATGAAGGGCAACATAAATGAAGTGAATGCAGATTCAGAAATGCTGAGTGTTGCAGTTGCCAAAAAGGAGTCACATAGAAAAAAAAAATTCAGTCAAGGGCTAATCCCAGGAAACAAAGAGTGAGGAAAAGGTGTGCAGCTTCAAACTGCCCATAATTTGGAGGGCTTCCCTAAGGAAGAAGTACGAACATTGTACTCCATTCAACATATTCATGCTGTCAAGGGGCAATTTTATTGTCGAGGGGCAGTAGAAATGATTGCCACTGTACAGATAAATGGTCAGAAGTGTGAAATGGAAGTTGATTCTGGGGCTGGATCCACCATCATAGCAATGCATTTTCACAATCATTCCAAGACCACAATCCCAAATTACACAGATCAAAATGTCACCTTCGTGACTACAATGGACCTGTGATGTTGATGTTCGCTGTGGACCTGTCAAACAGACATTACCCTTGCTAGTTACAAAAGGGATTCATAAACGTCTGCTGGGAAGAAGCTGTTTCACACTCTTGGGAATCAGTATTCAAGGAGTACAGAGTGTCTGTCTAGCAATACTGGAAGAACTGCCATCTGAGTTCCCATGTGAATTCACTGAGACACTAGGCACATATAAAGGTCCACCAGTGACTTTTCAAATGGACCCTATCATAACACCTATTTGTTTGAAGGCCTGTAATGGTCCTTTTGCCCTGAGACCAAAGATCAATGAAGAACTTGAATGGCTTATGGCATGAAGAGTGATAGAGCCAGCAACTCATGCAACCTGGGCCACTCCTATCATTCCTTTCTTGAAAACAAATGGCAATGTATGTATTTGTGGGTATTACAAATGTACTGTAAATAAGGCACTC
>NW_015173915.1:10904-16497 GCF_001447785.1 Gekko japonicus | reverse complement strand
CTAGCATTTGAGAAAAAACTCTATAGTTATCATAGAGGGTTTTTTTCTCAAATGCTAGAGCATCCCCCTGAAACATGCCCCGCATGATGATGTCACTTCCAGGTGACATCATCACAGCACGTGTGCAGAAAAGTCCACTAGCATCCGGGAACCGCGGGGCACTTGTGGGCATATGATCACGCAAACGTGCTTCATTTCGGCCCGGGGCAAACAGCCTCGCTTCCCCCCCCCCCAGATTATATCGTGCATGTGACCACATCCTTAAATACTTTTTAAAACCAAAATGATTAAGCATATTGTCTCTTTCAGCTGTTGGCTAGAAAGGCTGAGTTTAATCAAGAATCTGGAGCAACCCTGAGGATGTTGTTTGTGTTTCAAAAGGAAATTGTTTATGAAGTCCACTTGGGAATAGAAGGAAAGCTTCAGAGTTCTCCTCTACCAGCTGGTCCATGAAGCTGCTTTTATTTCCTTGCACAAGGAATCAACAAAGGTGTCGGGAGGACAGATGCTGAAAGGACAGGAGGGAAGGATGTGGCTTCATAAGAATAATGGAATTAATTTAAAAATGTAAATTGAACAAATAGAAGAACAGATGTGAAGGGACTTGGCGTTTCTCTTTGGGTCATATCCTCTAACTTTTCTGTATTCTCGTTCAGTTTGAAATGCCACTATACTTCTATGACCAAAATGTTATGAAGTGAGGAATAAAACACTACATGCATTTTATTCTTAACACTTATTTGCACAGTGTATGTGTTTGTGTTATTAAGAATGGCACTGCTTCAAGCTACTCTGAGAGTACCGTGTAATCTGCAGAAACAGTACCTCATATTTCTGTTGAATAGAACTATGTAACACAGCAGCTTTGCAGGAACTTACATTACTATGACTGTAATTATAAGGAGGTTTACTCAGGAGTAAATCCTATTTTATTCAATGGGGTTTTAAGATTGCAGCATAGAGGAGAAAGACAGTAGACATTGCTGGTATGTTTCAGATCACGTGTGATTGTTCCTTGTTCATCTATATCCTAGTCAGCTCACAAATTCTCCCCACCAACTGATTGCTCTCTAAATGAAAAATAGACCTATGTTCTAGAGTGGTGGTCCTCCACCTTCTTGAGCAACTGGACACTTTTTAAGAACAGAGATTGGGTGTAACCACAATATGGCTGTTAGGAAGGGCTGGAGCCAAATCAAAATGTCGGAAGCTTCTGCAACAAGTTAGGTAGTTCCAAACCAGGTGTTTTCCTGCAATGGAGGCAGTTGTTTCTGAATATATACAGAGGCAGAGATGACACTTCTTGGCAAAACACTTCTGCACACCATGCTAGGGATCACTACTAACGTTGGCAGTGGTGCTTCCTGCCATTCCAAAAATTCCTTTCACTGGGCATCACACAAATTCAGTTCATTTAATTTAAGTGTATAACTTTCTCAAAGTATTTTCTATTTTAGAATAATAAGCTAAAAGAGGCAAATATACTTATATTGCTTATAGATTCCAATAGTTCAATATTGATATGTCAAAGCATTTTAAACTAAAGGAAAGAGAAGCCTAGTTTGATTTTCCTCATTTAGAATTACTCAAAACTTCATAAGCAGTAATGAACTTCTTTGAAGCAAAAAGTCCCACCATAAATTTTCAACTTTTGACAGGTGGAAAGTACCGTCCTAATTACAAGGGTGATGCAAGAACACCTGTCCCAATTAAAGAGTTGACTAATGTTTTCTGGAGCAAACACACCTGGAGTTTAAAAAACTCATCTGTTGCCAATTAAATTTGAATTAAAACACCTGTTTCTATAATTCTGCTTAGTGGCTAACAGTTCACCAACTCTCTTTGGAGGATTCCAAAGAATCTTTCCCAAAGATCCCTGGAAAGTCAGCAATAATCAATAGACTATCATTTGAACCCTTGAATTGTCCTCTACAACTGTGTCCCGTCCCCCCCGGAATTAAATCCAAACAAATGGTGAGCATATAAACTTAGCTTGTTATTCCTGTTTGGTCTTTGCATCTGCTAAAAAATCTTCATTATGTTGTAGTGAAGTTTTGTTTTAACAGATGCAAAGCAGGAATAACAAGCTAAATCATATGCTCACCATTTGTTTGAGAGTTACTTTGGTGTAGTGGTTATGTGTGCGGACTCTAATGTGGGAGAATCAGGTTTGCTTGGGGGCACAGGTGGTATATTGGGGGCACAGGTGGCATATTGGGGGCACAGGTGGTATTCTCTTCTATCCTTCCAGTCACAGGAAGTGGAGTGCGAAGTGAACAGACCAAACTCGAGGTGAATCATTGGCTGAGATGGTGGTGCAGGCAGAAGCACTTTGAGGTCTGGGACCATGGGTTCAGTTTTCTTAAAGAAGGCCTTCTAGCACATGATGGGCTTCACCTCTCAAGGTCGGGGAAGAAAGAGTTTGGAAAGAACCTGGAGAGCTTAATCAGGAGAACTTTAAACTGAAGCTGCAAGGGGAAGAAGGGGATGATCAACATGGGGACTTCGATGAAGAAGATAAAACAGTGGGGCGCCCACCTGGGTAGGACAGGTCAAACAAAGGTACAAGGCTAAAAGTACCTATACACCAACCCCCATAGTATGGGTAATAAAAAGGAAGAGCTTGAGATTCTCTTGCAAACAGAGGGCTATGATATAATAGGAATCACTGAGACTTGGTGGAATAATTCTCATGACTGGGATGTGGTAGTGGATGGGTATGAGTTGTTCAAGAAAAACTGGGAGGGTAGAAGAGGAAGCGGAGTGGCACTCTATGTGAAGAGAGGGCTAGAATGTTAGTAAGTTCTGGAGAATGTGGTTGAAAGCCCCATGGAAAGTATATCAAGAGGTGTATTGTTTGCCAGTGGCAAAGTATGAAGATACTGCAGATTTGATGTCAAAATTGATCACACCTACAGATTTGTGATGGTCTATGTGGGAACGAACAGCATGGTCGTGAACACTATAACAAGCAATAAGGCTAATATGAACTTCTCAGAAGAAAGCTAAAGGGAACAGCAGCACAAGTGGTATTCCCTTTAATCCTTCCAGTCAGAGGAAGAGGAATGCAACAGTAACAACATAATGGAGGTGAACCACTGGCTATGGTGGTTGTGCTGGCTGGGGCAATTTGGATTCTGCGGCCACGGGCTAGGTTTTTTTGAAAGGCAACCTTCTAGTATCCAATGGACTTCACCTACCAAGATCAGGGAACAATGTGCTTGGCAGGAACCTGGGGAGTTGACCAACACAGGGATTTAAATGAAAGAGAGCAAACAACAGAGGCCCACCTGGGAGGGCCAGGTCAAATGGACCCAAAGGCACGGGGCTTCAGGTGCCTTTGTACCAATACCAAAGCTTGGGCAATAAGAAGGAAGAGCTTGATCTTCTAATGCAGGCAGAGGGATATGATTTAGTAGTCATTACAGAGAGTTGGAAGGATGATTCCTATAACTGGAATGTAGTAATGGGTATATATTAGTTTTTCAAGAAAATCCGAAAGGGTCGAAGAGAAGGCGAAGTGACACTGTATGTTAGGAGAGGGTTTGCTTGTTAGGAAACACTGGAGGAAGCAGGTGACAGCCCAGTGGAAAGTATCTGGGTGAGAATAAGGGAAGGAAAGACAAATAGTATTGTGGCTGGAGTCTGTTACAGAACGCATGACCAGGGTGAGGTGGTAGATACTGCCCTCCTTGAGCTCCTTGTATCCAAGCAACATGACCTTGTAGTTATGCATGACTTCAACTTCCCTGGGAAAACAAACTCTGCTAAGAGTCCTGAGCCAAGCAACTTCCTGACCTACCTGGCTGAAAACTTCCTTTTTCAAATAGTGGAGGAAGCTATGAAGGGCTTGGCCATACTCAACTTAATATTAACCAACAGGCAAGAGTTGGTAGATGGGGTGAAAGTGGTCGGGTCCTTAGGGGGAAGTAATCATGTCCTCCAAGAAACCCTTTTGTTGGGGGGGCCCAAGGAAGTTCTTAGCCAGGCATGTATGCTAGATTTTAGTAGGTCAGACTTTAATTCAGAAGCATGATAAAATTGATTCCATGGACAAGAATGCTGGAAGGGAAAGGAGCAAGTGAAGCTCTCAAACATGAGCTTTTGAGAGCTCAAGCCCTCACTATTCCAGCAAGATGGAAACATGGTAAGGGCTCCAAGAAACCAATGTGGATGAACCGAGAGCTTCAGAATAAGCTAAGGGAGAAAAAGGAAATATTCGGAAAATGGAGGGAAGGTCAGACCTCTAAAGATGAGTATATGAGAGTTTCTAGGTACTGCAGATCAGCCATAAGAGAAACCAAAGCTCGGTATGAGTTGGGTCTGGCCAGGGGGGCTCGCTACAATAAGAAAAACTTCTACAGATATGTGAGAAGTGAACGCAAGGTAAAAGAGGCAATTGGACCACTTTTGGGAGTAGAAGGAGAAACTCTGGTGAAGGACAGAGAAAAAGCAGAGAGTCTTAATGACTTTTTTGCCTCTATTTTCTCCCAGAAGAACTCGAGCCCATCTAGAGATGGTAGAGGACATAACAGAACACCAGAGTGTCCAGTTGACATTGACAGGGAGGTTGTGGAGAGGCACCTGGCTGCACTAGATGAATACAAATCCCCTGGGCCAGATGGTGTGCACCTAAGAGTGCTCAAAGAACTGTCTAATGAACTTGCAGAGCCTCTGTCCATCATCTTCAAAAGCCTTGTTATGTATTGGGACTGAAACATTGCAGGACTGTGCTGCCAGAGATAGGGTGAGCTTGGAGCTGAACAAAATAGTCCACCAGGATTCTGGCAGTAACCAATGTTCCCTCTAAGTTGAGGAGTCTTGTGAGCAAAAATTGTACTTTGTGAGCTACTGGCATGAAAGTTGTGAGCGAGTGATTTGGCTGCTGCATAAATCAATTTGCTCCGGAGCCATCCCTCCTGAGCTAAGGCAAAAATGCTAAAAAACTGAGCTAGCTCACATTAACTCAGCTTAGAGCAGGCCCGTAGCTAGGACCTTTCTAGTGGGGAGGCACTGGGGAAAGTGGGGAGGCCGGAGGGTGTGTGTGTGCGCGCGCGCCGCACATACATACCTGCACAGGGGTTGAGGGAAGTTCCGCAGGCAGGTTTGCGGGAAGTTGCAAAAGCACGTGTGTGTGTGTGTGTGTGTGCCGATTAGAATAAGAAAGAGCCACCGGTTGGCTCAGCTGGCACCCAGAGAAGCCAGATGGTCCCCCCTCCCTCTTCTCCATCTCCCCCCCCCTTCAGATCGCAGATCATCTGCTCAGGCCCTCTCACCTCTCATTTCCATCACAAAGCCGGTGTGTTTACCTGGGATCCCAGGACCGGCGGGGCATGCTTTTGTCTCCAAATCAGATTGCTGCAACCAGCTGCTCTCCCCGGCCCATTCCCTCTGCAAATCTGACCGTGGCCCCTGCTGCACGGTCTCCTGCATGGATTGGAAATGTAGGGGAAAGACCTGGGGATTGGGTGGGTGGGGGGACTTTCCCCGCCCCTCGCTTTCTCTGCCTTGATGTCTCCCATCGGCCACGGAGCCCTGGGGCCCAGCAGGCCTTCAGGAGCAGACAGAGGCGGAGCGGATGTAACCCCACCTT
>NW_015173915.1:4682-10621 GCF_001447785.1 Gekko japonicus | reverse complement strand
CAAGATTGGAGGAGAGCAAATGTTATCCCAATCTTTAAGAAAGGGAAGAAGGATGACCCGGGAAACTACAGGCCGGTCAGTCTGACTTCTGTTGCTGGGAAGATATTAGCCTCAGAAAATGCAAGAAATTTCCTTTGTTCCATAACGTCCAATACAGCAATTCACAGAATTGTGATTAAGATGATTAATTATATATGAAAAAAATTATTGTAAAAATATTTTTCAAAAGATATAAAATTATTTCTGATATATTATAATCATCTGTGCACGGTATTTGTTGTATGTTGGGAAGATATTAGAGCAGATTTTAATGGGATCGATCTGTAAGCATCTGAAGGACCACTTAGTGATCCAGGAAAATCAGCATGGTTTTGTCCCCGACAGAACTTGTCAGACCAACCTGGATACCTTCTTTGATCGTGTGACGAGCTTACTGGATCGTGGGAACTCTCTTGATGTGATTTACCTGGATTTCAGTAAAGCTTTTGATAAGGTTCCCCATGACATTCTGATGGGCAAACTGGAAGACTGTGGACTGGACTTTAGGACAGTTTGGTGGATAGGGGTTAGAGGACCGCACCCAAAGAGTGGTGGTCAATAACGTTTCATCAGATTGGAGGGAGGTGTACAGTGGTGTGCCGCAGGGCTCTGTTTTAGGCCCAGTGCTTTTAAATATTTTTATCAATGATCTGGATGAAGGGGTAAAACTTATCAGTGATCTGGTTGAAGGAGTAGAAGGGCTACTCATTAAATTTTCTGAGGATACCAAACTGGGAGGAGTAGCAAACACCCAAGAAGATAGAGTTAAAATTCAACAAGACCTGAATACTCTGGAGAAGTGGGCAGTTGCAAACAGGATGCAATTCAACAAAGATAAATGCACAGTATTACATCTGGGCCACAAAGGCCCTGTCCACACGAGGGGTTTTGGGCCGGGAGTGGGCCGGAGCAAACGGGCGCGATCCCACTGCAACATCTGGGCAGCGTTGCGCACCCATCCCCAATCCGGCCCTTCCCCCGATGAAATGCATCAAAAATGAACCACCTACCGAGGTGGTTCATCCACGACGACCGCATCAACACCGGCCGTGGGATCGCTGGCCCGTCTTTCTGCCGGCGCATCCCCGGCTCCTGCCTGAACTACGCATGCTCAGACATGCGCAGTTCGGCAGTCTCCTGTTCCCCTCCGTCGCTTCCCCCAGCATCTGATCGTGCCGGGGAGGGAATGTGCCATGGCTCAGGGGATCAATGTGATCCCGCCGCGGCGTGGTTTTTTTGGTGCAGCTTTCAGAAGCCGCGCTTCAGCCCGTCCCTTTCCGCCCCGTGTGGCAGGGGCCAAAAATGTCAAGCAAAAAAACTGGATGGGGGATATGTTTCTGGGGAGTAGTGTATGCGAGAGAGATCTTGGGGTAAGGATGGATTGTAAACTAAATATGAGCAGTCAGTGTGATGCGGTGGTAAAAAAGGCAAATTCAGTCTTGGGTTGTATTAAAAGGGCCATAGCATCGAGCAGGAGGTCATAGCCCCTTCTGTATACTGCCTTGGTCAGGCCGCACCTGGAGTGCTGTGTGCAGTTTTGGATGCCTCACTTCAAAAAGGATGTGGACAAAATCGAGAGGGTGCAGAAGAGAGTGACAAGGATGATCAGGGGTCTGGAGACTGAGCCTTACGGGGAAAGGCTGAGGGCCCTGGGAATGTTTAGTTTGGAGAAGAGGAGATTGAGGGGGGACATGATTGCTCTCTTTAAATATTTGAAAGGCTGGCATTTGGAGGAGGGCAAGGAGCTGTTCCAGTTGGCAGCAGAGGATAGGACCCGTAGCAACAGGTTTTAATTACATGCAGAAAGATGTCAGCTGGATAGTAGGAAAAAAAATTCACGGTCAGAGTAGTTCAAAGGTGGAATAAGCTGCCTAGAAAGGTGGTGAGCTCCCCTTCACTGACAGCTTTCAAGAAGAGGCTGGACAAATATTTGTCAGAGATGCTTTAGGCTGGTCCTGCATTGGGCGGGGGGTTGGACTAGAAGATCTGTATGGCCCCTTCCAATGCTATGATTCTATGATTCCCCACTCCTCCACATGCAGCTGCTGGTGTGACCTTGGGTCAGTCATAAGTTCTTTCAGAGCTGTTCTGGAAAGAGCAGTTCTCTCAGAGCTCTCTCAGCCCCCTACCTCATAGGGTGTCTGTTGTGGGGAGGAGAAGGGAACTGAGATTGTAAACTGCTCTGAGACTCTGAGTGAAGGGCAGGGTATAAATCCAATCTCCTCCTCCTTCTTTGAGTTGTATGCTAATTTGGTGTTCACCCTCTGCCTATATGTATGGACAGTTAACTTCCATTTCAATGTATCTGAGGAAGTGTAAATGCACAATAATGCTCATACCTTGAATAAAGCTTTATTGGTCTTAAAGGTGCCACTGGACTAAAAAAAATTCAGCCTGTTACAGTAAAAACAAATACAAATCTTCTGGCTCAGAATACTTTCTGGATGTATGAATACTGAGCACCAACATTTAACATCCAATATTTTTGCAATAGCAGTAAAGATTTGACAATATCTGAAATGTCATTTAATGTTTGATGGCATGTGGCTAGTTCACATATTCCTTTTTAGTAAAACTTGTATTATCAATCAGAAAATATCTCCCTTAGAAAAAATCCAAACAATCCAATGCTGATTTCTAGTTTTGATTCTGAAATCTGAAATGTATCCAATTTGGAAGTCAGATTATGAAATCAAAATCATTTAATTTATAATTTATGGAAATTAATCCCCTTTAAATTAAATTTTCACACTGCAACCAAATTTTTCATTTATCTGCATGATAGGTGATTATATCCTGTCACCTTTGACCCAAAGGATCAGACCTTCATTCATAGCTAGAGGAAGGCTGGAAACAAAATAGAATTTTAATCTTCATTCAGTATGATCCTAAGAATTATTCAATCCCATCACATTTCCCCAACACTTGGGTTATTAATGACTCCCTCCAGATTTCCTTTTGAGATCCCACAGCATAAGTATCAGCTTCTAGCTTGCAGATTTGGTCCTTTATGGGGTGCTAAACAGAAGTACATATGATACACGTCTCAAGATGGACAGTGTTGGCCTTCACACTCCTTGTCTGAAGTGCGTGCTCCTCTCTCACTTTATCAGGGCCTCATCTGGATGCCAATATTGAACAGATGCAACAAGAGACAGTGATGCGTAAGGTGAAGTCCAAGAATTGGAAGAAGCAGCGGTACTTCAGACTGCAGGATGACTGCATGACCATTTGGTACAAGTCCAAGAAGGCTGGAAACGCCAAGTCTGCCTGTGAGTTTGGTTCCCTGCTCTGTCTTGTTGACAAGGCTAGTTTCTCATGTAACAATGCCTTCACATTTTACATGCAAACAAATGTTCAGTACAGTAAAGTAGGAACACTTTTATGTGTGTAAAAATTTGTGCAGATTGTATAAAGTTCCACATGAAGCTCTGGCAAAATCAGTAGTTGTCAGAATATATAGGCCCATTCTGCATCTAGCATTTGCTCCACTGTTTTACCAAATCCACGTTGGAACAGCAATTTCCCTCTACACTGCATGCCACTTTCACTTTCTTTGATTGTGGGATTTTATGAAAGCCTCTACACTGCATGCCGGTTTCACTTCCTTTGGTCTCTCAGCTTTATGGTACTGTCTGCATAGAGACACTGCTTTTTACTTGTGAATACTGTGGGAATACAATCAAAGAAGGAAATTTTTGGACCATAAGTTTATTTTATAATCACTGGGCTAGTGATTGCACTTTAGAGGTCTTATGTGCATATTTATCCTGTGCCTGGTGATTTTACTTCTGAACAATTTACTTTATGGTCCTTATTGAATCTATACTTTGTATATATTTCTGATTGTGTTTATGTGAATATAATTATTAACCATCTTGCCACATATGTATGACCTCTGAGGAAGGCCTATTTGGCCGAAACGCATAAGGTCAACTTTTTAAGCCCTTGATATTGTTATGTTTTATATATATTGGTTGTAATTGGGCCCCTATATATGTTTTAAAATGTGTTATTATCAATAAATACATGTACCTTTTTTATGGAAAGGTTTTAATATTGGCCCTCCTTTTCACTAACCTTTGTTTGGTTCTGGAGTGCATAGATTTATGGCTGTTTTATGGCTGTTCAGGGGTGTTAGTTCTGTCGTGACTCTTTCTGTTCAAATAGTGCTCTTTCTTTTGTTTATTACAAAAAAAATTCTAACAGTATTTTTTCCTACCTCTCAGATGGCAAAAATTAAGATAGATGTGCTAAGGTAGGATAGGGTGCAGAAGTTTGCAGATCTCCCTGAAGTACTGGGTGTATTTGCAATTTTGCTTGTAGAAAGCTATGAGGCATTTATATTTTAAAATCCCATCTTAGTACACATAAATATACCAAGGCCCCGGTCACACTGGGGGAAATAGGCGCGGCCAATGTGCAGCTTTTTTGAGCCGCACCAAAAGAGAAGCAGGGCGGCGGGACCAGACAAATCCCCCCAGCCGCCGCGCAGTTCCTCCCCGGCACGATCAGATGCCGGGGGGAAGACACGGACCGCAGAGCGAGGCAAGCCCGCTGCACATGCGTGTGCATGCGCAGTTCGGCAGGACCTCGCATGCTGCGGGAGAGATGGGCGCGCCGGAGATCACACGTCCGCCCCCGCAGCGGATTTTTTGGTAAGTACTAGTGTTTTGTAGGTTTTTTTCTGATCTGCATCTTTGGCCGGAAGAGATGGATCAGGGATGGGTGCGTGCCGCTTCCCAGATGTTGCGGTGTGATCACGCCCGCTTGATGCACCCCCGATCCGTCCCTCTTGCAGATCAAAGCCTCCCGTGTGACTGGGGCCCAAATAGTACAATTTTATAAGCTAAGTTATACATTATGTTGTTAAAACAGTAAAATAAATTTAGGTTTGATACAAGAGTATCCAATCTCTCCTTATATATAATTTTGAAGTGGGGTGGCACTTTCTGAACATTCCACATGCTCCTGAATCAATTGGCTCCATGATGTGTCACTCAGAAGCTGTCTCTATCCACTGACTGTGTTGCCTGAGTCCAAACTCCAACATTCTAAACAGTTTGCTGTTCCTCTCCCCCCCATAGCCAGTCAGAACACAGTGTCAGCTAGCTGCCATTGTCATTCCGGTTCCTGTGTAGTTTCCTTCACCACCACCCCCTCTCATTCCTTGTTTACTTGAGTTATGTTATGTAGTCCGCGGAACTTGCCAAGGTTGTGCAGCTGGGTGTAGGAGGGAAGCTTCGCCTAGAATGTTTTGGGTATCTAGCATGTGAACTGAACCTGTGTTGACATTATAGAACTGTTGCGTTCCCATGCAATGGGCGCGAATTGTATGATCTATTCCCGCCAGCGGGAACTGGGCTCATTGGTCCTTACCTGGTTCAAATGTCTATATTATGCCTTCCCTGGTTACCTGTAGTTATTCCTAACAATGTCCTGTTCTGGTTAAACCAACGCTTTGAAATAAACCTTGCTTGCTTTTCAACGTGGAGTTATTTTGAATGCTTGGGATCCAACATTTTGTTAGGAATCCTCTTTCTCTATCGTCCCAATTCTGACGGCCGTCATGAGTGGGACTGAGGGGAACCCAACAACTACGGGGGCAACTCCGGTTTCGACCGCTCCGTTAGTCACCACGGCTGCCGAAGCACCGGTGACTAGTTCTGGACTGACAGGAGCAATCGGGGGAGCGATCCCACGAATGGACTATCTTCCGTGGCCACCACCCACCCCAGGGAAATGGGGCCCAGACGAGGGAGATACATACGATTGGTCCCGTTTTGATGCAAAAGGGACGAGAGAGACATTTTCCCATAGAGGCAGCGCACTCCGCAAAAGCCTGTTTGAGAGGGGAATGTACCCAGAAAAGGAATCCCGGAGATTGGGAAGGGCGTCCC
>NW_015173915.1:3846-4005 GCF_001447785.1 Gekko japonicus | reverse complement strand
GCTTACCAAACTTTAGAGAAAACTAAATCATATTCACTTATATGTATATATATCTATATCTTCTGGTCACTGTTTGTCAAGTTACAAAAATCAAACAAGCCCACATAGAAATAAAGCCCATATTTAAATTCCTGTGAGCAACCAGTATATTAGGACATC
>NW_015173915.1:3501-3709 GCF_001447785.1 Gekko japonicus | reverse complement strand
GACAACCTTCTGCCCTTAATTTCTCTGTATTGGAATTATATTGTATTTCTTTTCTGCCTAGGTTTTCTGCATTTTCACATATGTGCTGCTGATCTTTGTATTGCTTATCCTTTTTTAGCTTTTTTATTTTCCAGTTCAGCGATTTTTTGAAATGGAAGCCATTCACTTTCCTTGGTCCTTTCTTTACTTTATTTTTCCTTTCCTTCCT
>NW_015173915.1:199-3488 GCF_001447785.1 Gekko japonicus | reverse complement strand
AAGCAGACTTTTTTGACTTGCCCCGGTTTCCGTCTTGCTTTATCTACTTTGTCTGCAGTTCCTTCTGTCGTGATCTGTAAATCCTGTTCAGATATGTCTTTCTCTTTAAGAACAGAGAGGCTACCTTGTTGCTCCCTCTCTTGCTTAATTGGCTGTAGTTCGTTCCTCTCCAAAATATCTTTTGTTTGCTCTGTTACATTATTCTCTTTGTCCGATGCGCATTTCAATGTCCCGAAAATGTAGTCCCACATTTGGTCCAACGTTTTATTTAATTCAGCTTGCAACAAATTTTGAAATTTATCGGAGCTGAGCTCGCGAACTATTGCGTCCCGTACCTCATTGCAAACAGCGGTCGCCTCCATCTTCTTGAAGCTTCACACCCACTTACTCCAGGTGCTTACAATTAAACAGTCAAACACACAAGTAGTCAAACAAAATGCATTTCCGCATATCTTCTGTAATTTTTATCCATTTTTAGTCTCTATTAGTAAGTCCAACAGGCATCTGTTCTTACTCCGAGCCTCTTTCATCACGTTGCCCGAGAATCTTCCTGGCCACTTTCTTTTGCCGATAGGGGAAAAGGAACCGCCAAAAAAAGAAGAGGGGTGTTCAGTAATCCACTTCAGTTAGGTTAAGTATCCTTCGGGGTGGCGTGGAGGCAAACGCTGCTAGGCGGGAACACGGCAACCATGTTCCCGTTCTCAATGCCGCTCCTGCTTCGGGGCAAACCGGTTCACCCCCCGTCCTTGCCAGGGAAACGGGGGCCCCGTCAAGCCTCATGCTCTTGGTCTCCCTACAGGAGAACCAGGCAGGGCCACCCCGAACCTCGGGGGGGGGGTCCGAAAGAGCGGTCATGAGCGGAGCTTCCCCAGGAGCTCCCTAGGAACGCGCCGTGGCACAGCGCCGCACCGCCGGAACCAGGAGTCGGTTGTGTAATCTATTGTAGTGCTGCATGTGTTCATTCTGTCAGCCATAGAGACCTTTGTTTCCTTTTGGAATTTCTCTGAACTCTTGCCCTTATACTCTGACTTCCCCAGGCTAATGACACACTGGTGAAAATGTCTTGTCTTCTGCTGGCATTACGCTTGTCACTATCAGTTTATGCTAAATGTGCCTAATTTTTTTTTGGTTGGCAGAGTAATTAACACAGCAAATGGTGAACAACCTTATTAAAGAGAAGATAACGGTTTATTTAGGAATTAACATACTTGACAGAAAAGAGGAGAGACAGAGACAGGTTCCTAACTACATCTCTAATAGAGAGAGAGGGTAAGACTGAGTGTGGCACTTCCAAGAAGAAGGGGGAAATTGCCCTGAGAGTAGCAATCTGGAGACAGACAAGGAATGGCACTTAAAAAGAGAGAAGGTGCTGACCTCACTATCTATATATCTAATAGCCAAGTCGCTCCCTGGTGTGCGGATACTTATTTCCGCACATCGGGGGCACCTGGGGGGGGATTTTTGTGCACACTTGGGATGGTCCCCAGGTGTGCATAAAAATCTTAAAACCTGGGGAAAAAATCAGGGGGATACTTAAATCCCCCCCCAAAGTCACAGAGCGTCCCCTGCGTGTGCGCAGGGAACGCTCTGCGAACTGCCTCGGTTCAGGGGGGGAGAGGAGCGAGGAGGTCGTTATACCATTGTTGTGTGAAGAGCCAGAATGCAAAATGAAAACAATTAACAAATCCTTTAAAAAAATTCACCAGTTTCGAAACATTTCCATGAAATTATTCATTTGGATGTTCCCATTTGATCCCATTTCAACAGTGTAAAATTACCAGTGATCTACTGCAGGTTTACAAATGGCTACCAGTTTGTTCTGGTTCAAGTTGCTTCTTTGAATTTATAAAACACTGAACAGCTTGAGACAGTGCTGCTTGAAGGGCTCTGGTGAACCTGCCTGATATTTAAATTCTACTTCAGAGGCCCATTTATGGGCACCTTCATGGATCTAAAAAGTGGTGGCCACAGTGAGGATCTCTTCTGTGATGGTCACCATCTACAAGACATTAATGTCATTATCATTCAGGCTACAAGTTAATTCACTAAACATTTAATGGCTGAACTGTGACTTTGCTTTATTATTTTACTGGATGCTATTCTATGACCTTACTGATTGTTATCTCCTGCTTGTGTCTGCTTCTTATGTGTTTTGTATTATTTTTAATTACGGCTTAATCATGCTTGCAGTTGGGTTCTATTACTATAATTTTTGTGGTGTTTAATTGTGGGCTGCTTTCAAGATTACAAAGTGGTTATTTAATTATTTAAATATTAAAGCCATTGAGGAAGTGTGGTAAACCAGAATCTGTTTGCACTCTCTCCTTATGAAATTTCTACTAGAAAGTATGGAGAATGATGATTTGGGGTAATTTCAGAATGTTGTCAGAGATTTCAGCATCTCACCTTTGAGAACGTCTGATACTCTGTTTACTGCATACCTAGGAATATAGTAAAATGTTCCTTTAGAATCAAAAAGTTACCCTGTAAAATCTTGATCTGTTAGGCCCTGAGCACTGCCACAAATATCAGAACCATTAGAAATTTAAATTTTGGTTCTCTGAATCTTTGCACACTGGTTCTTTCTGCACTGACATCTTGCTCCAGAGAACCTGAGGAGTCAAGCCTTAAGGATTGACTTTGCAGTCACACACATTCCCTCTGCACTGGTTTCCCCCCCCCCTCCGGTTTATTATTTGTGTGTTCTGTATGCATTCTGCATCTACAAGCAAAACCTGCATTTTTTGCCTAATAAATATGGATTCAACAAGAGACCAGGGTCGAATCTGCATTTGCATTTTTTAATCAGCTCCGTCCTGCTGTGACGCCTTCTTACTCTATGCTTGTTTGAATGCTTGTTTGAATGTTGTTTGGAGAAGATTCTTTTAAAGCAGTGCAGAGGTACAATGACAGTGGAGCCACCCCAAAAGGACAATAAACATATGTGGATGTGCAAAAGTATGCTAGCACTTTTGAGGTGTGAAAACGACACCAAATATAGACAGCTTTTTTGAAGACGGAGTCCAAAGGCTGGGACACTGGTGGGAAAGACAAATGCAGATTCAGCCCAGCTTTACTGGAAGATCCCAGAGAGTGGAGCTCTGCAGCTGGCTAATCTATTTGGAGATGGAAAAGTTCCAGGCTGGGGAGACTGTTGCCAGAAAGCTGAGATCACGAGGAAGAAGGAGAAGCAGGAGAAAACTGCCCCCCCATGCTTCAGTTACTGAGGCATTACCAGCACACAGTCCCCTGGCTGCACAGGAGACCTTGGCAGGCCCCCCCCCCATCC
>NW_015173915.1:0-158 GCF_001447785.1 Gekko japonicus | reverse complement strand
ATGGGCCTGCGGCCCCCGCCATGAATGTAGAGCATTTTAAAAAATCAATAAAACTATTAATGAGGGAGGGGAAAGCTGAAGAGAATCCTAGTTGAACATTGCTGGTGTTTTCCTCTGACGGGGCACGAGAACACATGGGCTGATTTTGCACTAGAGCT
>NW_015173914.1:8766-16882 GCF_001447785.1 Gekko japonicus | reverse complement strand
GATCCAGCTTGTCAAAAATCTTGGGTCCAGGCCACGGCCAAGGATCTTTGTCGTAAGGGCTGCAGGACACGAAATCACAAACCCCTGGGGTGTGACTCCTCACTCACCAGTTTGGTAGCTGCCCCCAGCTCTTTAGACTATCCCAACAATTAGAAGCCAAACGGCAAGCTTCCAGCCTTCCTGGGACTAAACAAGAAAGTCAACCCTGCAAGGAAGGCTTGCAGAACGAGTTTCTCACACAAGCAGTCCAAGACACTAGATGTAGATTGAAGCCAGCTGAAGAGCAATAACCACATAAGTAAATTAGAAAATAATGATTTATTAAGGTGCAAGAATATTCAGAACGAACCAGAAACTGTGAGACAAAAAAAGCCCCAAGAAAGCTCAAATGTTAAAGTTCTAGCTACACAGTAAGGCATTCGTTACAGGTCACAAGACGTTACCCAGTCCAAGCTGAAGGGTCTGAGCAATCCAAGTTGTCTTGCAGCTGGGGTGTTATCTAAGTACCACAAGGTCAGCTTGTGCCGGCTTTGCTGTGTTTTTCCAAACTCTGTTAAACCCCAAAGCAGGCTGCGGCACAGCCTGAACCAAAGTTTAGAAACAAGACAAAAAAACCTGAGGTGCCATTTCTTGACACGGCTGACGTGCAGCAACGTGCCTACATCACTGCCCATGTGACCTGGAAGTGACATCATAACATTGGGGCATCGGGGAGACTCCCTGGTATTTTGGCAAAAGACTCTGTGGTAGAAGCCAAATTTACCACAGAGTTTTTGCTCAAATACCAGAGCGTCGCCCTGATGGAAGAAAGCATTCAAACCCCTGTTCAGGTGGCCAGCCCGGAAAATTTCCTAGAATCAGGGATGTAGTCCGAAAATTTTGGTTGGTGGGGCATGGGGAAATCTGAGGGGGCACCCCACCTGCACCTGCTGATCCTCTTGCAGCAGCAGAAGAAGTATCTCCAGCTCCACTGCGACCTCTGGTCCTCCCCTAGTCCTTTTGATTGGAGAGACTTGATTCCAGGCTGCTTTTCTGTGTAGGCGGGGGGGGGGGGGTTTCCCTCTGACTTTCTCTATTTTGCATTTTGCAATTTTATTTTATTTTTTGCTTCTTCTTTTTTTTTTTGCATTTAAATGAAAAAGAAAAAAAATAAGACTGAAGCTTCCCTGACTCTGCCTGGGGTCATTTTGGAACACCCACATGCATCTTACTTTTTTTAAAAAATGATTTTTAAAGAATATTTCAGGATTTTTTTTAAAAAAATTGTTGTCTGGGGGGCAGCACTCATCTGTGGAGGTGCATTGCCCCCCAAATGTCCCCCATAGTCATGGGCCTGCCTAGAATTACAACTGAACTTCAGCCTACACAGATCAGTTCTCCTGGAGAAGACGGCCCCATAAAACCGTGGAGACTCTGGCATTATAATCCACGGAGGTCCTTCCCCTCCCAAGCACTGCCCTCCTCCGGTACCACACAATAATCTCCAGGAATTTCCCAACCCAGAGCTGTGGATCAGGGGCTATGACATCTGCAGGAAAGAAATTACTCAGAACACATATTCATAATTTGCATCAAGTTTTTCAGTTCAGCCCCATCCAGCAAGTTTTACAGTCAGGGGTCATTTCCTGCAGGAGCGCACGGGAGTGGAGCTCCGGCAGTAAGGAGCCCATGGGGCGGGCACATGCAACAAGCCCCACCCCCCTGCTCTCAGCAGCCCTCAATCAGGCCACGAGGAGCAAGAAGCAGCCAGGTAAGTTGCAGAGGCCCCCCCTGGCCCGCCTTCAGGTACAAGCTCTCCCTCCTCTGTGAGAGCAGATCTGCACCCCTCCCAATAGCTAGCAATCCAAAACAGTCCAGTGGCACCTTTAAGACCAAGTTTTATTCAGGTACAAGCTCTCCCTCCTCTGCCAGGACAGATCTGCATGTGTCCCCCCCCCCCAATAGCGAGCAATCCAAAACAGTCCAGCGGAGCCTGAGCAGTGGGTGTTTCCTTCTGACACACTTCCGGTGATGTCAGGGGGTGTGGCATATGCAAATAAGTTATGCTAATGAGTTATTCTAATGAGCTCCTGCACCTCTTTTTCTACGAAATGACCCCTAGTTACAGTCATTGTTCTGAAACAGCAGCAGTTCTTGAAGTGGCCTAATGGCAGTCGCAGTGACGGGTTTTGATATGCACAGATGACAAATTGCGCTGTGGCTGGGACATCAACGACTTGCACTGCAAATGTCAATAGGCAGAAGATTACAGGGTTTCATTTGCGATCCATGTGAGGACAACCTTCCCACATTCTAACTGAATTGTTTAATGCTAAGTGTCCAATGAGATGTCGAAGGCAGAATTACACCTGTCACGTTATTTGACTAGAATTTGTTTTGCGGTTTTTGGCTACCGCAATCCAGCACACTGGTGTTCAGCACTCAAGCCGAGTAAATTTACAAATAGCGTGCCCTCCTTTAAGTAAAAGACAACGAACTGCATTCCTATTCAGTGAACAAGTGTGTGGCTAAAAGACTCATTTGAATTCAGTGGACTTTCCACACCCAAAAATGTAACCAATATGTTGATTGATTAACTGATTGATTGATTGATTCCACCTTGTTTTGGTGCTTGAAGCCATTTACCATAAAGAGCCAGTGTAGTGCAGTGGTTTGAGTGTCCAACTAGGATCTGGGAGACCCAGGTTCGAATCAACGCTCTGCCATGGAAGCCTGCTGGGTGGCCTTGGGCCAGTCACCCGCTCTCAGTCTAACCCACCTCACAGGGTTGTTGTGAGGATAAAATGGAGGAGAAGGGAACTCTTTAGCTTCCCATTGGGGAGAAAGATGGGGCATAAATTAAGCAAATAATGAAATAATTAATAATTATAAAACCCCAGAAAACAACTCTGCATCGGGTTGAAGATAAGGGCATCTCATCGAGTTGCAACCAATGCATGACGACCCCACCCACAGGGTGTTCCGGGCCAGAGGTGAGCAGAGGTAGTTTGCTGGTGCAGCCTCTGTCTTATCTTGGTGGTCTCCCGTCTAAGCATTCACCGTGACCGACCCCTGCTTAGCTTCCAAGCTCTGCCAAGCTCAAGCCAAGTTGGGCCATAAGTAGATGTTAAATAATAACATTTAATATTTGTATATAAACACATCCCCCAAGTATTCAGAGCTCCTTGCGAAGATCATACTGTTACTCACGGCCCATTTCTCCAGGTGGTGAGAAGTTCTGGAGGCAGTGCTTACCCAGGTGGATTCATTAGGAGAAGAGATAGAGCGCCCACACTGATGGCGTTATGGTACTATTTGCTTTACTAACAAATAAGCAGACATTATTATGCCCTGTCCTGCCTATCTCAAGCTAGCCTGATCTCGTCAGAACTTACCATACGTTGGCTGTGATGACAGCCATTTCCACCATGACCACAGACGGCTGCGGGCACTGCTACAAGGCAGTCGATCTACACCAGATCCCAGAAAGAGATCCTGCACCTGCAAAGTGGCGTGGCCAGCTCACTCTCTTCCAGCATCAGAACTGGGTCTTCTTCAAAGTCTGTCATCTAGGTGGTTTGCATCACCCACCCAAACAGTGGGGCCAATTCTGCTTCTGTGGAATAGGGATGCTGGCCTCCAGATGGGACCTGGGGATCCCCTGGAATTACACCTCATCTCCCAACTACAGAGATCAGTTCCCCTGGAGAAAACGGATGCTTTGGAGACTGGACTCCATGGCATTGTATCCCCATGGAGGTCCCTGTCTCCCCCAGGCTTCATTCATTCATTCATTCATTCATTTATTTTATATGCGGGCTCAGGGCGGCTTACAATATATGGGTGCAATGCGGCACCATCGTTCCACAGTATGGCACTCAGTGCGATAAAAACACAGTAAAACAATTTAAACCAGTTAGGTACAATGGGCTACGCCCAAGGATCCCACGTGACTGACACCCTCTCTCCCTATTGCACATGCCCTTAAATCCAGAGGTAGGATGCTGTGGCCCCCCTGATGTTCATTGGCCACTCAGCCTCATCCAGCGGTGCTGCTATACAGGCTCCTATTCAAAAGCCTGGCGGAAGAGCTCCGTCTTACATGCCCTGCGGAACTGTAACAGGTCCCGCAGAGCCCTGATCTCCTCCGGGAGCTCATTCCACCAGATAGGAGCCGCCACCGAAAAGGACCTGGCCCTTGTGGCAGCAAGCCTGGCCTCTTTAGGGCCCGGGGTCGCAAGACGATGTTGCGACCCCGACCGAAGTGCTCTTTGGGACCTGTGTGGGGCAAGGCGGTCCCTCAGGTATGCCGGACCCTGGCCATGTAGGGCTTTAAAGGTAAGCACCAGCACTTTGAAGCGAATCCGGTATGCTATCGGCAGCCAGTGCAGCACTTTGAGCACAGGCTGGATGTGGTCCCATTTTGAGACACCAGCAGCCAGCCTGGCCGCCGCATTCTGCACTAGCTGCAGCCTCCGAATTAGCGACAAAGGCAGCCCCATGTAGAGAGCGTTGCAGTAGTCTAGCCTCGAGGTGACCGTCGCATGGATCACTGTGGCTAGGTCTTCGCGGCTGAGAAAGGGGACCAACTACCATACCAGCCGAAGATGGTAGAAGGCCGCTTTGGCAGTGGCTGCTACCTGGGCCTCCATCGTTAAGGTGGAGTCCAGGAGCACTCCCAAACTCCTAACCTCCGAAGCTGGCACCAAAGGCACCCCGCCGAAGGCCGGGAGTGGGAGCCCCAATCCCATCTCGTTCCGACCCAGGCACAGGACCTCCGTCTTCGCCGGGTTCAGCTTCAACCGACTCAGCCTGAGCCATCCAGATACGGCCTGCAACGCCCGGTGCAGATCTTCTGGATCGGAGTCCGACTGGCCGCCCAACATCAGATAGAGCTGGGTGTCATCTGCATATTGATGACACCCAAGCCCATACCTCCGGACAATCTGGGCGAGGGGGCGCATATAGATATTAAAGAGCATAGGGGAGAGAACTGCCCCCTGAGGCACCCCGCATTCAAGCAGGTGCCTCCGGGACCACTGCTCCCCTAGTTCCACCCTCTGTCCCTGACCTTGGAGGAAAGAGACAAGCCATTGAAGAGCAAGGGTCGACCGTATCAAATGCGGCCGACAGGTCGAGCAACAACAGTGCCGCCACACCGCCTCGATCCAGATGTCTGCGGAGGTCGTCAGTAAAAGCAACCAGTACAGTCTCCGTTCCATGCTCAGGGCGAAAGCCGGACTGGAATGGGTCGAGGGCGGAAGTGTCATCTAGGAAGCCCTGCAGCTGTGTCGCCACCGCCCTCTCAATCAATTTGCCCAAATAGGGCAAATTGGACACCGGTCAATAGCTGGCCAGTTCGGCCGGGTCCAGTGTTGGCTTTTTTAGGAAAGGGCGGACCATCGCTTCCTTGAGTGCCTCGGGGAACCGCCCCTCTGACAGGGACTTGTTGATTATCTCCCTCAAGGCACCTCGAAACCCCTCGTGGCCCGCTTTAATGAGCCAGGAGGGGCACGGATACAGGCTGCAAGTGGTTGGGTGCACAGCTGCGAGCACCCTATCAACTTCCTCCAAGCTGAGTTGGTCGAAACTTTCCAACCCTGGCGAAGCCGCGCAAGGGGCCTCAAGTTCGCTTACTGTCTCAACTGTTGCGGGGAGGTCGCAGCGGAGCATCAAGACTTTATCCACAAAATAGCTCGCAAAAGCCTCACAGCCAATATCCAATTCCCTACTGTTTTGTCTGCCCTGAGGCAGAGCTGTCAATGACCGAATCGTCCTAAATAATTGGGCCGGGCGTGAGCTAGCGGACGCAACCCTGGCTGCGTAGAAATCTCTCTTCATCCGCAAATCTCTAGAAGTTTCCCAACCTGGAGGTGGCAGCCTTCACCCCCATCCCTCACTGGTGACCAGGAGAGACCTGGTGGCCCTACTGTGGAAAACCCTTTCAGCACACCACCTAGTACAAAGGAAAGCACTCCATTATTCTACTGAGGTAAAATTTTGCCTCAAACACCACCAAAGTTTATTTTCTGACTTGGTAAAGAGCATGACGGAGTGAGCTCCGGTCTCTAGTTCCAGCTCCTGCCAACCTAGCAGTTCGAAAGCAAGAAATTGCAAGTAGATAAATAGGTACCACTTCGGTGGGAAGGTAACAGCGTTCCGTGCGCCTCGGTGTTTAGTCATGCCAGCCACATGACCACGGAAACGTCTTCAGACAGCGCTGGCTCTTCGGCTTGGAAACGGAGATGAGCACCGCAACCCTAGAGCTGGATTCGACTGGCTTTCGAGCAAGGGAACCTTTACCTTTTTAAGGAGCATAGCCATACAGAAATGGCATTTAGCATGTCTTTAAAAAAAGGATCACACCTTTCCCACTTTTCAAAAACCCTGTATGTTTCCTCTTTCCAAAGAACATTTGAAATACCGAGGCCTTATCTCCAAAGCGTAGGCATATTTCAACACAGATTTCACCTGCCTATTCTTCAGGGTGCTTTTTATTACAATAATCCTCATTACTGTCAGTTTGAAGCTCAAGAACCCGGCTAAAACCACCGTACCTTTTGGCAAGCGAGCCCGGCGTTGTAAACACGGCTGCATTCAATGCTCATGCTTATTAATAAGGAAGGTTTTGAGGAGGGGAAAAAGCTGGCCAGAAAAAGGATTGAAGAAGACATTTTTTCACACCTTTTAAAAATATGTAAATTAGAGTTTTCCAGAATTACAGTAACAGGAAAACAGCACTTTTAAAATGTGTGCCCTGATCCTAGTATACAAAAGCAAAAAAGCTGGGACTTAAAAAAAAGCCAACAACAACAACAACAATAATGATGATGATGATATGCTGATTTATTTAATTTATGCATTTAATTCCTTTTGCCTAAATGAGGGACTTAAGACAGTTTACATCATTCTCCTCTCCTCCATTTTATCCTCACAACAATCCTGTGAGGTAGGTTAGGCTAATTTCTGCCCAGTGGCCAGAATTCCCTGTGTAAAAATCAGATTTTCTGTATTTTTCATATGTGCATGCAGGGGTCAGGAGCTCCGGCAGTAAGGAGCCCAGGAGGCAGGCACATGCAACAAGCCCCGCCCCCTGCTCCCAGCAGCCCTCAGTCGGGCCACGAGGAGCAAGAAGCAGCCAGGTAAGTTGCAGAGCCCCCCCCCTCGGCCCGCCTTTGGGTACAAACTCTCCCTCCTCTGTGAGGGCAGCTCTGCTCCTTCCACCCCCCCAGCCAAAACAGTCCAGTGGAGCCCGAGCAGTGGGTGTTGCCTTCTGACACACTTCCAGTGATGTCAGGGGGTGTGGCCTATGCAAATAAGTTGTGCTAATGAGTTATGCTAATGAGGGCCTGCACCTCTTTTTCTACGAAATGACCCCTGTGTGCATTTGTATGTGTGAGAGAGAGTGTGCACACCTGGAAGCCAGGGCGACCTCTGGTGACCGACCCCTCCTGGAGGATATTCAGAGAGGTGGCTGAGTAAAGCCTGCCCCCCCTACCTCCCAACTGCTGGTATTCCATGGAGGTCTCCCATCCAAGGACTTGCCAGAGTCGACCCTGCTTAGCTTCTGAGATCTGATGAGATTGGATTTGCCTGGGCTATCCAGGGCAGGGCAAAAAGGTCAGAATTTTTTACTAGTTACCAGAATTCAGCTCCCAGCCTATACGCCCAGGGCACTATATCATTCCAGTCCCAATAAGGTTGCCATCCTCCAGGTGGGGCTTGGAGATCTCCCAGCATTACACTTGATCTCTAGACAATACAGCTCAGTTCCCCTGGAGAAAATGGCTGCTCTGGAGGGCGGACTCTCTGGCATTATGCTCCAGTGAGGTCCCTGCCCTTCTCAAAGCTTCCCCTCCCCAGGCCCCCCAAATCTCCAGGTACTTTCCATCCCAGAGCTGGCAACCCTAGAGTTGGCTCCAGGGGTCGTTTCGTAGGAAAAGAGGTGCAGGAGCTCATTAGCATAACTCATTAGCATAACCTATTTGCATATGCCACACCCCCTGACCTCACCGGAAGTGTGTCAGAAGGCAACACCCACCACTCAGGCTCCACTGGACTGTTTTGGATTGCTAGCTATTGGGGGGGGGGGGGACACACAGATCTGTCCTCGCAGAGGAGGGGGGGCTTGTATCTG
>NW_015173914.1:5248-8734 GCF_001447785.1 Gekko japonicus | reverse complement strand
GGCTCTGCAACTTACCTGGCTGCTTCTTGCTCTGAGTGACGGCTGCTGGGAGCAGGGGGTGGGGCTTGTTGCATGTGCCCACCCCCTGGGCTCTTTACTGCCGGAGCTCCGCTCCTGTGCGCTCCTGCAGGAAATGACCCTTGGTTGGCTCTCAAGAAGTAGGACTGCCAACTCCAGGCTGAGGAATTCCTGGAGATTTGAAGGTAGAGTTTGGAGAGGGGGGAGAACTCAGCAGCGATGTGATGCCATGGAGTCCACCCTCGTCCATTTTGCCCATGGAAGCAGACCTCTGTGCTCTGGAGACCGGCCGTGATTCCGGGAGAAGTGCAGCCCCCACCCAGAGGTGGAATCCCCAATGAGAAGGGTGTTGGAGAAGATACTGAGCTCCACCGTTCCCTCTAAGCTGAGCTAGTGTGAGCTGGCTCACCGTTTTTGAGACTTTGGCTCATGCATTTTTGCCTTCGCTCAGGAAGGAGGGCTCCAGAGGAAACTAATCTCTGTTCACAAGACTGCACTGCTTAGAGGGAGCATTGCGCAGTGAGCTCCAATGCTCCCTCTAAGCAGTGCAGTCTTGTGAACAGAGATTAGTTTCCTCTGGAGCCCTCCTTCCTGAGCGAAGGCAAAAATGCATGAGCCAAAGTCTCAAAAACGGTGAGCCAGCTCACACTAGCTCAGCTTAGAGGGAACACTGGTGAGCTCCCTGCTCTATGCAGGAAGGTTTTGCTGTGAGTTGGCCTGCTCACCCGCCCTGTGGGTCATGCTGAATTACCTGGTCACCCTTTGAGAGGCCATGCGGGGATTTGGGGGGTTCTCCCTTCAAACTGGCTTGGAAGGCGACCTTTTCCCCCTCCACCTGTTCCACAGAGTCCTAGGGAGTGGTGCTATTCTCCAATCAGACCTGGTCTTTCGACTGGTTGGGTTGGAGCTAGCTTTGGCAGGAACAGTGAGAGTCACTGTAGCAGAGGTACGGCTCGCTGGTGGGATTCCCATCCCTAGCTGGCACCCCAGCAGGAAAACTCAGGGGCGGGGAGGAACAAGCTCTTCAGCATCGCACCAAAGTATGACCTCGCTTCATGTATGAAACCAGAAGTGACTGATGTCCTCGTGTTGGGATGACACACTAGGATTCACCCAAAACACTATGAAACCACGAAGGTTTGTGTGAATCCTAGAGCATCATACTGATGTGATGATGTCACTTTTGGTTTCGCACTGTAAGTGACCTCGCAGCACTTAACCTAGGGTTGCCAACCTCCTGGTGGGGCCTGCAGATCTCTGGAATAACAACTGATCTCCAGGATGTGGATATCAGCTGCCCTGGAACAAATGGCTGCTTTGGAGGGTAGACTCTATGGCATTATGCCTTGCTGCTTTGGACGGTAGACTCTATGGCATTATGCCTTGCTGCTTTGGACGGTAGACTCTATGGCATTATGCCTTGCTGAGCCCAACCCCAGACTTCACCCTCTACAGCAGGGGTATCAAACATGTGGCCCAGGGGCCAGATCAGCCCCCCCCCCAGAGGGCTTCTATCAGGCTCGCAGTGGAACTGGCTGTCTTCTGCTTCTTCTTCCAGTTCTGCTGCTGCTGCGTCATTGTAGGTTTGCAGCTTACAGATACACACCTGAACAGCATACTCAAGATTGCAACAGCACAGACCTTTCGATGCAATAATTCAGAGCAAGAGGTATCAGTGATCAGACACTGTTAAATAAAACAAAATATTGCAAGAGTGCTAATGTTTTAAGCATGTTTTTATTTTAAGTTAAAAAAGCCCTTTGTGTTTGTGTCCTTTATAAAGTTTATATCTCCGCTTCCTGGCATTACATTTTATGACACACGTGGCCCGGCCCAACAAGGTCTCATTTATGTCAGATCCGGCCCTCATAATGAATGAGTTCAACACCCCTGCTCTACAGGCTCACCCCCCAAAACCCTAGCCACACACACATACACAGACCTTTACACACACATACACAGATCACCCCCATTTCCCCCCTGCTGCCTTCTTACACAGTGGTGGTGTCAGTGTCCTTAGTCAGGTCACACAACACAGGGCTTCATAAGAAGATAACTGTTTATTGGTAGATCCAGTACTAGAGACACGTGTACAGTTTGTGTCAGGAATGGCCACCAGTACTAGTGCCTCTGGCTCTGACATACCAGAATCAAACATCCCCCCCTGGTAAGCATGAGCCAATGGATACATCTCGCGTGGGCAGGCAAAGCAAGCAGGCAAAGCAAAAAGCCGTTAACTTTCCCAGCTGAGAAAAACTGCAGCTGTAGCATCTACAAGGCCAAGCATAAGACAGCAAACAGTTGGTGAGCCAGGGAGAGCTGGGACAGAAAATAGGAGGGCACCCCTCTACATTCCAGACTTATGACACGGCTACCTGACAGGTGGGAAATGGGAGCCCACATCAGGAGGTTTCCCACTGTAGCAGAAGACCTCCCCCCCTCCTCATTGGCAGGTACATCAGGCCCTCTGACAACGGGGTGCTGTTTCCAGCTAGCCCATCACTGGCTCGAGCAGCTGCATAGATTTGGGAGGGAACACCCTCGGTGGTTGAGCAGTGTCAGCCTTGGTTGCTGAAGCAGCACACGGGGTGACCCATGGAGCGAGGGAGATGAGGCTTAACACTTTTCAGCACTGTTTGATGTGCAGGTGAGGATAAACGAAGCCACTAGAAGCACTGGCTAAGTTGGAAGCCAGGGCAGGTCTGCCCAAAAGGTCGGCAGCCAGCAGCAACCCACACTAATTCAGGAATGTTTAACTGCTGTGAACCAGCTATGAATAAACTAGCTAACCTGCATGCTGGTGCTCCGGTTTCCTTATTTGTAGGTACAAAAGTCTGAGGAAAGCTGAAGTTTTTGGAGCAAAGGGCAGCAGGCCACGGAGGTTTGAACACTGCTGTCCTCCCACACATGCGCAAGGAAACCAGGGGTGATTCTGCCTTGGCTTTTCCCTCTGCTGTTTTACAAAACCCACATTGGAACAGAAATTCCCCTCTGGATTGCATGCCACTTTCACTTGGGGGGATGGATAGGGTAGGCACTACATAGGATCCGACCCACAGTTTTTAATCAGCATTTGTATCATATTGGGGTATATTTAGATAGGGCTGTTTAATTGTCTTACTACCTATTTGTTCTGTTTTTATATGAGTTTTTTTTGTTGGCTTTTGGAACTGCGCACTGTTTTATGCATTTCTGCTGGAGAAGAAGAAAAAGAAGACAACTATGATGAAGACAACGACAATGAAGAAGACGAAGACGAAGAAGAGATTAGATTTATACCTCGCCTTTCACTACCTGAAGGAGTCTCAGAGCAGCTTACAATGTCCTTTCCCTTCCCCTCCCCACAACAGACACCCTGTGAGGTAGGTGGGGCTGAGAGAGCTCTCTCAAGAACTGCCCTTGAGAGAACAGCTCTGAAAGAACTTGTGACTGACCCAAGGTCACACCAGCAGCTGCATGTGGAGGAAT
>NW_015173914.1:3180-3341 GCF_001447785.1 Gekko japonicus | reverse complement strand
AAGGCTCTTTTAAAATTTATGGCAATTTAATAGGTTTTCTAACCAGTCGTTGAAAGTGCATTTACTGAAAAGAGGGAAGCCGGTTTGCAGGAGGAGGAGGATATATAAACACGAGCGCAGATGTATAATTTGCATCAGGTTTTTGTAAGGGACTTGTCTCA
>NW_015173914.1:0-3146 GCF_001447785.1 Gekko japonicus | reverse complement strand
AAGGACTGCCAAGAGGGGAAGTCCCAGTAGTCATGTATGGCTGCGAGAGTTGGACTATAAGGAAGGCCGAGCGCCGAAGAATAGATTCTTTTAAACTATGGTGCTGGAGAAGACTCTTGAGAGTCCCTTGGACTGCAAGAAGATCAAATCAGTCAATCCTAAAAGAAATCAACCCTGATTGTTCCCTGGAAGGCCAGATAATGAAACTGAAGCTCCAATACTTTGGCCACCCAATGAGAAGGGAGCACTCACTGGAGAAGAAGACCCTGATGCTGGGAAAGACTGAAGGTCAAAGAAGACGGGGACGGCAAAGGATGAGATGGTTAGACAGTGTCATAGATGCAATGAACATGAAATTGAGCCAACTTCAGAGGATGGCGGAAGACAGGTAGCCCTGGCTTGAAGGTCAAAGAAGACGGGGACGGCAAAGGATGAGATGGTTAGACAGTGTCATAGATGCAATGAACATGAAATTGAGCCAACTTCAGAGGATGGCGGAAGACAGGTAGCCCTGGCATGATCTGGTCCATGGGGTCGCAGAGAGTCGGACTCGACTGTGCGACTGAACAACAACAACAACAAGAGGGGAAGTCCAGGGGCTTCTGCTCCCCCCCTTCTCATGTTTCTGGGTCTTACACAAAAAGGGATGTTGCTTATAGCTCCTGTGGGGAGATGCATTTGCAGTCCCCACACTGGGAGAGTGGCACCTCTTCCCTTCCCCCTCATGAGACCTGGAAGCAGCAAAGAGCAGACTTGACTAAGGGTCCCTGTTCCCCCCCTTCTCATGTTTCTGGGTCTTACACAAAAAGGGATGTTGCTTATAGCTCCTGTGGGGAGATGCATTTGCAGTCCCCACACTGGGAGAGTGGCACCTCTTCCCTTCCCCCTCATGAGACCTGGAAGCAGCAAAGAGCAGACTTGACTAAGGGTCCCTGTGCACATTACAAAATCCTTTTAGTTGTTGACCTGCAACATAAGGACTGTGTATCACGCATGCCGTGAGAGTTCTGTGCCTCCCAGATGCACGCTGGCTCTCTTCTGTCTTTGACCCCAACTTGCAGGGAGGAATAGTTTTACGCCCCCTTCTGGTTCTGCATTCTCAAACTGCCTCATGGCGAAGCTTTGGTGTAGCCACATAAGTAACAGGATTTTTACAACGAAGCCAGCAATGGGTCCATGAGGCCATCTGAGGATTTGAAAACATCAGCCTGCCCAAAGGTTACTTCTGCTTCTCCTAGGGTTGCTTGGCAATCAGAGGGAGCTTGGCAGTGTTGCACATGCCTTGATATCACTTTGGCGGGGGGGGACCCGGAAGTGACATCAAGTAGCTCTAGGAATTTCCAGAAAATTTATGGTAAAACCATAGAGTTTCTGGCAATTCCTAGAGCTACTTGATGTTACTTCCAGGTTTCCCCAGGAAGTGACATCACGGTGCACCCAACAGCAACTTTTTTCTCCCACAGAGGTGGTGAGCAATGAGGGTTGCTGACAGGAGGCTTCCTACCGTCGTGGGAGGCCTGACAGCCCTGTCTTCTTGCATGTTGTGGCTGGGGAGAGAAGAAAGCTGGTCAGTGTCAAGGAGGCACAAAACTCCCATCACGCGCGTGATACAAAGTCCATTAAAGGTAAAGGTAAAGGTCTCCCTTGCTCGAAAGCCAGTCGAATCCGACTCTAGGGTTGCGGTGCTCATCTCTGTTTCAAAGCCGAAGAGCCAGCGCTGTCCGAAGACGTTTCCGTGGTCATGTGGCCGGCATGACTAAACACCAAGGCGCACGGAACACTGTGACCTTCCCACCATAGTGGTACGTATTTATCTACTTGCAATCTTGTGCTTTCAAACTGCTAGGTTGGCAGGAGCTGGAGCTAGAGATGGGAGCTCATGCCCAGAACTGGAAGCAAGATAGAGTACCAGAAGTGGGAGAATGGATTAAAAAACTGCTTTTTATGGCAGAAATGGACAAAATGACGAGAAAATTAAAAGACTTGGAAGCTGAAGGATTTTTTACAGACTGGAAAGATTTTAAAGAATATTTAGAGATGCATTGGGATGTAAAAAACAATCTGATTTGCTTTGAAAACTATTAAGACAATTTAAGAAACAAATATATATGGACAGTAATGGAATATATGTTACCTATAGCTATGTAGTACGGTGATTGAAACAAGTAACGATTTAAGATTTGAACTGGTGGTGGGAGCGCTGTGGGAAGCCTACAAAAGGGAGTGGGAGAAAGATGAAAAGGATAGAGACGAAAATTGACTTATGTGAAATGTGCATTATCCAAATAAAAATGTGTTTTTTTAAAAAAAAAGAACTAGAGACGGGAGCTCACTCCGTCATGCGGCACACTTGGGTCTCGAACTGCTGAACTACTGACCTTCCACGGCCTGCAGTTCAGCGTCTTAACCGCTTGAGCCACCGCAGCTCACAAAGTCCATTGCTCCCCAATAAACACAAGAACTTTGTGATGTGTGAATGAAGCCTCAAACTTCCTTCCCAGTAATTCCTGTAGGACCTCGAAACCCGCTGTAAACCTCAAAGCTGTGGTCTCACCTCAGAAGCACAAATATTCTTGACGTCTCCTTTTAAAGGCTTGTTTAATGACATACCACAGGAAAAGAGGAGGAGGAGACTGGTAGAGGTAGGTAGGGCTGAGAGAGCTCTTTGGAGAACTGCCCTTGAGAGAACAGGCCTGAAAGAACTTGTAACTGACTAAAGGTCACACCAGAAGCTGCATGTGGAGGAGTGGGGAATCAAACCTGGTTCTCCCAGATTATAGTCCGTGCACTTAACCACTACACCAAACTGACTCTCAGGTCTGACCTGTTTGAAAACCATCGAAGAAAAAGTCTTCCACAGTTGCTAAATGGCAGCTGCTTGTGTGTACTGAAAGAACATGGACCAAACAGAAATATTCACAGATATTCCACATCTGCCAAAACTTCAGATTTCACTATTCAAATTTTGAGATGTGAAATTTCACATTTCGGATTAACGTTCCGTATGTGGGATTCTACCTCAAAACTGAGTTCTTATGCCTGGTTGGAATCTCTTGGTTGTTTTGATTTTGGCAAGTGTCAAGTTATGAAAATCTCACATTTTGTCAACAGTCATATATTATACTCAGGGGTCATTTCATAGAAAA
>NW_015173913.1:9837-17016 GCF_001447785.1 Gekko japonicus | reverse complement strand
ACTCCCCGATTTTACCTTGGACACTCCTACCATTTGTATAGAGACAGCTGTAATGTCCCATACAAGTTAAGCCTGCAACCTTCCTCTTGATCTCTCGAGACTTTGTCAGGCAGTCCATGTCACTAGCCATGGTCTCAGTGGACAATTTCAATCCACCTCCCTGTAGAAAAGCAACAGGTACCCCCTCATCTCTTTGAGATGAGCCAACCCGAACCAGAGACTTTTCATCACCTGTGTCGGCTTTCCCCCAATAGTCAGTTTAAAAACTGCTCTGCCGCCTTTTTGATTTTGATCAAACCCGGTTCTCCCAGGTTAGAGCTCCTGCTCCTTCCCACCACACCGAATTACACCAGAAAAGCGAATCATTCTTGGATGCCACTATTGGATGAGACGCGGGACACTCTGCACTCTGGATAGTGCAGACTAGACCACAGGTTTAAGACTCCACGCTGGGAAGAGTGATGGTTGGAGAGAAACGGAGGACTGGGCTTCTGCTGGTGTTGTTTTCCAAAGCTTGCTGGCAACCCAAGCAGGAGCAGCGGTTCTGTTTGCTCCAAATCTTTAATTCAAGCATGCTGGGATTTGAGAAGTGCTAATTGCCTTCGCTTTTAACATTTCTGACGAAAGATATGCGGCTTTGTCTGAAACTGTACGCCCGGCACCCTCCTGCTACTGTGTCTCCGAATGTGGTTTGGATTCCGCCTGTAAGAACATTCTCTCCCCTCCACCACCTCCCCACCCCCCGCTTGTTGGCATCCACTTTTCCGAAGAGTCAAGTGAGAAGGAGACTGACAGACAAGGATGGATGGAGAGGGGTGAGGAACCAGCCCTAGTCAACACCGATGCTCCTTCTAAGCCAGTTTGGTGTCGTGGTGAAGTGCGCGGACTCTAATCTGGGAGAACCGGGTTGGCAACATTTGGCTTTCAACATTTGGCAAAAGACATTTGGTTGTCAACATTTTCCAAGTTTCAGGTTGTGGGAGAGCCATTTTTTGTTGGTGATTTTGACACAGGTAGAGGCAGAGGACCCAAATGTGGTACAAGAGAGAATGTACCTCAGATTCCAGACTGTTTGGGACTCTCCGTCAGACTGACATGGCTGTGCGGTATGAATCTGTAATGTATTCCGCCATGACCACGTGCGCAACTGTTGGGCCATGCGGTCATGCAAAAGCCTGAAGCTTCGATCCCCATGAACAATAGCCGAGCGGATCCTAGCCTGCACCTATCAGAGGGCCAGGTCCGCAGCCGAGAGCCTATGGGACTCTCGGCTACTGTATATAGCCTATAGGGAAGTAGGGGGTGGGTTTTGGTGGTGGGTTTTCAGAGCATATAAACCGGCCTGCGAGCCGGCTTACTTTTGTCTTGTTCCATCCGAATAAAAGTACTTTGCTGAAATCACTCAACGTTTCTCAGTACTTTTCAGAATCCAACCTTTCTTTTCTTCTTCTTCCTTCTGGTAGACAAAAGTGGTGTATAAAAACCTTCGCTTCTCCTTCTTGGTCCCTTCCGGTCACACGCATCTGGAATCTTCTGGGAGTGCTCTCACTCACTGGTTACGCCGCCTGGAACCATGGGGACAGACGGGACACGAATGGTTTCATAAGGAAACAACATAAATAGCAGGGTGCCTTCTGTTTGTGTCTCTTCTGAGCCAGCGAGCTCTTCTCTTGGTTCCAAACACTGCATGTTGGGCAACGAAGCCGCGTACAAAATTACGGATTAATTGGTAGCCTTTGTTGTGAAGAACGAAAGGCAGAGCAGAACAATTTGACAACCACATGCTGGTTTTTTTGGGGGGGGGGTTTGTGGCGCATGAACATCATAAAAGGAGGGTTTACGGAGTGGACCTCGGGAAGTCTCTCGTAAAAGGCACCACCGACCATCACAGCTCTGACTCCAGGTTTGGTTCATGCCATAACACGCGTGTGAAGCTGCATTCTACTGAATCAGTAGAAAACAGCAAGTGTTATGAACATAACATAAGAACATAAGAGATGCCAATGTTGGATCAGGCCAAAGGCCCATCCAGTCCAACACTCTGTGTCACACAGTGGCCAGAAATACCAGTGCCATCAGGAGGTCCAGCAGTGGGGCCAGGACATTAGAAGCCCTCCCACTGTTGACCCCCCCCAAGCACCAAGAAGACAGAGCATCACTTGCCCCAGAGCCCCTAGCTATACCTTGTGGCTAATAGCCACTGATGGACCTCTGCTCCATATGCTTATCTAATTCCCTTTTGAAGCCGTCCATGCTTGTAGCCGCCACCACTTCCTGTGGCAGTGAATTCCATGTGTTAATCACTCTTTGGGTGAAGAAGTACTTCCTTTTATCCGTTCTAACCCGACCGCTCTGCAGTTTCATGGAGTGCCCACGAGTTCTTGTATTGTGAGAAAGGGAGAAAAGTACCTCTTTCTTTACCTGCTCTTTCCCATGCATAATCTTATAAACCTCGATCATGTCACCCCTCAGTCGTCTTTTCTCCAAGCTAAAGAGCCCTAAGCGCTTTAACCTTTCCTCATAGGGAAAGTGTTCCAACCCTTTTATCATTCGAGTTGCCCTTTTCTGCACTTTTTCCAAAGCTATAATATCCTTTTTAAGGTGTGGTGACCAGAATTGCACACAGTATTCCAAATGAGGTCTTACCATTGATTTATATAGGGGCATTATTATATTGGCTGATCTGTTTTCAATACCCTTCCTAATAATCCCCAGCATAGCATTGGCCTTCTTTATTGCAGTCACACACTGTCTCGACATTTTCAGTGAGTTATCCACTACAACTCCAAGATCTCTCTCTTGCTCAGTCTCTGCCAGTTCAGACCCCATCAATGTGTATTCATATTTAGGATTTTTGGCTTCAATGTGCATCACCTTGCACTTGGCCACACTGAACCCCATTTGCCACATTGATGCCCACTCGCCCATCCTCGACAGATCCCTTTGGAGTGCCTCACAATCCTCCCTGGTTTTCACCACCCTGAACAACTTCGTATCATCCGCAAATTTAGCCACTTCACTGCTTACTCCCAACTCCACGACGGAAGACAGGAGGGCCTGTCGTGATGTGGTCCACGGGGTCGTGAAAGGTCTGACTCGACTGTGCGACTGAACAAGAAAAGCCCCAGCTACACACATGGTTACAGTTCAGACCCCATCAATGTGTATTTATATTTAGGATTTTTTGCTCCAATGTGCATCACCTTGCACTTGGCCACACTGAACCCCATTTGCCATGTTGACGCCCACTCGCCCATCTTTGACAGATCCCTTTGGAGTGCCTCACAATCCTCCCTGGTTTTCACCACCCTGAATGACCTCGTATCATCCGCAAATTTAGCCACTTCACTGCTTACTCCCACCTCCACGACGGAAGACAGGAGGGCCTGTCGTGATGTGGTCCATGGGGTCGTGAAGAGTCGGACTTGACTGTGCGACTGAACAAGAAAAGAGCCGGCTTAACTTCTGAAATCTGACAAGATCCGGCTAGCCTCGGCCATCCAGCTCAGGGCAGATGAACAGAGAACAGATAAACACAGATGGTTTGCCGTTGTCTTGCCTCTGCGTAGCAACCCTGGACTTCCTTGGTGGTCTCCCATCCAAATATTAACCAGGGCCGACCCTGCTTAGCTTCCCAGATCTGATGATATCAGGCTGGCCCGGGCCAACCAGGGCAGGGCAAAAGAAGAAATACATGGAGTAAAGTAGTAAATAATGGAGTGAAAGTAACTGTGCGAAACTCCATCCTCATGGGTTTTGGGAAATGGAACTCATCGCCTCCTTCCCAGAAAACGAAGCTCTGTCATAACCCAAATAGATCCCCTGGAGTAGGAGGGACATTAAGGAGATGAAATCACAGCGCAGGGTTTTGATTCCAAAAACTAACTTTAAACAGGATCCGGAGGGACCGATATTACCGGCCTTTATCAAAGGGGTATTTATCTACCAGCATAATTGCACTCTAAGTGGTCTTTTGAAACAGTTTGGGAGTCTGGTTCCTCCCCCCCACACACACCACCACCATGCAATTTGAGGTGGGTAACAATCAGCATATTTTCCCGGCTTGCTGATTAAGATACGGCCACAAGCCTCTTGCTGGATACTTAACCGAGGAGATGGAAAGGGATTATTAAGGGGGACGTAAGAACAGCCCTGCCGGATCGGGTCCACCTCGGCCAGTGTCCTGTTTCCCATCGTGGCAAGCCAGAGGCCCCCAAGAAGCCAAAGCGCTGGGAATCATAGAATCATAGAGTTGGAAGGCACCTTGCAGGTTATCGAGACCAACCCCCTGCACTCTGCAGGAGCATAGCTGAAAGATAGCCCTACATACCTACAACATACCCGAAAGATGGCTGTCCAGCCTCCGCTTGAAAACGTCCAGCGAAGGAGCATCCACCACCTCCCAAGGCAGACTGTTCCACTGCTCAACCCCTCTGACAGTTAGGAAGTTTCTCCTGATATTTAGCCGGAACTAACTCCCTTGTAATTTCCACCCATTCGATCTAGTCGTGCAATCCGGAGCAAGAGAGAATAGATCTGCTCCATCTTCTACACGACAGCCCTTCAGATACTTGAAGACTGCAATCGTGTCCTCTCGAAGCCTTCTCTTTCCCAGGCTAAACAGACCCAACTCTTTCAGCCTTTCCTCCTAAGACTTGGATTCCAGCCCAGGCTCATGTTTAGCTTGTGATCAACCAGAACATCTAGATCCCTTTCACATGTACTGCTGTCAAGCCAAGTCCCTCCCATTCTATATCTGTGCCTTTGATTTTTTGTACCTAAGTGTAGGACTTTGTATTTATCTCTATTGAAATTCATTTTATTTGTCTCAGCCCACTGTTCCAGCCTATCTAGATCATTTAGAATCCTGACTCTGTCTTCTTCAGAATTAGCAACCCCACCCAGCTTCGTGTCATCTGCAAATTTGATAAGCATCCCTTCTATGTCTTCCTCCAGGTCATTTGTAAAAACATTGAACACTGGGCCGAGGACCGAGCCCTGCAGCACTCCACTCGAGACTTCCCTCCACGTAGACGCAGAGACATTTACGAGCACTCGTTGGGTACGGTTTTTCAACCAACCATGAATCCATCCAACGGTTGCACCATCCAGCCCACGCTTCACCAGCTTATCCTCAAGGATATCATGAGAAAGGATATCATGAGAGAGGGGAGAGACCTCCGCTGTTGACACCTCCCCTGCGACGGGGATCCAAGCCACACTGCCCCTGAACATGGAAGTTACGTTTAGGTGCCATGGCCAATTGTGAGAGTTGAGGGGCCTGGTCTAGAAGAACTGGCAGGACGGGAGTTTTGACTCACAAAAGTTTATACCCCCGAAAATCTTGTTGGTTTCCAAGGCTCTAGTAGACTTGAGTCTAGCCATTTTGGGCTGTAGCAGCCAGTGTGGAGTCTAAGCTGTGGAGTCTTGTGAGCAAAAATTCTACCTTGTGAGTTACTGGCATTAAAGTTGTGAGCGAGGGATTTGGCTGCTGCATGAATCCATTTGCTCTGGAGCCCTCCTTCCTGAGCTGAGACAAAAACGTGTGAGTCATTGAGCCACCGGCCCTCCCTAACATGTCAGCACGAGAGGCACAAAGTCCGAAGAAGCTGCAGCTACGAACATTGTGGGAGTAAGCAGCCTCCCTGCTTTCCTTGCAAAACAATTGGAATGTCTTACAGGAGAGTCCAAGAAATGCAGAGCACATCCAGAAATCCATCCAGAGAGCCAGTTTGGTGTAGTGGTTAAGTGCGTGGACGCTAATCTGGGAGGCCCAGGTTTGATTCCCCTTCTCCACTTGCAGCTGCTGGATGACCTTGGGCAAGCCATAGTTCTGTCGTGAGCAGTCCCTGAAAGAGCTCTCTCAGCCCCGCCTACCTCACTGGGTGTCTGCTGTGTGGAGGGGAAGGGAAAGGAGTTTGTAAGCCACTCTGAGACTCTGAGGGAAGGGCGGGGTATAAATCCAATCTCCTCCTCCTCCTCCTCTTCTTCTTCCTCCTCCTCTTCTTCTTCTTCCTCCTCCTCCTCTTCTTCCTCCACCTCCTCTTCCTCCTCCTCTTCTTCCTCCTCCCTCTTCGCATCAGGAGATTCCCCGCCCACTTTGGGCTGATCCTGAGGAACAACTAGAAGTGATCCACTTCTGGGTTCATTTATACCCCACACTGGGACCCCAAAGTGGCTTCTCTCCTCGCCTCCATTTTATCCTCACTAACTACACTGTGAGGTAGGTTAGGCTGAGACTGTGTGACTGCCCAAAGGACACCCAAGCTAGCTTCCACGGCAGAGGGGGGATTCGAACCTGGGCCTGGCATGCTAACCACTACACCAGGCTGCCTCTTCTGCTCATGGAGTACAAGGGCTTTTCTGCATTCTCATCTTCCTTGCCTGTAAGTTCTTATTGCTTTGGGAGTTTTCCTGTTCTGTCTGTGTTTTGCCCCCTCTAGTGGTCAATTCAATATTACATTATGTTATGTCTGACATCAAAACCTGCAGTTGAAACCTGCAGGAAGATATGCTGGACATAAACCAATGCAATATCGGATCGACCACTAGAAGGACCCAGTAACAAAAACTCATAAATGAGGGGTGTTGCTTTTAAAAAAAAAAAAAAAAAAACAAACACCCACAAAAAACCAAGCTTCACAAATGAGGAAAATGAAAATGAAGAAAAGCCCTTAGTTTGCTTACCTTCGGAGAAAAAAAAGTTCTGCATCACTGAAAGAACATTTACGGCAAATGACAAAGCATGCGTGTGAAAATTCAGCCCCACGCAAAAAGACTCCAACCCCCTCTGATCACTCAGAAAAGGGGGGGGATATGCTTATCAATCCAACAGCTTTATTTATTTACTAGGAAAAAGGCCCGTTGTGGAAATAAATACAACGGCCTCTAGAAAGAGGCTCTGGGCCGGTGGCCCGGCCTTGGACATTCAGTGTCAATTTGCTGTGGCGACCTCAGCAGGGTATAATGACATTGAGTCCACCATTTTCTCCAGAGGAACTGATCTCTGCTACCTAAAGAACAGTTGTAATTTTGAGTGATCTCCAGCCCTCACCTAGAGATTGGCAATGATGGTTCTCCAGAAGGGAATAGTTGGTTTGGAGGGTGGAGTCTATGGCTTTGTACCTGTCCGAGGTCCCACGCCTTCTGAAACCTCACCCTCTCCAGGCTCCATCCCTC
>NW_015173913.1:8056-8252 GCF_001447785.1 Gekko japonicus | reverse complement strand
CCCTTTCTCTCTCTCTCTTCCTTCCTTCCCTCCTCCATCTATTTGCTATCTTTGTTTCTCTTTCTCTTTCCTTCTTTCTTTCCACCTCTTTCCACCTTTCTCTTCCTCTTCCTTCCTAATTCCATCCTCCCTCATCTATTTGCATTCTTTGTTTCTTTCTCTCTCCTCCTCCCTCCCTCCCTCCTCTCCCTCCATC
>NW_015173913.1:7016-8015 GCF_001447785.1 Gekko japonicus | reverse complement strand
GCTTTCTCCCTTCCTTCCTCCCTCCCCTCCCTCCCCCAATTGATTTGCTTTGTCTCTCTCTCTTTCTTTCCACCTCTCTCTCTTTCTTTCCCACCTCTCTCTCTCTCTCTCTCTCTCTTAGACAAATAAATATCCTTAGCAAACAAACAAATATCATTGGGTAAATAAATATCATGATCAATGTCTGTCTTTACCCCTTTTGTTTTTATTTTTGGCACTCTAGTTTAATGTTAAAAAGGTAAAGGTTCCCTTGCTCGAAAGCCAGTCGAATCCGACTCTAGGTTTGCGGTGCTCATCTCAGTTTCCAAGCCGAAGAGCCAGCGCTGTCCGAAGACGTTTCCGTGGTCATGTGGCCGGCATGACTAAACACCAAGGCGCACGGAACGCTGTTACCTTCCCACTGAAGTGGCACCTATTTATCTACTTGCAATTTCTTGCTTTCGAACTGCTAGGTTTAATGTTAATACAGAGCAAATCTGCATATTTCCCCCGATAAAAATGTGCGTGTGATATTTGTTCGTGTCTTGCGGCTCTCAAACATCTGACGTTTATGCTATGTGGCTCTTACATTAAGCAAGTTTGGCCACCCCTGCTCTATGGTATACCATAGACTCCAGGTGAAACCCCTCACCAGAATTCCCTCGTTTACAGGCACTCCCCACAGATCTCCAGGCTGGAGTTGGCAACCCCATGGGGAGTACAGAAGAGGGAAAGTCGACGGTCTGGGGAAGGGAAGCCCTCCAACCCTCCACCAGCCTCTTCTTCAAGTAGCCGGCTTGTTAAAGTGGGTGGGGAAAGGGCAGAGCGCCGGAGCCACATGTAAGCCATTATGTCCCTGCCGACAAACCCTTTATTGTCGCGCTTTGTTCTTTATTTCCTACAAATTAGATTTACTGAGGGAATATGTTTTGATTGGGAAATTTATTTTGAAAATAGCTCTTTGGGGTTTTTTAATTTCCTTTGTATTGTAGGTTTACAGCTTTTAAAAAGACGGCGGCG
>NW_015173913.1:3458-6995 GCF_001447785.1 Gekko japonicus | reverse complement strand
GGAAAGAGGGGAGAGGAAGAGTGAGACTGCGGGGTCGCCTGGCCCGAGGAGAGGGATCCATTTTGCTTTTCAGGGAAAGGAAACTGCAGGAGGGAAAGCAGGAACCCTGCAGAGCCGATTCAGAGTTGATTCCCAAACCTGTCCAGAGGATTCCTGCAGCTCTCCGAGGACAGCTGCTGTTCCCTTTTCTGCAAAGAGCATAGTAAAGGTAAAGGTAAAGGTTCCCTTGCTCGAAAGCCAGTCGAATCCGACTGTAGGGTTGCGGTGCTCATCTCCATTTCCAAGCCGAAGAGCCAGCGCTGTCTGAAGACGTTTCCATGGTCATGTGGCCGGCATGACTAAACACCAAGGCGCACGGAACGCTGTGACCTTCCCACTGAAGCGGTACCTATTTATCTACTTGCAATTTCTTGCTTTCGAACTGCTAGGTTGGCAGGAGCTGGAACTAGAGACGGGAGCTCACTACGTCTTGCGGCACCCGGGTCTCGAACTGCTGAACTACTGACCTTCCACAGCCTGCAGTTCAGTGTCTTAACCACTTGAGCCACTGCAGCTCCTTTAAAGAGCATAGAACAATGTTCAAAATAGGGTTGCCACCTGTGTTCCCTCTAAGCTGAGTTAGTGTGGGCCAGCTCACAGTCTTTTAGCCTCTGGCTCACACATTTTTGTCTCAGCTCAGGAAGGAGGGCTCCCGAGCAAACTGATTGATGCAGTAGCCAAATCAGTCGCTCACAACTTTAAGGCCAGTAGCCCACAAAGTAGAACTTTTGCTCGCAGGACTCCAGAGCTCAGAGAGAGCATTGGTTGCCACCTCGAAGTTTGGAAATTCCTGGAGATGTGGGCGGTGGAGTCTGTCATCTGGAGACCACTTGTAATTCCGGGAGATCTACAGCGACCACCTGGAGGTTGTGTGCGTGTGTTGTTAGGTCAGGTCCCTTCAAATTTATGGCGACTCTATGAATGAATAACCTCCAAAACCTCCTATCGTTAACAACCCAGCTCAGGTCTTGCAAACCGAGGGCCGTGGCTTCCTGTAGAGTATCAATCCATCTCACTAGCAGTTCTCTTACAGATCAGATCAGAAAGAGAGACTGCTGAACTGCAACCAATAACGACGCTCAAGTCAATGCATCCTCCTGGACTGAATCAAGACCTAGGCTTCCTTTCTTCTTACTAATGCCGATTTCTCCACGCCTGCTACCCCTCTGCACCTCACACCTAATCCAATCATGCCTGCACCTGCTATTGTCATTTGCCTGCTGATGTCATTCAGCATCTGAAATCGCTCCACTGATATAGGGCAGATGGGCTCACATTCTAGCTGTATTTGAATTTGAATTTTATTGTTACGGCACCTAGCCAGCAATAGCTGTATTTGAAGAAGTGAGCAGCGAGTGACTCACGAAAAGACCTCTGCTTGAGACTCTGGAGAGCCGCCACCGGTAGGGTTGCCAGCCTCCAGGTGGCGGCTGGAGATCTCCTGGGATTACAACTGATCCTCAGGGTAAAGAGATCAGTTCTCCTGGAGAAAATGGCTGCTTTGAAAGGTGGGCAGTTTGTTTTCCTGGCGAGGCTCCCGTTTTTGCCAGTATTTTTCTGTCTGCACCAATGTTCCCTTTAAGCTATGGAGACTTGTGAGCAAAAATTCTACTTTGTGAGCTACTGGCATTAAAGTAGTAAGCGAGCGATTTGGCTACTGCAAAAATCAGTTTGCTCTGGAGCCCTCCTTCCTGAGCTGAGACAAAAATTTGTGAGCTGGAGGCTAAAAAACTGTGAGCTAGCTCACACTAATTCAGCTTAGAGGGAACACTGGTCTGTACACAACCATACAGAACAATCCGTGCCCCTTTTTCTCACCCTGGCCTTGCAGTTGTTGTTCAGTCGCACAGTCGAGTCCGACTCTTCGCGACCCCCTGGACCAGCTCCCGCCAGGCCCTCCTGTCTTCCGCCGTCCTCTGAAGTTGGCTCAATTTCATGTTCGTTGCATCGATGACACTGTCTAACCATCTCATCCTTTGCCGTCCCCGTCTTCTTTGAACTTCAATCTTTCCCAGCATCAGGGTCTTCTCCAGGGAGTGCTCCCTTCTCATTTGGGGGCCAAAGTCTTTGAGCTTCAGCTTCAGGATCTGGCCTTCCAGGGAACAGTCAGGGTTGATTTCTTTTAGGATTGATCTTGCAGTAGATTCTACCAAATGCAAAATCCATTTGGCAGATATTGGGGGGGGGGTGAGTCAGAAAAGGGAACCTGGTATTGATGCTCCCCCCCATTTCTTTTCTCCTTGCTCTCCCCGCTCCCTTCCCTAGGACAATCTGTGATCCTTTCATCCCTTTTGTATAAGTCCTCAGTGTATTTCACAGAATCATAGAATGTTAGAGTCGGAAGGGACCTTGCGGGTCATCCAGTCCAACCCCCTGTACTCTGCAGGAGCATACCCATTGGAGGTCTTTGATTCATAGGGTCGCTGTAAATTTGAAGGGACTACACAGCCATGAAATTAAAAGACGCCTGCTCCTTGGGAGGAAAACGATGGTGAACCTCAACAGCATAGATGTGTTGGCCATGTAAGCACGCATACATTTTAGACCTACTGGATGAATGGACTATTATTCGTGGTATAGGAGGCTGCTCAGTACCCTAAAGTGATACTGTAAAAATTGTTTAGAAGATTTCCCTAGAGAGGTCGATTTGGTTACAAACCTCCTTATAGCAGCAAAAATATATATAGCAGTATAACCAGAGAACATTGGTTATGCTTCTAATTTCAGAACAGTTCAATATAGGCTACTATGAATAAATTGACTTTAAAATAACTATATTTGGGAATATGAAATTAAATTTGAGAGCTGGTTATTTTTGCAATGACAGTTTTTGGACATTGTGAAACCATATGAATATCATGACTGCAACCTTATTTTGAGATATTAACAATACGATCAGGTACTACTGTAATGTTGCAGTGACATTGATAGACTTTTGTACCAAAAGGAGGAAAACTAAATGAATGTGTCAGGCCACACTGAATGACATACTAAACCTGGGGTTAAAGGCCTAAAAAGCAGAAACCCGTCCACTGATAAGCTAGTTTTTTATAAAGAATTCCCTTTAATGGCTGCCACTGCTGTGCAAGTACCCTGGAGAAAGTGATGAGGAAAGTCCAAGGAGATACAGCTGCCCAAAGAATAAAGTGAGAACCTCATTCAGGTTTTTTAATGGCTTCCATATACTGCAATAGTATTCCCAGTGGTACTATATGGCTGTGAGAGTTGGAATATAAGGAAGGCCAAGCGCTGGAGAATAGATTTGTTTGAATTATGGGGCTGGAGAAGACTCTTGAGAGTCCCTTGGACTGCAAGAAGAACAAATCAGTCAATCCTCAAAGAAATCAACCCTGACTGTTCCCTGGAAGGCCAGATAATGAAACTGAAGCTCAAATACTTTGGCCACCAAATGAGAAGGGAGCACTCACTGGAAAAGACCCTGATGCTGGGAAAGATTGAAGGTCAAAGAAGACGGGGACGGCAAAGGATGAGATGGTT
>NW_015173913.1:1835-3433 GCF_001447785.1 Gekko japonicus | reverse complement strand
GGACACAAGGCTTCTGTGAATGCATCCTAAGATGGCATTAACTAAGATTTAACCCCTCCCCAAGCCACACAATAGACGGATGTCTGTCTTCCAAGACTGAAAAGACTTACTCGAGAGTAAACCCTCCCAGGATCGGGCTGCGAGGCTTTTCTCTCCTGTTGCACCCTCACAGCCCCCCCTTCTCTTTCCCCATTCAGAAGCAAAACCCCTTCAACACTTGCAGAGCCGCAGGCCTGGGAAAGAGGCTTCCTGCCGTTCCGGGGCTGTTCAAGCCCTCTCAGAAAATGGGGTGGTTGAGCCGAGCCACCCAGATGAATTCCCGTGGGGCTATCCCTTTAAGAAAGGAGGCAGAGCCCCGAATAGTCCCACCGTAGCTACGGGCCTGCCCAGGGGTCATTTCGAGGGGGAACGAGCCGGAATGGCGTTCCGGGAGTCACAAGCCCAGGAGTAGGGAACCCAGGTATGCTTGCATCCCTGCCCTTTGCTTCCCCAGCCAGCCCGCAGCGTCGGGCGCTTTTCAGAGAAACTCGGGGAAGTGGGGGGGGGATTTAAATGCCTTTCTTTCCCTTCCCCATCTGGGAAGGCCTTTTAAGCATGCCTGGGTTCCCTGCTCGATCTTCTCCAGCTGCCCCGCAGCTTGCATGCCTGCCCTTTGCCAGGGGGTGCGACATATGCAAATGAGTTATGCAAATGAGTTATGCAAATGAGTTATGCAAATGAGTTATGCAAATGAGCTCCCGCCCCTCTTTTTCTACGGAATGACCCCTGGGCCCTGCCCCCTCTCCCCATCCCTTCTAGTTTCCATTCCCTTCCTCCTTTTTCTAAGGGTGTTTGCCCAGCAATTTCCCCAGCATTGGCTCTGGTCTGCGCAAGTCGCTTCTGAGCACGGCGAGCAGACGCCAGATGACCGAGTGAACCGATGCAGAGCAAGGCTGGCGTTGCGTGGCACAGGGCGCCCGGCTCTCCTTTTGTTTTCCAGTCGGGAGAACTGTTTGTTCTCAAAGCTTTAAGTCAACCCAGCTACACATTTGCATATCCAGGATCCCTTCGGCGAGCGCGGAACTCCCCCACGCTAAGCTTGGCTTCTTCCAGGACCCGGAATGGCTCGGCAGCGAGAGACGCGAGTCTGAACCCAGTCTGAACTTTCGGCTGACGGAACGGGGGGGATTCGAACCCGGGTCTCCCAGATCCTAGTCTGACACTTTAACCACTAGACTACGCTGCTGGCTCAGACCATGCAACTGAATTAATGAAGCCATGAAAGATAGAAAACACAGCTAAAGCGCCGCTGCAAGGCTGTTTATCACTTGCTTGCTTGCTTCCAGGGCTCTTTTTGTAGAAAAAGCCCAGCAGGAACTCATTAGCATAATAGGCCACACCCAGCAGCAGGAACTCATTGGCATATTAGACCACACCCCTGACAGCACAGCTCATTAGCACATTAGGCCGCACCCCCATGTTAGCAGAAGTGTGATTATCCAGCCACACACACCTTTTGCTTCTTATTCTGTTTACCTTGTTTGTTGTCAAAACTCAGGGCCTTTTTTTGTAGCAGGAACTCCTTTGCATGTTAGGCCACACACCCCTAATGTAGCCAA
>NW_015173913.1:0-1185 GCF_001447785.1 Gekko japonicus | reverse complement strand
AAAAAAAAATTTTTTTTTTTACATAAGATGTACATATACAGGAGAAGGCCAGATGTTGTTTCCTAAGTACTTCTGTATTGTATATTATTATTGGAGTGCTCATACATTCAACTCACACAAGTTTGTGATACCTTCTGGTATCACAAACTTGTGTGAGTTGAATGTATGAGCACTCCAATAATAATATACAATACAGAAGTACTTAGGAAACAACATCTGGCCTTCTCCTGTATATGTACATCTTATGTAAAAAAAAAAATTTTTTTTTGAATGTATGTCAAATTTGTAATTGGAATTGTGACCACTGAGGAAGGCCCTTTGAGGGGCCGAAACGCGTTTGGTTCAGTTGCACAGCACTAACCCATCTATGTATGAATGTTGAGAAGTTTTTTTATGTCTGAATGGTATATTTTTAATGAGTCTAAGTTTTAAAATGTGTACACCTGAATAAATTTTGCATTTTTATAATATTTAGAGTCAGCTTAACCCTTGTGGATCCATAACAAAAATGTGTGAGCCGGAGGCTAAAGAACTGTGAGCTGGCTCACACTAACTCAGCTTAGAGGGAACGCTGGCTCAGGATGACAGTGTGCGATCGGCCCCCCAAAGGTCACTGAACGAGCTCCTATGCCAGAGTGAGGATTCAAACCCGGGTTTCCCCGTCTCCAACACTCTAACCAGCCATTTGCTGTCAAAACGAACAAACCCCGGAATCAGCTCATTGTGACAGTGGCTGTTTAAGCCAAGCGAACCCGATTGCTGAATGTGATTGTGGAGAAACCTGCGGCATCCTTCCATTTCCCCAGCGTCTGCCTATCCAAAGGATACTGCTTCAGAACACGAAGGTTCTGTTGTTGGCTGGAAGTCAGGGAAAGCTCCAGTAATTTACACGCAGTAGTGCATGCAGTACTTTAGCCACCCAATGAGAAGGGAGCGCTCGCTGAAGAAGACCCTGATGCTGGGAAAGACGGAAGGTCAAAGAAGACGGGGACGGCAAAGGATGAGATGGTCAGACAGTGTTATCAAGGCAATGAACATGCAGTTAAGCAAACTCTGGAGGACGGCAGAAGACAGGCGGGCCTGGCGTGATGTGGTCCAGGGGGTCGCGAAGAGTTGGACTCGACTGTGCAACTGAACAAGAAGAAGTATATCCAGCCTTTATAACAGGGGTGTCAAACATGCGGC
>NW_015173912.1:16168-18385 GCF_001447785.1 Gekko japonicus | reverse complement strand
CCATGTGGCAAACCCAGTACTTTTCAGTACCCACTCCCCATTTTGTCCCTTGTTGCTGCACCTTCGCAATGACTGCTGAGTTTCCTGTTGTTCACTGCTCCATGTGGCTATTCTTCAAGCAATGATATCTTTCCCTCTTGTTGGAACCTGCCTCTGCTCTTTAAGGAGGCCTCCTGATTGTCAGACACACTGTTCACTGTTTGCTGACTGCGATACTTGGCTCAGTTCCATCACTCCCCTGTCAGCAATGGCTCACAACATCCATTGCAGCCCCCACCCCCCATGGTCATCAACTGTGGCTGCTAAACTGATTTCTACATAGCTACTGCAGTGCACAGCTCAGCAAGTTGGTATGGAGCTTTGTATCTACTCATCATTCATAGCACTGACTCTGTTCTGGCTTCTGTTAGCCCGCAGGCCTCACTCTTTCATATGCAGCTGCCTTCACTGATGTCAGGTGCCTGGAGCATAGCAGCAGACAGGTAGCCTAGAACTATATGCATCAAAGTGAGAGCAAGCACCAAGGAAATCTGTAAACAAGTTTGTCTGATTGAGAACTTGGCACCCCAAGGGCTCTTGAGGAGTGGCACATATCCAGGCAGTACCGTGTATACTTTGGAAGTTGGCTAGGGCAGGACCCTAACACCCAGTTTAGAATTTACACAGAAAGGGTAATTACCTATTCCTGTCCAAAGCTGTCTGTGAAAGGTGTCACAGGAATCCTTTTTATTCATGGTCTGCCTGAACCAATCCTTACGCTCTGAAAACAGATATGCTTTCCTCTGTGATCAACACAGATTAATGTCTTATTGGTTTACCTCAGAAGGCAGGAAGGCCTATAATTAGAATAGGACATTGAATTAAAAATCAAAAGCCTAGCCATGCCATAGAACTGCAGTTTGGCTCTGCTTGAGATATTGCCTCTCTATGCCTTTGTAGTCTATATTTTCTCTGTAAGGCCCAATCCCCCCCCCCAATTCGAGGGATGCCATCCTCCAGGTGGGACTTGAGGATCCCCTGGAATAATAGCTCATCTCCAGACTATGGAGATCAGTTCCCCTGGAGAAAATGCCTTCTCTGGTGGGTGGGCTCTATGGCATTGCATGCCACTGGGGTCCTTGTCCTCCCCAGGCTCCATCCACAAATCTCCAGGAGTGTCCCAACCTGGATCTGGCTACCCTAGCCCTTGATCGCCCACTGGTGGCCAGGAGGGACCTGGCAACCTTACTAAATGCATTCATGGAGAACTTGTAATTAAATAAATTCTTGGGATATAACTTGGGATATTCAGTTGTGGTTATTCCTGCAATGCAAAAAAGATGCGGGTAGAAAAGAATAGATACTACTGCCTGTCTGTGAGCACCTTGAACGGAATGAGTTAATTGTAGTAGCCAGCATGGGTTTATCAAGAATAAGTCATGCCAGACCAACCTTATCTCCTTTTTTGACAGAGTTACCAAAATTGTTGACTCTGGCAATGCTGTGGATATAGTGTATCTAGATTTTAGTAAAGCATTCGACAAAGTTTCTCATGATATCCTTGAGGATAAGCTGGTTAAGTGTGGGCTGGATGGTGCAACTGTTGGATGGATTCATGGTTGGTTGAAAAATCGTACCAACGAGTGCTCGTAAATGGCTCGGCGTCTACATGGAGGGAAGTCTCGAGTGGAGTGCTGCAGGGCTCGGTCCTAGGCCCGGTGTTTGTTCAATGTTTTTATAAATGACCTGGAGGAAGACATAGAGGGGATGCTTATCAGATTTGCAGATGGCACGAAGTTAGGGTGGATTGCTAATTCTGAAGAAGACAGAGTCAGGATTCAAAATGATCTAGATAGGCTGGAACAGTGGGCTGAGACAAATAAAATGAATTTCAATAGAGATAAATGCAAAGTCCTACACTGAGGTACAAAAACTCAAGGGCACAGATATAGAATGGGAGGGACTTGGCTTGACAGCAGCACACGTGAAAGGGATCTAGGTGTTCTGGTTGATCACAAGCTAAACATGAGTCTGTAGTGCGATGTGGCTGTGAAGAAAGCTAATGCAATCTTAGGATGCATTAACAGAAGCATTGTGTCCAGATCAAGGGAAGTGGTAGTTCCGCTCTATTCTGCTATGGTCAGGCCTCACCTGGAGTACTGTGTCCAGTTTTGGGCACCGCATTTTAGGAAGGATGTTGACAAGCTCGAGCGTGTTCAGAAGAGGGCAACCAGGATG
>NW_015173912.1:15699-15842 GCF_001447785.1 Gekko japonicus | reverse complement strand
GGTATGTAGGGCTATCTTTCAGTATACTCCTGCAGAGAGCAGGGGGTTGGACTAGATGACCTGCAAGGTCCCTTCCAACTCTAACATTCTATGATTCTATGATTCTACTTGTGACGACCCCTTATTTGGGGAGGTCTGGTTTC
>NW_015173912.1:3166-11523 GCF_001447785.1 Gekko japonicus | reverse complement strand
GCTGTTCTCCTTCAGACCTACTTTTAATAGTTTCATTCTCTCTGGTACATAGTTGATAATGGCTGACATCAGATCTATGCAAAAGGAAAAGCTTTAATAGCTCACAACAAATTTGAATGTTCAGAGACAGCTATAACTTGATTCATGGGTGCCACAAGTAGTGGAGGCAGTAGAAGTTTGTGGCAGTCCTGGATAGGAACAGGAAAGTGTGTGGTATGGCTATGGCATACAGCCAGGCCTACATTCCTGCTTTCCTTTCCAGGAGTGCATTATTGCTTGGTCCCTGATTTATGAACTTCAGAAGGTATAGCTGCCCTGTTCTTAGACTAGTAGCACAACCACTGCAAAGCTTAGGGGGCTTTTTGAGTATATTTGTAGTGTGCACTTAGCATGGCACCACTTTGTGCATGATTTGTAGAATCTTGTCAAAACAGCTCTTCACCACCGCTTCAAACCTTTCTACAGCTGTCATTCTCTTTTCTCTTACCAGAGTTCAGCCTTAATCCAGTATTTTAGGACTGATTCTCACAACTGTTTCTATGTGGTTTGATAGTAAAAAGCCCAGTAGCACCTTTAAGAATAACAAACTTTATTGTAGCATACACTTTCGAGAAACACAGCTCTCTTCATCAGATGCATGGAGGGTATGAAGAAACTGGCTAGAGATATATAGGTGGTAAGGTTTCATATGTGGTTTGATATATATGAGTTACTCACTTCCCCATAGTTTCCAAAGGCAAAGATGTCTGAAAGGCTGGACTATAGTTTTAATGCTGCTCTCAGCCTCTCAGGTAGAGTGGAGAAAGGGAATGTTAAAGCCAGTCGTTTTGCATTTTTTAAAGAGAGGCTTTTATTACATTACTGTTGGTCTTTTATAAAAAATGATTTGGATATTCACAAGAAGGCATGAAATACTTTCCCTTAAACTTATTTACTTTTAAAAGCCAGTCAAATCTTAAGAAGGAGAAAACACAAATGGAGCTACCAATTGCTGCCACAGGCCCTCCTCACAAAAGGGAAGCAGAGTATTCCCTTGATCTTTCCATACCTATCAATCACAGCTGTGACTTTCCTCATTGGCTAGGACAAAGGGAAGGGAGGATAGGCCCTTTCCCACTTGCAGAAAAGTGACTCCCGATCCAGAAGGCACAGAGACTTGGTTTTATTCAAAAATGAAAGGTGGTAATATGGGTCAGCTAATGGGACAAACAGGTGCCTGCTGGCATGCCCAAGTTATGGGTAAAAACCATCCAACAGGGAAATATGGCAATAGTCATAGTGGCACTTCAGAATAAGGTAGAGGGAACAGAAATGGAAGAAATGAGGACTGCAGAATTAAAACCTCTTGATCATTTTACATTGCACATGCTTCACTTGAAAAGCAGATCTTCTCTAGTGATTCAGTTAAACACACAGTCTTTACCCATGCTTTGCTCCTATGTTTCCTTAAAAAAAAAAACCTCTTTAATTCTCTTCAAAATAACTGCTGGGGTTTTTTTTAAAGAATTTATTGGCTTGGTTACACTCACCTATAAAAAGGTTTTGAGAGGTTTAATTGTATACTCTGCCAGCCGTTTTAGAGTCCACATACCTATTTTAAGCAACTATTTAAAATTCTCTTCAGTGCTTCAGGAAACCATGTGTAGCCAGAGCTGTAAGACCCTTGTAAAAAAGGAGGGGGAGGAAAGGGGAAATAAATGAGCCCTGGGCTGTTACTCCAGCACCTAATCAGGAGCCTGTGTCATTCCTTCCACTTTCATTTTCCTTATCACATACTGTAAGAGAATTAAAGAAAAAAAATACACAAGTGGAAAACCAAGAATATTCAGAAGATGGGGGAAAGGCAGTCAAAGGGGGCTAGCCTTCACAGTAGTTCCCCATTGACAGTTGTGGATTTTTAAAGAACAGACTGTTAACTCCTTTCTGGAGAGTCTGTGTGAATTCCACAATTAGGACTGATACGTTATCATTTATATATTACCTTCATTAGTGAGCTGGCTTCGGCTGGAAGGGCGGGGTAGAAATGTGAATAACAACAACAACAACAACAATAATAATAATATTGTGGATTAGAATGTGCTGTGTTCTGATTTACCCCAGATTCATCACAAGTCATCGTTTGGTACAGCTGATTATTTATATATTACTAGCCTGCTACCTGTGCTTCGCTACGGTATTTAAGTTCCATAAATCCAGTTATAACACTGATTATGTGAAGTCTGAAATGTGACATTTGTTGTAGGAATTGTAACGGAGAAGATTGTAGTGTAAGAAATTAAGTGAGACATACGTGCTTTCTTTCCTCTCAATCAAAGGACCTCTCTCTAGACCACATTGGTGGTTCTGCCCTCAGGTGCTAGGATGACCAACTCAAATAGTGGATCCATATTTTACAACAAATGATCTTTAAAACTTTTTAATAATCTTTATTAAAGATTGAAAACCATATGTAAGTACAGACTCATACTGCAAAGGATCAAATCGATGAAGGTTTGCAGTCTTGCTCAGCCATCAGCCAGCTGTGTAGGAAAGAAGAACCTGTGTCTGAGAAAGTTATAACTTTTGTTATGGTGTCATATGGTCATACACTTGTCTGTTTCTAAGGTCATTTACAGTGCATTCCCAAGCACTGTAGTCCAAGGACTTAGAAAGATGCAAATCTACTTAATGTTGTTAGTTGCAGTGTTCACAGTACTACTATGAAGATGTGAGTCATTTAAGACTCACATCTGTAGCTATAAAGTATCTCAAAGGCTATAATAATTCCCTTCAGCAGGAAATTGGTAATATTTCCAAGAATTGCAGATATTGTGAATTAACTAATTAACTATTTGTAAGATTTCATGTAGAATCTTGTTGTAGGGATTTGGTTTATTAGTTGGTTGTATACGATGTTTGAATAATAATTTATTTGCTGATTAGATGTTAGTAAGGCTACCTTGAGCTACCATGTTTAGTGGGAAAAGTGGGATATAAATGTTTTAATAGACAATCAAATATATAAATGATTTGCTGATATCTCAGGAAGTTGTTGCACAGCAGAAAATGAAAATTATGTCTCCTGAGTTCTGAAGATATTTCAGATTGCTAGATGAACCAAGCTGGCCAAGCGTTCCAACAGTATTAATAACACTCTGAAAGACAATATGGGAGGAAACTGAAGTAATGATAAAGTAAAGTTGCTAAATTATCCTTTCTCCTTTCCGTTTTCTTTCACAAGGACAATTGACAAACTTTTTTCCTTCCCATTTTATGGAACCTATGAAGTGGACCTAAAATTCCAAAGAATTTAGCATCATTTAAGTAATTAAGTAATTAAGTAAGCTGTGGTGGCTCAAGTGGTTAAGACACTGAACTGCAGGGTGTGGAAGGTCAGTAGTTCAGCAGTTCGAGACCCGGGTGCCGCATGACCGAGTGAGCTCCCGTCTCTAGTTCCAGCTCCTGCCAACCTAGCAGTTCGAAAGCAAGAAATTGCAAATAGATAAATAGGTACCACTTCGGTGGGAAGGTAACAGCATTCTGTGCGCCTTGGTGTTTAGTCATGCCGGCCACATGACCACGGAAACGTCTTCGGACAGCGCTGGCTCTTCGGCTTTGAAACGGAGATGAGCACGGCAACCCTAGAGTCAGATTCGACTGGCTTTCGAGCAAGGGAACCTTTACCTTTTAAATAATTAACAGTAAAAACCTATGCAGAATTACTTCAGTCTGAACACGTTTAGGCTTAGGTTGGAGTAACTTTGCAAAGGATTGCACTGTTAGATAGCCAGATTTTGTCAAAAAAGTTAATCACTATCTCTGGAGCAACAAGTTCTTGTCTCTGTGAGGGCATATCATTTATAGTCGTTCACTAGGCAAGAAATCTAGAAACTGTGGGGTAGATACCAGGTCCATGTTCCATAAGCATGACTTTTTGAAACCTCCCCTTCTCACTTATGTATCCTGTTTGTCTGACAATTTGTTTTTCTTGTATGATATTTTTTGTTTTGAAAGTCATGTTAGATCCCCATGGGAAGAAAAGTATTGTAAGTCTTTTTAGGTACCCATGGGATATGAATGAATGAAAGCATTTCTACTCATGCAAGGGGATGACAGTTTTAATTTATTCTTCCTTCCTGCTGGAGAACTGCGCACTGTTCCTGAGGATTGCCTGTCCCTGCCCTCCAACTTGCTTTTCATGCAGTATAGGGGCCTGTAGTGGGAAGACAGTAAAGATCAGTTTCGTAAATTGATCTCTGCTCTCAATCTTTTGTGCCTAGGGTTACCAGGAGACTTTGGGGATGGATCCGGGAGATGGCAGGGTTTGGGGAGGGGAGGGGCCTCAGCAAGGTACAATGCCATAGAGTCCACCCTTCAAAGCAGCCATTTTCTCCAGGAGAGCTGATCTCTGTCACCTGGAGATCAGTTGTGAAAGCGGGAGATCCCCAGGTCCCACCTGGAGGCTGGCAACCCTATTTGTGCCCAACCCTGTTGTTCTAAGCAAGGAAATGAGGATCTCTAACAACAACAAAAATCTGAACACCTTCTCCAAATTATAGTTCCCAGGATTTTTTTTAAGTGAAGCTGACATAAGATCAATATATCTTTGTAATGTATGCCAGGAGACTTTGGGGATGGATCCGGGAGATGGCAGGGTTTAGGGAGGGGAGGGGCCTCAGCAAGGTACAATGCCATAGAGTCCACCCACCAAAGCAGCCATTTTCTCCAGGAGAGCTGATCTCTGTCACCTGGAGATCAGTTGTGAAAGCGGGAGATCCCCAGGCCCCACCTGGAGGCTGGCAACCCTATTTGTGCCCAACCCTGTTGTTCTAAGCAGGGAAATGAGGATCTCTAACAACAAAAAAATCTGAACACCTTCTCCAAATTACAGTTCCCAGGATTTTTTTAAGTGAAGCTGACATAAGATTAATATATCTTTGTAATGTATATGTATATGTATAATTGTTTGCTATGGCAATGTATACTATAGCAATATCCATAAAAAGTGTTAAATCTGATTCTTGCTCAGTGTCTTCTAATAATATCTGTGCACATCAGAGAGTTTGTAGAGTAAAGAACACTGGACTGTGCATGATCTGAGTAACTAGAAGTAAGGAAATTTATCCAGGTTTGCTGTTCTCTGATGTACCTCCTGTTAAAATCCTCATGTATGTAGATGTACACTGAAGAAATGAAATTACTGTGGAGTGACTTATCATGCAAAGGTCACACCAGTTTGGTGTAGTGGTTAAGTGTGCGGACTCTAATCTGGAAGAACCGGGTTTGACTCCCCACTCCTCCACTTGCACCTGCTGATGTGACCTTGGGTCAGTCACAAGCTCTGGCACAGCTGTCCTTGAAAAAGAGCAGTTTGTGTCAGAGTTCTCTCAGCCCCACCCACCTCACATGGTGTCTGTTGTGGGGAGGGGAAGGGAAAGGAGTTTGTAAACCGCTCTGAGACACCTTTGGGTAGTGAAGGGCGGGGTATAAATCCAATCTCTTCTTCTTCTTCTTCTTCACACCACTGAGCAAGAGCAACAAGTATTAACTGCTCCCTTTGTGAGAAAGAGGGACATTTTAAAGCTGCATTGAAATAGTTGTTGTTAAGCAGAGGAGAATATTGGGCACTGATAAATAGGTACAAGATGAGAGTATGGACACTGTTGCATCACCACTGTAGGCCACTTTGGATGTTATGACCACACTTTATATGCAACCCTGGCAAGGTGTCTAGCAGGTTCCTTGATGCTTTTCCTGCCAGAGGTGGATTGCAACGCCGTGGGGTGGGGGAGAGAAAGGAAATTTTCCATCCTCTCCAATTCTTTGTGGGTCACCTACTTGTATAATTAGAATCACCAGCCTAACTTTGAAACAGAACTTTCCATTTCTACTCAGCAGTAAAGGTAGCAGATGTATCTCAGAGCTTGCCAAATCCGCCCCTCCCCTCTAGTTAATAACGTGTAGCAAATTTCTGCTGCCTTTCTGCTGAGTAGGAAAGGAAATTTCTAATGAACAGTCCAAAGAGAGAACAGATGTAATGGGAACACAAAAGCAGGATTCATTCTAAGCCTGGTTTATCACGCAAGGTCACCCCAAAAAGTCATTGAGTAGATTCTTGATTTGCCCTGGTGGGCAAGGGGTAAGATTTTCAATCAGAAAATTATTTCACCATCTCTCAGAAAATGTTGATGTATAACTGAAAATCTTAATTCAGGAACAACCAACCTGAGGTCACCTGTCCCTTTAACAGCTGCATAAATGGAAAGTGTTGGCAGCTTTTCCAGTCCCTGAAGCAGTGACCTGCCAATATCCACCCATCTATATAACTGTTAAAATTTGGAAGCACTAATGCTGAAAAGTTAGCTATCCCTGCTTCAATTAATTAAGATGTGGGACATATTCAAAGATTTTTTTAATTATTTTTTCCCCCTCTTCTAGGCTATACTCATTGTGCAGTTTGATAAAGCATAGACATAACATGAATTACTACAGATCTTAAAAGTTATTCAGTTGTCATAACAGAACAAAAATCAGCCTATAGAGCAGAATCAAGTGAGTCGTGCTGCAATCTCCATTTCAAAAAGGGAGCCCATTTATTGGTTACATATGAGTCTTTAACCTGTGTCGCTGTATGTTGAATATCAACTGATATTTTTTCCATAACGTAATAATCCCACAGTTTTTCCATAATGTAATAATCCCACAGTTTTGTGTATCAGAGATGAATCGTGGGAGCACTTTTGTCTTTCCATTTTAAGGCTATGGTATTTTTTTGCTACTGTGAGCATTGTCATAAGATCTTTCTTGAGCTTAGAGGTTTTTAGGGTTTCCCAAAGATTTTAAATAATTAGTTCTGGGCTTAGTGCGAGTGTAACTTTTGTTATACGTGTGATTTCTGATATTATTTGTTCCCAATACGATTTGATTACCTTGCATGTCCACCAATTGTGGATGAATGTTCCTTTTTGACCGCATTGCTTCCAACAGTCAGGAGATACCGCTGATGCATATTGAGATAGTCTGGCTGGGGTTAGGTAGCACCTTGAAACCACTTTGTATGTTTGTAGTTGTATTGGGATCGTTTTGGAGGTAAAAACTTGTGCATTCCAAATTTCACGCCATTGATCTTGTGATAGTTCTATTTCTAGATCTCTATGCCAAGCATCTTGATAGAAGTGGTGTTTTGGGAGCTCAGGTTCTAATAAAATATTGTATACCTTTGAAATCAGCCCCTTATTGGGGGTGTCATCATGGTACATTAATTTTTCAAAGTCAGACCAAGTCGAATAGGACATTTGAACTGGTGGGTATTCAGTAAATTATTTAGTTGCAAACATCTTGTGATAGTTCTATTTCTAGATCTCTATGCCAAGCATCTTGATAGAAGTGGTGTTTTGGGAGCTCAGGTTCTAATAAAATATTGTATACCTTTGAAATCAGCCCCTTATTGGGGGTGTCATCATGGTACATTAATTTTTCAAAGTCAGACCAAGTTGAATAGGACATTTGAATTGGTGGGTAGTATTCAGTAAATTATTTAGTTGCAAATACTCAAACCAAAGTATAGGCAAAGCAAGGTTGCATTTTTGTTCTAATTTAGCCTTGTCAAGTAAATGGCCCTTGGGCATTATGTCAATGAAGCAGTTAATTTTCATTTGCTTCCAACGCGAAAAAAACCAATGGAGGGGATGGGGCAACCTGTTTGGGGGCCCGTAAAATTGGACCCCCTGGTTCAATGTTCCTGAAACATAGATGGTATCTTGGGGAGAGGCTCTAGCAGCTACCCTGCAATTTTGGAGCCTCTCCCTCAAACCCCCTCCCCTCCAGCCCCCAGAATATACCCTATGTTTTCGCCATTGACTTCAGTGGCCCTTAGGATATAATGGGGCAGAACTGTGGGAAACCGATTCAGATCAGAGAATCTGATTCGGCCTGCAGCAGCCTGAAAGGGGCCCGAATTTTGGGGGGTGCATTTGGTTCAGACAAACCGAATGAACATCCCTCCAGCAGCCGGCTTGCTCGGGCTCTCTGCAGCCACGGGGATCCTGAGCAAGCCAAGGGAAGGGAAGGTGGTTTAAACTACCTCTCCTTCCCTCCAGCAGCCGGCTTGCTCGGGCTCCCCAAGAAAACCAAGGGAAGGGAAGGTGGCGGAGCAGCTGGAGACACTGAGCCTCAGCTCCACAAGTAATGAGCACTTGAGCCCCGCCCCCAGCAGCCCTCAGGCTGGAGCACCTGGAGCAGTCTTGGGAGCCGGATTGGCAAAAAGCAAAACCAAAAGTGCAGGAACTCGAGAGAACTCCAGGAATAGAGCCGGTTCCTCTTCCACAGCCCAAAATGTGACCCACGAACCCTGAGCTTGCTTTTTCTCATTTGCGAGT
>NW_015173912.1:0-2600 GCF_001447785.1 Gekko japonicus | reverse complement strand
TCGTGGTCCCCAGCACCCTACGCCAAGGAGTCCTACGGGCCCTAAACGAGGCACATCCGGGCATCGTAAGGATGAAAGGACTGGCCAGAAGCTACGTCTGGTGGCCCGGCATAGACGCAGAGGAAGAGGCATGGGTGAAGCGGTGCCAGACCTGCCAAGCCGTGCGTCCCAGCCCGCCAGGGGTGCCACACTCCTTGTGGGAATCCACCCGCACCCCATGGTCACGGCTACACATTGACTTCGCCGGGCCGTTTCATGGACTGTTGTTTCTGGTGACGGTGGATTCCTACACCAAGTGGTTGGAGATCAGCCCCGTCTCCGCGACGTCCACCAAGGTGACCATCCGCGCCCTCCGGAAGATCTTCGCCACCCACGGCCTGCCGGACACCATTGTCTCGGACAACGGGGCGGCGTTTACCTCCGAGGAGTTCCGGCAATTCCTCAGCGGCAACCTGATCCAGCACATCAGGACGACAATGGGGACTAGGATTCTAGTCCCTCCACAGGGGAACCAATGGGAGCCATGGCGGGAGATTCAAACCCACCAATGGTTACCAGGGGGTGTCCCCAGAGGTGTATATAGTTGGCCTGCCGGCCGTTTGTCCGCATGTCTTGTTGTGTGCCTAATAAAGCGTGCTATGCACTACGTCGTTGTCTGTCGTCCATCCATGCGGCAACCCACTACACAATATTAGTCTTCTCAAGTAAATGGCCCTTGAGCATTATGTCAACGAAGCGGTTAATTTTAATTTGCTTCCAGCGCGAAAAAGAAAATTTGTTCATTCCCGGCTCAAACCAGTTTTGTCCAGTGTAGGACGTCAGTGAAGATGTTGGTGGAGCTAAATATTTAATGTTCCTATTCTAGACCTTTTTAGTTGCTTCAAAAAATAAGTTTAGGTGCGATGATGAGTAATGTTTTTTTTGGTTCATGCCATAGAATTTCCTAGAATGTGAATATGGATATAGATAGTTTTCTTCTATCACCTTCCATTCTGCCATATAAGATTTGTTGTATTGTTTAACCACATTGGCTAGTATTATGGCGTCATAATACAGACTAATATCCGGGATCACTAAACCTTCCTCTCTTTTGGGTTTTTTGAGTGAGTTAAATATTATACGTGGTTTCTTGTGATGCCAAATAAATGCGCTGATATCCTTATTGTTTTATAGCTCTTTAATCAGGGAACATGTTTAAAAGAGCCTACTGTCTCATATCCTCTTGACTAGTGAGTCAGTCTTCTCTGTTTTCTTGTATTATTAATCTCAGAAATAGAAACAATCCAAATGAAACCCATATTAGGATTTCTTGAAGTAAATATAGGCTGGTCGTCCAAGGGACAAAGTTAAGTGTTCTAAAATAATGTTATTCATCCAGAACAAATTTAAGCATAATCATTCTCGGTGGATCAAACATTTCCAATATTTAATCTCAGCCATGAAAACCAGTGTTGAGGTGAGAGTAAAGCCTCTCTCTGATTTTAGGCAGACAACTCACAGATGATGTAGACAAAAATAACAGCTGCCTTAAAAGGGTATTTTCCTCCACTTTCAACTAATCCCCCCATTCAGATCCTATTATTTCTACACCATTTGAAAGATGTGCTGTTACTTTTGCCTCACACATTTTAATTCCAGAGGCAACATATGGCCCCCAGCAAACTGACATCCAGAGTTCTGTGGAAAAGTTTATTTTTCCTAAGAGCCTATTCATCTATATTAGATTCCTGCCTGGGTACACCGGTGTTCAGCTGGTGTTTGTTGTGGTAAACATGCAAAAGATGAATGGAAGATGCATCTCCAAACATCTCCAGGGAGTCATGACCACCTGGCGCCCAGCCCGCTCTAGGCGAACGCCTAGTGAGCGAGCCGGCCCTGACTACATTGTAACTGCCCCCTTGCTTGGGTGGTACAAAGGAGGGCTTCACTGCTCAGCTTCTAAAGAACAGAAGAAAAAGAATAACTTTTGAAACTCCTCAGAAGTGACTCGGTTCTATGACCATGAGGAAAGGGGTTGTGTCACTTGTCATAAATGATGTCACAGGTGCAGGGGAATTTCAGGGGTCTAGGCCTCTTCCAGGGATCCCCAACCCCATTAGGGTTCTTATTAACTCTAAAACCATACACAGATAAAAGTAAATAGCATATATTCAATATCAATACACAATAGCATATGGAAAAATCCCAATACCTGATATAGTGTACACTTCAGAAAGAATAAGGAATTCCTGGATTGTGGACCAAGACCTCACTCAGTCCTAGGTGGGGTGTTGGCCAAAACAGCCCCAAACAAACCCCAAAGCATCCTTTTAAAACTCCTTTCAGCCAATAGGAATCAAGGGAGGAGTTAATTAAAATATACCAAACTTGCCACATAGCAGCCCATCCTAAATTGATAAGATTAACTTTTGTTGGTATGAACTTTTGCCTAGATATATTTTATTAACTGTGATGTTCAAAAGACCTAGACAGATATGTTTAGAGTTTGAAGGCCATTAAATGTGAATTCAGGCAAAGGTACATCTACAGGGCAAGGCTTTGATTTTTACCAGAGTCAGTTATAGCAAAACCTGCATGGCACAGAAGAACAGAAAGGCCCA
>NW_015173911.1:16736-18514 GCF_001447785.1 Gekko japonicus | reverse complement strand
TTTATACCCTGCCCTTCGCTCAGAGTGTCTTACAATCTGCTTTCCCCGCCTTTCCCCACAACAGGCCCCTTGTGAGGCAGGTGGGGCTGAGAGAGCTCTTTCGAGAACTGCTCTTGAGAGAACAGCTCTGAGAGAACTTGTGGCTGACCCAAGGCCACCCAGCTGGCTGTGTCTGACCAAGGAGGCTTGTGACTTTTGAATGCTTCTACTCTGTAGTCTCTAAGGCACTACAGAAGAAGTGTCAGTTTTTAGGCCCCGCTTTTCTCTCCCCTAAGGAGTCTCAGAGCGGCTTAACCATCTCCTTTCCCTTCCTCTCCCCACAGCAGGCCCCTTGTGAGGCAGGTGGGGCTGAGAGAGCTCTGAGAGAGCTGGGACTGGCCCGAGGCCACCCAGCAGAATTCATGTGAAGGGAGGAGCGGGGCATCAGACCCATTCCCCAGATTAGAGTCCGCCGCTCTTAACCACCGCCCCACACTGGACTCCAGTCTTTGCTTTCCTCTTAGTGACCTGTGTTCTCTTTTTCGGGCCCCGGTAACTTTGCGTCCTCTTGGTTGGCTCCAGTGTTCCCTCTAAGCTGAGTTCGCGTGAGCCAGCTCACAGTTCTTTAGCCTCCGGCTCACATTTTGTTGCCTTTGCTCAGGAAGGAGGGCTCCAAAGCGAGCTGATTGATGCGGCAGCCAAATCGCTCTGCTCACAACTTTTAATGCCGGTAGCTCACAAAGGAGAATTTTTGCTCACAGGACGCCAGAGCTTAGAGGGAGCATTGGTTGGCTCCAGTTGCGGCCCAGACTTCTGGTAGTCTTTGCACCCTTGGCGGGGGGGTGGGGCGGAGAGCCAGTTTGGTGTAGTGGTTAAGTGCGCGGACTCTAATCTGGGAGAACCGGGTTTGATTCCCCACTCCTCCACTTGCACCTGGCTGGATGACCTTGGGTCAGTCACAAGTTCTCTCAGAGCTGTTCCTGAAAGAGCAGTTTGTGTCAGAATTCTCTCAGCCCCACCGACCTCACAGGGTGTCTGTGGTGGGAAGGGGAAGGGAAAGGAGATTGTAAGCCACTCTGAGACTCCAAGTGGAGGGCGGGGTATAAATCCAATCTCCTCCTCTTCCCTGCGGTTCCCCAGCGACCCCCCCCGAAGCCCTTCAGCCCCCCGCTTTTCCGTTCCTCCCGCAGCTGCAGCACTTGAGCCAGGCCCTCCGTGACGACGTCATCGAGGGCAACTTCTACGGGGCCACCCTGGCCGGCCTCCACCTCTTTGACGTGCTGGACCTCCACTTCCACTTCCGCCACGACCTAGGCAACCGGGTCAAGGACGGCGTCCACTGGAACAACGTGGTCCACCGCCGGATCACGAACCTCCTCCTGGCTCACGTGGCGGACGCCTGGGGGGTGGTGATTCCGGACACAAAGTCTCGGGAAGGTGAGTGGTGGTGTGTGTGTGTGTGTGGGATCCCGACCCCCTTCCGACTCTTCCCAGTTTGGCATAGTGGTTAAGTGCGCGGACTCTAATCTGGGAGAACCGGGTTCGATTCCCCCACTCCTCCACTCGCAGCTGCTGGATGACCTCGGGCAAGCCATAGTTCTGTCAGAGCTGTCCTTGAAAAAGAGCCCCACCTTCCTCTCACAGGGTGTCTGTTGTGGGGAGGGGGAAGGGAAAGGAGTTTGTAAGCCGCTCTGAGACTCCTTCGGGTAGTGAAGGGCGGGGTATAAATCCAATCTCCTCCTCCTCCTCCTCCTCTTCTCCTTCTCCTCCTCCTCCTCCTCCTCTTCTTCTTTATTCTC
>NW_015173911.1:13628-16689 GCF_001447785.1 Gekko japonicus | reverse complement strand
CTCTCCCCCGCTCCTTCTCCTCCCCCTTTCCCTCCCCCTCCTCTTCTCCTCCTCCTCCTCCTCCTCCTTCTTCTGGCATTTCTTGGTTTCCACTCTCTTGAGCTTCATGGAGGACTGTTGTCACCACCAAGAATCACGGAGTTGGAAGGGACCTCCAGGGTCATCTAGTCCAACCCCCTGCACGATGCAGGAAATGCACAGATACCTCCCCCCAACACACCCCCAGTGATTGCTGTTCCATGCCCAGAAGATGACAAAAAACCTCCAGGATCCCTGGCCAAATTGTCCTGGACAAAAAGTGCTTCCTGACCCCTAAGAGGCGACCAGGGCGTGTAAGACAGGGTCCCAAGGACTAAGCCCTGAGGCAACCCTTCCTGCCCTCCCTCTCATGATCTGCCCAAGTTCACAGAATCAGCATTGCTGTCAGGTCGCCATCTAGCCTCTGCTTGAAAATCTCCCAAGAAGGAGAACCCACCACCTCTTGAGGAAGCCTGTTCCCCTGAGGAATGCTTCTTTGCAGAAAACAGAACAGGAATTCCTTCTTGGTCGCCCTTCCCAGATGACTTAGTTCTTGTGAAGAGTCCTGCAGAGACGAGACTTTTCTAACTGCAGATGGATGGTGAACTTAAGTTACAGTTAAAATACCTGCCAGTTTGGTGTAGTCGTTAAGAGTGGCGGACTCTAATCTGGGAGAACCGGGTTTGATTCCTCACTCCTCCACATGCAGCCAGCTGGGTGACCTTGGGTCAGTCACAAGTTCCCTCAGAGCTGTTCTCTCAAGAGCAGCTCTCTCAGCCCCACCTGCCTCACAGGGTGTCTGTTGTGGGGAAGGGAAAGGAGATTGCACGGCGCTCTGAGACTCCGAGTGAAGGGTGGGGTATAAATCCAATCTCTTCTGCTGCTGCTGAAGAGATCCGTAGGTTCTTGGACGGGCTCAACAATGCCATTTTGAATCTTCTCCGTTCCTTCCGTAGGCCCGCTGTGGAATGAGCCGTGCCCGGCCCCTGACCTCCTCCTGGGATCGGTGCCACCGCGCCCTCCTCCGATGTCTCCCCCCAGGCCCCGTTGGCCGGCCTTTCATGAAGACTCCTTCTTTGGGCCTGACTCTTGGGGGTCGTGCGAGCCCTACTCCGGAGTCACCCCCTTTGAGGATTCCTGTGTACCCACATATCATCTGGACGGTATACTTGAGGGGCCCGCTCTCCCTCGCGCCTTTAGAGCTTTCTGGGGTCTTCTTGAACTGAGGACAGGCGGGTCTCTGATTCCCCTTCATTTCCTCTTCCTGTCGTTGGTTTCTCTCCTCCGCCTTGGGCGTGGGTAAATCGGAACAGAGAGTGGGGAGGTGGTCCGTTCTGCCTGTGCTGAAGCATGCACAAATCTGGAGTGGAATTGGATTTCTACCCCGCCCTTCACTACCCAAAGGAGTCTCGGAGCGGCTGACAATCTCCTTTCCCTTCCCCTCCCCACAACAGAGAACTGCTCTTGAGAGAACAGCTCTGAGAAAACTTGTGACTGGCCCAAGGTCACACCAGCAGCTGCAAGTGGAGGAAGAAGGAAAAGAGATTGGATTTCTACCCCGCTCAGGTACAAGCTCTCCCTCCTCTGCAAGGACAGATCTGCACGTTCCCCCCCCCCCAATCACTAGCAATCCAAAACAGTCCCCTGGAGCCTGAGCGGTGGGTGTTGCCTTCTGACACACTTCCGGTGGTGTCAGGGGGTGTGGCACACGCAAATGAGTTATGCTAATGAGTTGTGCCAATGAGCTCCTGCACCTCTTTTTCTACAAAATGACCCCTGGGGGAGGCGGTCTGTTCTGCCTGTGCTGAAGCCAGCTAGATGTAAAACTGGCCTGTGTTGGGCTTTGCATGCACAGATCTGTGGTGGATCCCTCAGACACTTCAGCATTGTAATGTTTTCCCGCCCCCTCAGTCCTTCTCTTCCGGAACTGCAGGAGACGATTTTGATATTGGCGTGCTTGGCAGGCGTATGCAAAGACGTTCCCGCCTCTCTAGGAACGCCTGAAGTATCATTAGAACAAAGTGTGAGTCCCTCAGCCTTTCCTCACAGGGTTTGGTCTCCAGGCCCCCGATCATCCTCGTCGCTCTCCTCTGCACCCGCCCCATTTGGTCCACGTCCTTTCTGGAGTGAGGCCTCCAGAACTGCACACAAGACTCCAGGTGCGGCCTGGCCCATGCCGTGTGCAGCAGGACTACGACATCTTCTGGTCTGGATGTTAAGTCTCTGTTGATACACCCCAAGATCGCATTAGCCTTTTTTGTCGCTGCGTCACACTGGCTGATGATATTTAACTTGCGGTCCACCTGTACCCCAAGATCTTGTTCACACACACTGTTGCCCAGAAGTCTACCCCCCATCCAGTATGCATGTTTCTCATTTTTGTTACCCAAGACACTTCTTCTTTTATGGATAATTTTTATAGAGTGTAGAAATTATCCTGTGAAGCAAGGTTAAAGCTTGTGCATGCATGCACACAAAAGCTTATACCCAGAATTAAACTTTGTTGATCATAAAGGTGCCACTGGACTCAAACTTTGTTCTGTTACCAACTGATTGGCAGGCAGGCAGGCGGAAGCCTGTGGAGGCTAGAGAACTGAAGACCCGGGGGAAAATTAGGGAGGGGGATGTTTTAGGACTGTTTTCAGTGGAAATATTGGAAATGTTGAGGAGCTCTCAGGGATAACCCCCCCCCCCTTTGGAAAGAGCGAACTGCTTTTCAAGACAAGGCGTCGTTCACTCAAAATGTGTAGATTGTAATGCCAGACAACCCCATGGCGTTAGAGACGTTTTGGAGGGGACCCATGCTGATCTGCAGTAGAAGAGCTTGAGGCAAGCCCAATAGCACCTCAGAGACCAAGGCGCATTCTGCACCTAGCATTCGCTCCGCTGTTTCACCAAACCCACGTTGGAACAGAAATCCCCCTCTGCATTGCATGCTGCTTTCACTTCCTTTGATCATCGGATTTTATGGTACCTTCTGCACTGCATGCTGCTTTCACTTCCTTTTGTCATCAGATTTTATGGTACCTTCTGCATTGCATGC
>NW_015173911.1:0-13489 GCF_001447785.1 Gekko japonicus | reverse complement strand
ATGGTACCTTCTGCACTGCATGCCTCTTTCACTTCCTTTGATCATCGGATCTTATGGTACCTTCTGCATTGCATGCCTCTTTCACTTCCTTTGATCATTGGATCTTATGGTACCCTCTGCATTGCATGCCGCTTTCACTCCCTTTGATCATCGGATTTTATGGTACCTTCTGCATTGCATGCTGCTTTCACTTCCTTTTGTCATCAGATTTTATGGTACCTTCTGCATTGCATGCCGCTTTCACTTCCTTTGGTCATCGGATTTTATGGTACCTTCTGCATTGCATGCCGCTTTCACTTCCTTTTGTCATCAGATTTTATGGTACCTTCTGCATTGCATGCCGCTTTCACTTCCTTTGATCATCGGATCTTATGGTACCTTCTGCATTGCATGCTGCTTTCACTTCCTTTTGTCATCAGATTTTATGGTACCTTCTGCATGCCGCTTTCACTTCCTTTGGTCATCGGATTTTATGGTACCTTCTGCACTGCATGCCTCTTTCACTTCCTTTGATCATCGGATCTTATGGTACCTTCTGCATTGCATGCCGCTTTCACTTCCTTTTGTCATCAGATTTTATGGTACCTTCTGCATGCCGCTTTCACTTCCTTTGGTCATCGGATTTTATGGTACCTTTCCAAACCTTTATGCTTATAATGTTGCTCTTACTAGTTTGGTAGACCGAGTTCAAGGCTTACGAGGAACTATATGGTCCTGGGAAGTATTTCATTCAGAGTTGGTATAAACTTAGATAAAAGAGGATTGATTGAAACAAATACTAAATAAGAGGGTGGTACAATGTAACTAGTAATGTGTAAATGATGAACAATTGCTTTGGTATCACACACAATCTTCTCCCTCACTGACAGGGATCTTTTCATGTAACTTTGTAACACTTGTTTATCTCAATGCCATATGTGTTCACTGTTTCTCTCCTGTTCCTTTAACTGTTGGTCACTTAAACATGTAACTTAATAAAAATTACAATACAGAATAAAATGATCCAAGGTGGCGGCCTTCCTATAATATTATTTGTCCCAGTTCCGGACTATTAGCCCCTTTTCTGGGTATTTGGATTTCCCCCCTCCGGATTTCAGTTTTATTCCACCCCCCCCAACCCCATATCTCCTCCCCCCATGGCTTTTACATTTCTGAGTGTTTTACACCTCTACCTGCAATGCCATTTTTCTCTCAACCACTCTAGTCTATCTACCACAGCCATGCAACCAAACTTTTAAAGAGACACACACCAAAAAAAAAAACAAGGAATCGTTACAGGCCCGTTCTCCCTTGCGCCTTTAGAGCTTTCTGGGGTCTTCTTGAACTGAGGACAGGCGGGTCTCTGATTCCTCTTCATTTCCTCTTCCTGTCGTTGGTTTCTCTCCTCTGCCTTGGGCGTGGGTAGGCCAGAACAGAGAGTGGGGAGGCGGTCCGTTCTGCCTGTGCTGAAGCCAGCTAGATGTAAAACTGAACTGTGTTGGGCTTTGCATGCACAAATCTGGAGTGGAATCCCTCAGAAACTTAAGCACGGTAATGTTTTCCCACCACCCCACCCCCAGCCGTTCTCTCCTGGAACTTGAGGACACGATTTTGATATTGGAGTACTTGGCGGGCACCTCCTGAAAAGTGGAAACGGGAGTATGCAAAGAAGTTCCCACATCTCTAGGAATGCCTGAAGTATTACTAGAACTGAGTCCAGTGACACCTGTTTGGGGTACACCAGCAGCTGCAAGTGGAGGAAGAAGGAGAAGAGATTGGATTTCTACCCCACCCTTGTTCACTGTTTCTCTCCCGTTTGTTATGACCCTCAGACTTTCCTTTAACTGTTGGTCACTTAAACTTTACGTTACTTCACTTATACATTCAACTTTCAGCTTTCTCTCTCTGTCTCACTAAACAACCGCAGCTGTCAGTCTATAACTGCTTCAGCACAGAACTAACTGCACATCAACTGTCAACATCTAACTGAAACTAGTACTGACTGACTCACATACTCATCCAACCAGATTCACTTCCAAAACCCCTCCCCCTCTCTGTCAACCACCAATCATACCACACTTGCCTCTCTCAACCACTCTAGTCTATCTACCACAGCCATGCAACCAAACTTTTAAAGAGACATACACACACACACACAAAAAAGGAATCATGACAGGCCCGTTCTCCCTCGCGCCTTTAGAGCTTTCTGGGGTCTTCTTGAACTGAGGACAGGTGGGTCTCTGATTCCCCTTCATTTCCTCTTCCTGTCGTTGGTTTCTCTCCTCCGCCTTGGGCGTGGGTAAATCGGAACAGAGAGTGGGGAGGTGGTCCGTTCTGCCTGTGCTGAAGCATGCACAAATCTGGAGTGGAATTGGATTTCTACCCCGCCCTTCACTACCCAAAGGAGTCTCGGAGCGGCTGACAATCTCCTTTCCCTTCCCCTCCCCACAACAGAGAACTGCTCTTGAGAGAACAGCTCTGAGAAAACTTGTGACTGGCCCAAGGTCACACCAGCAGCTGCAAGTGGAGGAAGAAGGAAAAGAGATTGGATTTCTACCCCGCCCTTCACTGCCCAAAGGAGTCTCGGAGCGACTGACAATCTCCTTTCCCTTCCCCTCCCCACAACAGACACCCGGTGAGTCATGCTCCCTCTAAGCTGTGTCCTGTGAGCAAAAATTCGACCTTGTGAACTCCTGGCATTAAAGTTGTGAGTGAGCGATTGGGCTACTGCATAAATCAGTTTGCTCTGGAACCCTCCTTCCTGAGCGAAGACAAAAATGTGTGAGCTGGAGGCTAAAAAACGGTGAGCTAGCTCACACTAACTCAGCTTAGAGGGAACACTGCCTGTGAGGTAGGTGGGGCCGAGAGAGCTCTTTCAAGGACTGCCGTGGTGAGAACAGCGCTGAGGGAACTTGTGACTGACCCAAGGTCACACCACCAGCTGCATGTGGAGGCATGGGGAATCAAGCCCAGTTCTCCCAGGTAAGAGTCGCCGCTCGTAGTCACTACACCAAACTGGTGATCTCCCACTTGCCAAGCCGATGATCTGCCACTGATCCACACAGCCCCCCTCCCCTCTGGCGTTTTTACCCAGGGTTTTGGCAGCTCTAAGGGAGAGCCGGCAGTCTCTGCCTTCACACTCAGCGCAAAAGGCAAACTCTGAAGGACTAAATAAGATACATAAAGGATTGCTTCCTTGCGTCTGAGGCTGGAAGGGGACACAGCCCTGAAATGGATAGATTGTGTGGGCAGTCATCTGTTTTGTCAAAGTTGTCTAGAGATAGATCAAGATGGGTTGCCGTGTCGGTCTGTCTGTCGCAGTAGAAAAGAGTCCAGGAGCACCCTAAAGATGAACAGGATTTGTGGCTGCGGTGGCTCAAGTGGTTAAGACGCTGAACTGCAGGCTGTGGAAGGTCAGTAGTTCAGCAGTTCAAGACCCGAGTGTGCCGCATGACGGAGTGAGCTCCCATCTCCAGTTCCAGCTCCTGCCAACCTAGCAGTTCGAAAGCAAGAAATTGCAAGTCGATAAATAGGTACCACTTTGGTGGGAAGGTCACAGCGTTCCGTGCGCCTTGGTGTTTAGTCACGCCAGCCACATGACCACGGAAATGTCTTCGGACAGCGGAAACGGCTTTGAAACGGAGATGAGCACCGCAACCCTAGAGTCGGATTTGACTGGCTTTCGAGCAAGGGAACCTTTACCTTTTTACACTGGTGCTAATTCACGAGTCCGGGCATGCTGGGGGTTTTTTTGGGGGGTGGGGGGAGTTAAATCGTAGTCTATGTAAGAACTAGTATCCGAAGTGTTTCCCTTTGGAATTTCATGCCCCACCCATTCTTGGGTAACAGCGTGTCTGGAAGAAAAAGACATTCGAGCTTGAGCTACCTACTCTGTCTCTCTGTCCTTGTTACTGACAGTTGGGCTGGGAGGGGGGTGGGTTTCGAGAAGAGGCTCTAGTTTGAATGACAAAACCAGGTTCCCGAGCAGGCGTCAACGTCTCTTGAAGGTAAGCCATAGAAGTCGATATACCTTCAGGATCTGTGCGCTGTACTTGCGTGGCCATTACCCCAGAGTTCTTGCCGTGCTAAAGGGTAAAAAGCTTTGTCAAATCCCCTTACTCCTGTAAAAACGTGATTTCTCCCAAGAAACAAGGGTAGGAGCTTTCGGGAGTCACCGTTCACTTCTTTAAAGTGTCTCTGGACCGCCGTCTTGGCTCAAACATTGTTCCCTCATTAGATTTGGGGCTTTTCCACGTTCATTTTCCTTGCTTTTGAGTTCCTGTTTCTTTTGGGGGTGGGTTTCTGTTCAGCATCTGTTTTGCTCCCTCTAGTGGCCGAGTCGATGTTATATCGGTTTATGTCTGGCATCAAAACTTGCAGTTTAGATCTGCAGGGAGATATGGCGGATGTAAGCCAGTGTAATACTGAATCAGCCACTAGAGGGCGCAAAGCACCCCCCCCCAAGAAACAGGAACTTGTAAGTGAGGAAAATAAGGCGGAAAAGTGCTTGATCTGCAGTGAAATCCCAATTTTTTTCATGTGGTGTGTTGACTCCGCTGTTTTGATCCCTCTCTCTCACTCTCATTGCTCCTTCCCTAGCTGCTGCGCTTAACACCTTCTGGGATTTCGGGAGCGACGTGGCTGCCATCCTTTGATCTGCAGTGAAATCCCAATTTTTTTCCTGTGGTTTGTTGACTGTCTTGATTCCCCCTCTCTCGCTCTCATTACTCCTTCCCTAGCTGCTGCGCTGAACACCTTCTGGGATTTTGGGAGCGACGGGGCCGCCATCCCGGATCCGGGCCACCTCCCGCCTTACCCGTTCTGCAACAAAGAAAATGTCCACCCACGCTCCAGTCGCCGGAAGAGGAGGGCCCGCCACGTCAAGCGCGATCGTGGCCTGGTCATGCGCAGGCCTTCCTTCTGCCGGAGAGACACCAACCCCTACTAGAGGGCCGCACCCAAGATGGACACCCCCTGCCAGTGGGGTCCGCCCCATCCTCTGGAACTGCTGCTGAGGGGAAACAGAGGAGAGCGGAGAAGGGGGGTGACTTTTGGATTTGTCGCCGGAAGAGGAGGGCCCGCCACGTCAAGCGCGATCGTGGCCTGGTCATGCGCAGGCCTTCCTTCTGCCGGAGAGACACCAACCCCTACTAGAGGGCCGCACCCAAGATGGACACCCCCTGCCAGTGGGGCCCACCCCATCCTCCGGGACTGCTGCTGAGGGGAAACAGAGGAGAGTGGAGAAAGGGGGTGATTTTTGGAGCGCATGCGGAGGGACTCTCCTTTCTGGGTTGCTCGCTTACATCTGCGCCTTTTGCACTTATCGATGTTGCTCGCTGTGCGCATGCGTCGCAGGGGGGATGCATGCATTGCGGGACCAGTTGGAGTCCTGTCTGACGAAGAGGGTGTTCCCTCAAGGAGAGGTTTTCTGGGACTATGGGAGTGAGTGGTTTTTGTTTCTGTTTTTTTTTATGGAGGGGAAGGCTTCTGGTAAGCTTTGAGGTTCTTCACCGGCCTGAGAGTGGCCGTTGGCCACAGGATGTGAGGCCTGTGGGCCCTTCCCAGTTGTTACTTCCCAGTTTGATACTGGGCAGCCCATTTTTTCTGTTTGGTACCCGGCTGCTCTGTTCCATAGGCCGCATTTAGTCACAAGTGACCAGCCCGTTGGCCACAGGATGTGAGGCCTGTGGGCACTTCCCAGTTTGATACTGGGCAGCCCGCTTTTTCTGTTTGGTACCCGGCTGCATTTAGTCACAAGTGACCAGTCGCGGGTTTTCAAGGAGTGCCTTGGGGGTTTCCCAACCTGTTTACACCCTCTGGCTCCCCCCCCCCGTCGCACGTGGCAGAGGAATCAAAGACTTCCCGGTTTGCACAAAGCCACAGTTTGCCCGTGACGACAGATTTGGGTTTGCAGTGAACCCAGGAGGCCCTGTGTTCTGGAGCAAAGGGCGGAACGAACGAGCACCCGGTGCTTGGGATTTTCAGATCTTTTCCTCGTAACGGAAAACCGCGGTTTGTCGTTCTGTTTGAACGCGGCCATCGTCTGACTCCCTCGGAGAGAAAGGCGGATGCTGGGGTCTTTCTCAACTGCACTCTGGTTTTGTTTGTTTACTTGGAAAAGGGGCTGTTAGGGACGTGATCTGTGGGGCTGGAGAAAGGGCTTTTTAAGAGCAACTCCCTACATAGCTTCTTCGTTTGGAAATGCCCCCATGGGAGTCTGCTTTAAGCAGAGGGGAAAAAAACAGATATCTGTTTTCCGCTTTCCCTTTTGACCTGTTGGGGTTAAAGCCGCCGGGGAGGGGTGTTCCCCATTAGGGAAACATCACAGGGTAGAATAATTATTTCTCCCTTTCCCAGTTCTGTGGTCTCGATGCATAAATTGCACACCTGGGAACCCAGTTACGGGTCTGGTGTGTGGTGTGATCCAGGTCTCTTATCAGAGGCTCGGGCTGACAGCCAGACAGTTGGAAATGTGTGCGTTATCCGGAGTCCCATTAACTCTGTAAGCGTACCAAGGTTCAAGTTCATGTTGGATTCTCTTGGTGGGGGAAGTGAGTTAGAGTCTTTGCTCAGGGAAGAGAGGCCCTTGCGTTTGTGCCCATGTGCTGTTATATGGGGTTTTTTTTTGTTTGTTTGTTGCTATGTTAAAAATTAAAAATCTAAACTACAACATCACAGGGTAGAATAATTATTTCTCCCTTTCCCAGTTCTGTGGTCTCCATGCATAAATTGCACACCTTGGGAACCCACGGGTCTGGTGTGTGGTTTGATCCAGGTCTCTTATCAGAGGCTCGGGCTGACAGCCGGACAGTTGGAAATGTGTGCGTTATCCGGAGTCCCATTAACTCTGTAAGCGTACCAAGGTTCAAGTTCATGTTGGGTTCTCTTGGTGGGGGAAGTGAGTTAGAGTCTTTGCTCAGGGAAGAGAGGCCCTTGCGTTTGTGCCCATGTGCTGTTATATGGTTTTTTTGTTTGTTTATTTATTTGTTTGTTGCTGTGTTAAAAATTAAAAATCTAAACTATTCTTTATCCTGTTTGGAGAGGCGTGGAATCAGTTTTCTCTTTGCCTAGAAATCCTGCCAACCTAGCAGTTCGAAAGCAAGACATTGCAAGTAGATAGATAGGTACCACTTCGGTGGGAAGGTCACAGCGTTCCGTGCGCCTTGGTGTTTAGTCATGCCGGCCACATGACCACGGAGACGTCTTTGGACAGCGCTGGCTCTTCAGCTTTGAAATGGAGATGAGCACTGCAACCCTAGAGTCGGACTCGACTGGCTTTCAAGCAAGGGAAACCTTTACCTTTAAATAGGTACCGCTTCAGTGGGAAGGTGATAGCGTTCCATGCGCCTTGGTGTTTAGTCATGCCGGCCACATGACCACAGAAACGTCTTTGGACAGCGCTGGCTCTTCGGCTTTGAAACGGAGATGAGCACCGCTACCCTAGAGTCGGATTCGACTGGCTTTCGAGCAAGGGAAGCCTTTACCTTTACCTTTAGAAAACCGTCATGCCTTTACCATGGACGGCCAGCAGGTGGCAGTGCAGGGTGCTTGCCTTGGACAGCATCAATACAATTTGGAGGTCGGATCGGCGGTCTTTCCCCCCAGAGTGTGGGAGGGAGAGAATCGCTCAAGGTGTTTGTGCTCAGGTCCAGTTGCAGGCTTTGGAGGGCCCAGAGAGGGGGCCCCCTCCCCACCACCATGCCCCCTGCTCATCCACTGGCTTGCATGTCATTCCCCCTGCCCACCCATGCATCATTTGGAGGGTGGACTCTATGGCGCATCCTGCCCCACTGAGGTCCCTGTCCCCCCAAGCCCCATCCTCTGCAGACTACAGACCCAGATCTCCAGGAATTCCCTCAACCCAGAGTCGGCAATGTTACCATTAGGGGTTGTGGAGATGGTGGTGGTTAGGGGAGTTTTCAGAACTCCAGGACAACCCACCTACCCCCTTTCTCCGAGCTCAATCTGGGAGAGATTCCCCTTTTCGCTAACAAAGCAGGCAGTTTTATTAAGAACGATCCTTCTGGTGCTAGCAAGCACCGATCACGCTAGCGTGCTGAACAAGATTCAGAGTTCTCCCTTTAGAGGATAAAACAGGCAAAAGGTCAAGGTCTGGTAACTGGAAAGAGATAGGCCATTTCATACTGAAACATAATCGACTCTACCCTCTGCTTAGAGTTTATGCTACATTCCTATTAGGGACATAAGGAAAACAAACCTTATACATTTTCCCCTGGAAGATAACGATGGCACAGGCCTTTGACTGAGATATGGTTGCTTAGAGATCGGGGGGGGGGGCAAAGAACAGATTTACAGCAGGGTGTGTGTGTGTTGGGGAGAAGAAGAAGAGATTGGATTTATACCCAGCCCTTCACTTGGAGTCTCAGAGCGGCTGACAAACTCCTTTCCCTTCCCCTCCCCACAACAGACAGACACCCTGTGAGGTGGGTGGGGCTGAGAGAACTCTGACACAAACTGCTCTTTTTCAAGGACAGCTGTGCCAGAGCTTGTGACTGACCCAAGGTCACATCAGCAGGTGCAAGTGGAGGAGTGGGGAATCAAACCCGGTTCTTCCAGATTAGAGTCCGCACACTTAACCACTACACCAAACTGGCTCTTTAACATCTTTAAAAGAGCCAGTTTGGTGTATTTAAGTTTGTAAGCCGCTCTGAGACTCCTTCGGGTAGTGAAAGGCGGGGTATAAATCCAATCACTTCTTCTTTTTAAAATTTAGCGAATCAGTCCACAAGATCACAAACCGATCTTCAGGTTCACCCAGAGGTCATTTCGGGGGGGATCGCGGGGATCGCAGTTCTCCCGGGTGAGGTGCAGGGGGGCGGGGCACACGATGAAGCCCCGCCCCCCGCTTCCAGCCCTCATTCAGCCAGGAGGAGGCAGGAGAAGAGGGAGGGTAAGTTGCTTCCTCCCCGCCTCTCCCCACCCCTGCCTGCCTGGAGCCAGGGAGGGCCTTGGTGGGGCTTCCTCGCACTCCCGCCGGCCTTGCAGGTCCACCTCTGGGCCCCTGATGTCAGGGGGTGTGGCATATGCTAATGAGTTATGCTAATGAGTTCCCCTAGCTCTTTTTCTACGAAACGACCCCTGGGTTCACCGCTCAAAGTTATTGCAAAGGTCTGAAACCTTTGCTGAATTCTTCAAGGGGGAACAAAATACTTTAACAGCGGTGTCCTTGATTATCCCGGAAGCCACAGCAAGAGACCCTGGGGGGGGCATTCAACCCTCAACACCCTCCACTCCCAGACCCCGTGGCTGGCTTTTATAAACAACAGATCCAATCCCAAGCCTGCAAGTATTTAAACGTTAATTTTATTAGAAACACGTCTGCGTAACAAAATCTTACATCGATCGGTTGTCGGAGTTTGAATCCTTTAAAACAGCACGTATCTGCATGTTAATGAAAAGCGATAATTCTGCAGAAATCGACTCTTGGGGATGTCGTGTGGTTACTACTCGGGGGAGGGAAGGAAGCAGTTTTCCAGCAGAAGGTGGCAGGGCGGGTTTGTCCTCCTCCTCAACAGAGACTGTGTGCCTGTGTGACCTGCCGGTGGGCCAATTCACAAGCTTTCAAAAGAGGGTTAGACAGATCCTTGGAGGGGAAGGTTTCCCAATGGGCTACTAGCCACGGTGACTAAAGAGAACCTCCATGTTCAGAGGCAGTCAACCTCTAAATCCCAGCGCCGGGAGGCAGCATTAGTGGACGGCCTCGGCCTCTCTGCCCTGTTGTTGGACCTCCAGAGAAACCAGTTGGCCACTGTGTGAGATGGGAAGCTGGATAGGGACGCTGGCCTCCAGGTGGGACCTGGGGATCCCCTAGAATAACAGCTCATCTTTAGACTACAGAGATCAGTTCCCCTGGAGGACATGGATGAAGAAGAAGAGATTGGATTTATACCCCGCCCTTCACTTGGAGTCTCAGAGCGGCTGACAAAATCCTTTCCCTCCCTCTCCCCACAACAGACACCCTGTGAGGCAGGTGGGGCTGAGAGAGTTCTGACAGAAACTGCCCTTGAGAGAACAGCTCTGAGAGAACTTGTAACTGAAGAAGAAGAGACTGGATTTATACTCCGCCCTTCACTTGGAGTCTCAGAGCGGCTTACAAACTCCTTTCCCTTCCCCTCCCCACAACAGACAGACACCCTGTGAGGTGGGTGGGGCTGAGAGAGCTCTGACACAAACTGCTCTTTCAGGGACAGCTGTGCCAGAGCTTGTGACTGACCCAAGGTCACACCAGCAGCTGCATGCGGAGGGGTGGGGAATCAAACCCGGTTTTCCAAGATTAGAGTCCACGCACTGAACCACGACACCAAACTGGCTCTCACTACACCATGCACTTTGGAGGGTGGACTCTATGGCGTTGTGCCCCCACTGCGGTCCCTGTCCTCTCCAGGCTCCACCCCCAAATCTCCAGGAGTTTCCCAACCCGGATCTGGCAACCCTACCCCCACCGGTGGATGGGGGAAGCTGGCAGGCCAATTGGCTGAACTAGATGGACCAGACCTGTAGCCAGGAATTTCTAAGTCAGGGTGCATTTAAAGTCCTCGGGGGGCACTGGCTAATTTAATTCAATGTAATTTAATTAACTTGATCGGTGTGTTGCAGGGGAGAAAGGTGTGGCATGGGGGGAAGGCAAGGGGAAGCAGCAGCCACGGCAGCGCGGGAGGGTTCACAGCGGCCACTGCCCCTTACCAGAGAGTCAGGGGGCCTGGGCTGAAAGGAAGTCAGGGGGCCGGGCCCCGGAATCCCCGCACTGTAGCTACAGGCCTCAGATGGACCCTCACTGGTCTGATCCAGCAGGGCTCTTCTTCTGTTCCTATGGACAGCCTCTCTGCCCTGTTGTTGGCCCTCCAGAGGAGCTGGTTGGCCACTGTGTGATGGAGACTCAGTGGACCTAGTAGTATCCCCAGTTAAAAAGGACCGGGCAGGAGGTGATGGGGAAGACCTCTCTCTGCCTGGGACCCTGGAGAGTAGACAAGACTGACCACTTATGGTCTGATTCAGGATAAGGCAGGATTCCCGTGTATTCACCTTTGAGGTTGGTAGCTTTATGTGTATCCCTGAGTACATAGAAGGAAAACAACGGTGGCTGGGGGCACTGAAGCCCCTGCTTCTCCCATGCTGAGGTCCTAATCTAGGCCCACACATGCCTGGGGATTCAGTTTCCACAGGGGTCATATCCTGCCGGAGCGTACAGGAGCGGAGCTCCGGCAGTAAGGAGCCCAGGAGGCGGGCACATGCAACAAGCCCCGCCCCCTGCTCCCAGCAGCCCTCACTTGGGCCACCAGGAGCAAGAAGCAGCCAGGTAAGTTGCAGAGCCACCACCACCCCCGGCTCACCTTCAGGTAGAAGCTCTCCCTCCTCTGCGAGGGCAGATCTGCACGTTTCCCCTCTCCCCCCAACAGCTAGCAATCCAAAACAGTCCAGTGGAGCCTGAGCGGTGGGCGTTGCCTCCTGACACATTTTCGGTGATGTCAGGGGGTGTGGCATATGCGAATGAGTTATGCTAATGAGCTCCTGCACCTCTTTTTCTATGAAATGACAGCTGAGTTTCCAGCAGTGCGGCCTTCGTAAGGCATGACTCAGCTTATAGCATCGGTGTGGCACCTTCTTGTGATGGCTCCCATTAGCTGAGCCCAGGGCTGCAATGCAAAACAGGGCTGGCTGGTACTTCCCCAGGGGGCATTCTTGACTCGGAGGGGATGGACCCTGCTGGGTTGCCAGCCTCCATGCGGTGCCTGGAGATCTGGAATTACGCCTGATCTCCAGACTGCAGAGATCAGCTCTCCCGGAGGAAATGGCCGCTTGAGAGGGCAGACTCTATGGTGTACCACAAAGTCCTGGAGAAACAGAAGTCCTAGAATGACATCACATCCACTCTCTTTGCTCACTGCTGTCGACAAACTCTACCCTTCCTGGGTACCACCTCCAAATCTCCAGGGATTCCCCAGGTTGGAGCTGGCGACTCTAAGAGGGGGTCAGGTAACAATATCTGCCCAATTAATGACTGTCCTCTTCTGTAAGGGTCTCTCGGGTTGGCTGGTAACACGGCTACGGCTCAGATACATCAGGGATCCCGTGCCCGCCAAAAGCTCTGCGGATTTGAGACCAGGTTGCCAATCGCCAGGTGGGGTCTGGAGATCTGGAATTACGACTCATCTCAGGATGACGGAGATCCGTTCCTGTCATGATCTAGGGCTGTGCCACCAGAGGCCTACTAGGCCCAGGGAGCCTGGCTAGCAGTAGGTGAGGCTGGGCCTACAACTCCCAGAAGCCCCTGAGAGGTTTTGGAGCCAAAATTGACCAACAGGAAAAGAGGAGGGCTTGGAATAAAAGATCTGGAGCAGCAGGAAAAGCTGTTCTTCTTCCCAGAGGGCAGAGCCAGAAGGAAGGCTGCTGTGGGGGAGAGATCCTCATCCTGAGGGAAGGGTGAGTAGTCTAGTGCCACTTGGAATAGTGAGCTAGGGTTCCCTTCCCCTCCCCACAACAGACACCCTGTGAGGTGGGTGGGGCTGAGAGAGCTCTGACACAAACTGCTCTCTTTCGGGAACAGCTGTGCCAGAGCTTGTGACTGACCCAAGGTCACATCAGCAGGTGCAAGTGGAGGAGTGGGGAATCAGACCCGGTTCTCCCAGATTAGCGTCCGCGCACTTAACCACTACACCAAAGTGGCTCTCTAGTGAGCTAGGGACAGTATATTTAGATGCGCAAGGGCATTTGATTTCTTTTCACCCACTTCCTGTTATTATTCTGCACCTTGTTGTTTGACCTCCTATAAAATAAACCTTTTGCTTGTTGTACTCTGCCTGGTCCTCACGCCTAGTATTCAGCCAAAAGGGACTTCTGAAGGTCTTGGGAGGGGGCTCTGGGCCTTCTCAAGGGACCCTAAATCCAGAGTGGTGGCAGCGTCAGGGGACACCCCACCTGAGCCGTGACAGTTCCCCTGGAAGAAAGACCTGCTTTGGAGAGTGGACTGTATATGGCCCTATAACCTGCGGAGGCCCCTTCCGAAACCCTGCATTCTCCAAGCACTGCCCCTCAATCTCCAGGAATTTCCCAACTCAGAGATGGCAACCCTAATTTTAGGCCATAATCAGCACCTGCCTTAAGACCCACGGAACTGAATGCAAACAGGGGCAACGTAACCCCACCGATCCCTCCCCAAAAGGAGGCTGCACCCTTCTATTGTCTATTGACTGCATTTATACTGCACTTTTCTCTGCAATGGGGACTTAAAAATGCTGCTGACGTCCGTCTCCTCTCCTCCAGGTTACCTTCACAACAACCCTGAGAGGTAGGTTACAAGGAGAGCCTGTGACTGGCCACCGGTCCCCCCCCCATGAGCTTCCATGCCACTGTGGGGATTCGAATCTGGGTCTCCCAAATCCTCGTCTGGTGCTCTACCTGCTCCATCACGCTGCCGCTTCTGCAGCAAAATGTCCGGTCCCTTCTAGAGCAAGGTGTCTAGTGCGATCCGGCAATCTCATAGCGATAGTAG
>NW_015173910.1:10672-19041 GCF_001447785.1 Gekko japonicus | reverse complement strand
ACTACCCCAAACTGGCTCTCACACCAAACACTAACAAAACCATGTGTTACATCTTTTCTGTTGAAGATTATGCTTACTGGCATTTATCTGGCCTCAGGGCTTTTTTGGGGGGGTGGAAAAAGAGGTGCCGGAACTCTCAAGAGGGAAATGACGTTTTCAATCTGTATACTGAAAACTCATGTACTTTTATACATTTTTAAAAGAATTTTCTTTTAAGAGGTTCCGGAACTCTGTTCTGGTGTGTTCCCCCGGAAAAAAAGCCTTGTCTAGCCTTAATAAAAGACATTATGTGGCTTTTGTTCTGGGATTTAAATTAAAAGACAGGAGTAAATGCATATAACATGGGTGGCAGGAAGCCATGGGGGTCAGTTGTAGGGCTGGCTGACCCCACCCCTGGTCTTCTGCATAAACATATATAAATGCATATAACATGGGTGGCAGGAAGCCATGGGGATCAATTGGCTTACCACCAAGGAAGGCGGGGTCCCTCGCCACCAAGCCCTGCCTCAAGCAGCTGATCAGGAGACAGATGAAAGGTCAGGCCACATTGCCGGCGTCACACAGGAAGTGATGTCATCACATCAGTGATGTCCCGACGATGTTCTGGTTTTGGGGCAAGAGCTCTGTGGCAGAAGTCATTTTTACCATAGAGTTTTTGCCCAGATACCAGAGTTCACCTGGATGTTTTCTCCACTGTGATGATATCAATAGTCGCAACAGCCAGGAAGTCGCAAAAATGAAAGACCAGCGCCAGGAGGACGTCATTGAACGAGCTCCCGCAGACAACAAACAACGTGCTACAGGGTGGCTGGGTAGGCTAGTCACTCTCACCTTGTATGTATGTATGTGGCCCTAGGTTAGGATTGGCATTAATGAAATATGTAAACCGCTCAGAGCCCGCAGGGGGTGAGCGGTATATAAATTGAATTAAATAAATAAATAATAATATCACGTTGTCAACGGTGGAATCAGCTGCGTAGGGAGGTGGTGAGCTCCCCCTCCCTGGCTTTCTTCAAGCAGTGGCTGGACAAACACTTGTCAGGGATGCTCTAGGCTGATCCTGCATTGAGCAGGGGGTTGGACTAGATGGCCTGTGTGGCCCCTTCCAACTCTTGGATTCTATGTGATTCTATGTTTGGTGTAATGGTTAAGTGCGCGCAGGGCTCTTTTTGTAGAAAAAGCCCAGAAGGAACTCATTAGCATAATAGGCCATACCCAACAGCAGGAACTCATTAGCATATTAGGTCACACCCCTGACAGCAAAGCTCATTCGCATATTAGGCCACACCCCCATGTTACCAGAAGTGCGGTCATCCAGCCACACCCACCTTTTGCTTCTTATTCTTTTTACCTTGTTGTCAAAACCCAGGGCTTTTTGCATGTTAGGCCACACACCCCTAATTGTAGCCAATCCGAATGAGTTTCTGCTGTTGGGTGTGGCCTATTATGCTAATGAGTTCCTACTGGGCGTGGTCAACTTGGGAGCCAGCCGGAACTCCGTTCCTGTGTGTTCCTGCCCAAAAATAGCCCTGTGCACGGACTCTAATCTGGGAGAACCAGGTTTGATTCCCCACTCCTCCACTTGCACCTGCTGGATGACCTTGGGCAAGCCATAGTTCTGATAAGAGCTGTTCTTGAAAAAGAGCCGTTTCTGTCAGAGCTCTCTCAGCCCCACCTATCTCACAGGGTGTCTGTTGTGGGGAGGGGAAGGGAAAGGAGATTGTAAGCCGCTCTGAGACTCCTTTGGGTAGTGAAGGGCGGGGTATAAATCTAATCCCTTCTTCTCCTTCTCCTCCTTCTCCTCCTCCTCCTCCTCCTCTTCTTCTTCTTCATCTTTCTCAACCTAGCAGTATCCCCCCCTCCCCATATGCACACACACATGGCTGTTTTCTGCCCCTCTGGATCAAAAGAGGTAGGAAAGGAATATGAAGCTCCTTCCAGGCAGCCCTTTTGGAAGTGGGGTGGGGTGGAGGAGAGACCTTGCCTGGGGTTTATCTCTGTGGGGCTGGAGCTCACCTGTGGGGGGAGGCCAGGCTGCAGCCTCCCCGTTCTCTAAGCTCCCCCTTTCTCTGTCACATTCCTTTGAGACACACACCCCAACCCCCCCAACATACCCCCCCCCCTTGTGTCTTTTCCAGGTCTCCACACCTTGCAGCTCAAGATCAGCTGCAAAGTGGGGCCAGACGGGCGGCCCAGAGGGGGGTCCTGGAAGTACGCCCCTGCGTGCCACAGGCCGAGATCTTAAAGCAGGAGCTGGGCTCCTTCCTGGCCCTGGGCCATCCCCAGAGCGAGAAGGACTACCTGGAGGAGACGTGTGTGGAGTGGCTGCGGATGTACCTGGAGTACGGGAACGAGACCCTGCTGAGGACAGGTAAGGGGGTAGGGGCTCCGGTCGGTGTGCTCCCCCACACGTCAAAAGACCCGTCTCCTGGTCTCAGGCTCCCCCCCCCCCGCTCCAATCTCCCGGATGTTTTCAGGGGGTGGGCTGAGCACTTCAATGTGTGATTCCTTCCACCCTCCCCTCCCTCACATGCAAATGTGGTACAGTGTTCCACACCCGCTTTAGGACCCTACCACTTCGTTCTGCTGCGTGGGCAGGTCTGGCCCGAGAAGGAGCTCATTGGACCAGACTCAGAACCACCTTTTACTTTCCAAGTAGAGGCTGGGGAATCCTCTTTGCGAGCCAGTTTGGTGTAGTGATTAAGTGCGCGGACTCTAATCTGGGAGAATCAGGTTCGATTCCCCACGCCTCCACTTGCAGCTGCTGGTGTGACCTCGGGTCAGTCACAAGTACCAGAACTGTTTTTGTTGAAGATAATTCCAGAAAATTGTAAGAGACAAGATTTTTATCTCACTATACATATCCTAACAGCAGCAAGGATCCTATATGCGAGATATTGGAGAAGAACAGAAGTACCTACAAAAGAAGAGGCTGTAGCCAAAATACTGGAAACTGCTGTGAGGGACAAATTGACTATGATCTTAAGAGGAAATGACAAAGAAGGTTTTGAAAACACATGGTCAAGATTTTATGATTGGGTAGAAGAAAATGATAACTAAAACTCCTGGACCTCTAACCTTTAGCCGAAATAAAAAGAACTAAGGGACTAAGAACCATAGATCGTGTAACTATTAATAAAATATAACTGTATGGTGGAAAAAAACTAATAAATATTTTAGACTATAATATGATATCAAAGACAGTGGGTAAAATTATACTGTTAGAATCGCCCTTTTATGTGTATCTATGCATGTTTGTTTTTTTGTTTGTCTTATAAAACTGAAATAAAAATACATTGAGGGGGGTAGTTCTCTCAGAGCTGTTCTCAAAACAGCAGTTTCTGTCAAGAGCTCTCTCAGCCCCACCTTCCTCACAGGGTGTCTGTTGTGGGGAGGGGAAGGGAAGGGAATCTGTAAGCCGCTCTGAGACTCCAAGTGAAGGGCGGGGTATAAACCCAATCTCCTCTTCTGCGGAATAGGTGGTCTCTTGGAGGGACTGCAGGCTTGGTACGTTCAGCTCAGACAGTCCCGCCAGTCTCTATCCCGCCAGCCTCGGAAGATGTCCTCTGTTAACGCAGACCAATGTTGCTGTTTCCGCAGAGCCCCCGATGGTGAGGGTGGCACCCAAGAAGGGCTACGATGGCCGGGAGACCCTCTTCTGCCAGCTCTACGGCTTCTACCCCAAGGAGATCAATGTCACTTGGTTGAAGGATGGGGAGGTCAGGAAGCGGGACACCCTTACGGGGGGTGTTGTCCCCAACTCAGACGGGACCTACCACACCTGGCTTAGCATCGATGTTGACCCCAAGGACAGAGGCTACTACCAGTGCCGAGTGGAGCATGATGGCCTCCCAGGACCCCTGGAACGGGTGTGGGAGGAGCCAGGTGAGAGACCGCAGGGGGGAGGCTTGTCCCCTTGGGGGTGGGGGGGTGTTATGGATGGAAGGGGGTGGTGCCTTTCCTTGCTGGGAAACTCACCTAGACCAAGAGTTCCCTAGAAAGCAGTCTGGTAACCGGCTGCCGCCCCTTAGGGACATCCCGAGAACATCTAGACTGACCTGCCGAGAAGGTACCTCTCTAGCCCAGCACTACAGCAATAATGGAGTGTCAGGGTAGAAGCCCTTAAAAAAAACACCTTATAGCAAACTGTGTTGCTTCCAGGTGGTCTAGCGCATAGGGAAGAGATTCAGAGAAATATCTCAGAAAAATAGATTGAACTAAGGGAAGCTGTGGTGGTTCAAGTGGTTAAGACGCTGAACTGCAGGCTGTGGAAGGTTGGTAGTTCAGCAGTTCGAGACCCAAGTGTGCCGCATGACGGGGTGAGCTCCTGTCTCTAGTTCCAGCTCCTGCCAACCTAGCAGTTCGAAAGCAAGAAATTGCAAGTAGATAAATAGGGACCACTTTGGTGGGAAGGTAACAGCATTCTGTGCGCCTTGGCGTTTAGTCATGCCGGCCACATGACCACTGAAATGTGTTCAGACAGGGCTGGCTCTTTGGCTTTGAAACAGAGATGAGCACTGCAACACTAGAGTCGGATTCGACTGGCTTTCGAGCAAGGGAACCTTTACCTAAGGGAAGCCAGAAACCATAATAATAACAATAATAATAATAATAGACTTCTTATAAAATATTTGTAAAAAGGAAAAGAGTGGTTGGATTTTTTAAAAAAGTTGTGTTTTGCCCTATTGTCATCAGCAGGGCAAAACAAAAATCCTGAGAAAGCACACATCACAGAGATTTTCAAATAAAAAGCAATAAAGCTGGACAAGATCAGCTAAGTTCATGTTGCCTAGGCTGTAGCAGAGTTTCTTGCAGTAACGGGAAGGTGAAGAAGTAGCGATCGGCATTTCCCTGGGCATGTCAGAAAGGGCCACAAGACCTAAGCACTGAGGCAACCCTTCCTGCCCTCCCTCTCACAATCTGCCTAAGTTCACAGAATTGGCATTGCTGTCAGATGGCCATAGACTCATAGAGAGAGCCATCCTTGTGGTCGATCCCGATCTAATGTTGTACGGGTGGCTCAGGCTGCTTTAAGAATTTCACCCCCCCCCGGGGCGGCTCCTAATTGAACGCTGGGCAGAACTGCATAAGGTCCCACAGGGCCCTGATCTCCTCCGGGAGCTCGTTCCACCAGAGTAGAGCCGCCACCGAGAAAGCCCTGGCCCTTGTTGTAGCTAGCCCAGCATCCTCGGGCCTGGGAAGGGTGAGTCGGGGTTAAAACCCTGATCGCAGTGCTCTCTGGGGAACATGTGGGGAAAGGTGGTCTCTCGGGTATGTAGGTCCCTGACCATGAAAGGCTTTAAAGGTAAAGGGCTTTAAAGGTAAGAACCAACACCTTAAAGCGAATTCGGTATGCTATCGGTCACCAGTGCAATGCCTTCAGCACGGGCTGAATGTGCTCCCATATTGGGAGGCCCATCAACAGCCTGGCTGCAGCATTTTGCACCAGCTGTAGCTTCCAGGTGTCCTGCCGGAAGAGCTCCGTCTTGCAGGCCCTGCGGCCCTGATCTCCTCCGGGAGAGTACCCAGGTACTCTCAGTAACTCTTCTTTAGTCCTAGTAAGGTTTAGGTTTCCTGTCATGGGGGGGACTCCAAGAAAAGCCCCCTCCCCCAGCAAGATCACAGTCTGGAGCAGCATCTCCCAGTAAGTCCCTGCGCTTACTTGGGGGTCCCGACCAGTTGCTTGTAGGCCTGTGTTAAAGGGGTTGGGGGTAGAATTCCCAGGATGCCTCTGGGGACCCGTCTCTGGCAGAGTAGTGGGGGCAGGAACTGTGTGTGGAGTGGGTAGTCGCGCCCAGGAAGTCTTTTGTGCAACGCCTGACGCCTCCACCAACCTGCGATCCTTCGGCTGGAGAATCCCTGCCCGAGACGTTGGAGGGCAGCGGCCGGCTGAATAATGACATTCTTTCCTCCCTTTCGTCTTCAGCATCCAACTGGGGGCACGTCCTGGGTATCCCTGGGGGCTTGGCAATTGTCATCTTGGTCATCCGGGTCATCCTGGTTATTGTCATCTGCATGAGTAAGTAAACAGGGAAAGCCTTGGTTGGGTAGAGAGATTGTGTGTGTGTGTGTGTGTGTGTGTGTGTGTGTGTGGCGTTGGAGGGCAGCGGCCCGGCTGAATAATGACATTCATGCCTCCCTTTCATCTTCAGTACCCATCTGGGGGCTCGTCCTGGGCATCTCTGGGGGTGTCTTGCCAATTGGCATCTCGGTCATCCTGGCTGTTGTCATCTACATGAGTAAGTAAGCAGGGAAAGCCTTGGTTGGGTAGAGAGATTGTGTGTGCGAGCGTGTGATTCTTGTGGTGGATCCCCACTCGGGGTTGTGGGGGTGGAAGAGGGCCTCTGGCCCTGACAACCGTTTAGCACATGGATGGGAGACCACCAAGGAAGTCCAGGGTCCCTGCCCCAGAGGCAGGCACTTTCAAACCACTTCTGAATATCTCTTGCCTTGAAACCCCTTTGGGGTCCCCATAAGTCTACGGAGGGTGGGTGGGAGAGGGGCCGTGGCTCATAGGCAGAGCCTCTGCTTGGCGTGCAGAAGGTCCCATGTTCAATCCCCTTGGCATCTCCAGTTAAAGGGTCCATTGGGAGGTCATGGGAGAGACCTCTGCCTGAGACTCTGGAGAGCTGGTGCCATGTTGACAGTGATGGACTCAGGGTCTGATTTCAGTAGAAGGCTTCTTATTTATTTATTTCCATTTTTATCCCGCCCTCCCCACGGACAGGCTCAGGGTACCATAAATCCACATAAAAACAATTAAAACAAATAAAAACAATCAAATAAAGTGCTAACAGCAGTAACCATTCTTCGTTGATAAGATGGCGTATTATATGATGCAACAGACACGATTTCCAACTCAGTGAACGTCCGGCAACGCACGATGGTGTAACTGATCTCCAAACCAGGGCCAGCTCACTACCATAAGATGTTGGTGGTAGTGGTGGGCGGCTCCTAATGGAAAGCCTGGTGGAAGAGCTCCGTCTTGCAGGCCCTGTGGAACTGTAGAAGATCCCGTAGGGTCCTGATGTCTTCCGGGAGCTCATTCCACCAGTATGGAGCCGCCACTGAAAAGGCCCTGGCCCTGGTGACAGCAAGCCTGGCTTCCTTGGGGCCTGGGATGGTCAATCAATGTTGCGACCCTGACTCTTCATGGGTGAGTCGGCTGCCACTTGACAGTAATTTACACTCACGGAGAAGCACTTGTCCGATGTGTTAAGGGGCTCAGTCTCTTGCCTGGGAACCCAATCCAGTCTCGCTTGGAGGGTTCTGCATTCCTCTCCACGGGTGGCAGAGAGACGCCCCCATTCTGCCCTCTCAAAGCCACCCTCCCCCCCGCTCATCCCTCACACACTTCGGATGCTGAGCTTCCAAAGGATGGAAGGACCGACTGTGGACAATGGGGTTACATCGAAGGAGAAGAGGAGAGTCAGAGGAGATGGCTTCCTGAAGCTGCCGATGTTACTCAGAGTGCTGTGGGCAATGGAGTTGTAGAAGGGCTAAAACAAACAAAATGAACATAAGAACATAAGAGACGCCAATGTTGGACCAGGCCAAAGGCCCATCCAGTCCAACGCTCTGTATTACACAGTGGCCAGAAATGCCAGTGCCATCAGGAGGTCCACCAGTGGGGCCAGGACATTAGAAGCCCTCCCACTGTTGACCCCCCCCCAGGCACCAAAACGACAGAGCATCCCTTGCCCCAGAGTCCCTATCTATACCTTGTGGCTAAGAGCCACTGATGGACCTCTGCTCCATATGCTTATCTAATTCCCTCTTGAAGCCGTCCATGCTTGTAGTCGCCACCACTTCCTGTGGTGAATTTCAGTGGAGATAAATACAAAGTTCTGCATTTAGGTAGAAGAAATCAAATGCATGATTATAGGATGGGGGAGACCTGTCTTGGCAGTAGTAGGTGGGAAATGGATCTAGGGGTCTTAGTAGACCACACACTGAAAATGAGTTAGCCGTGTGATGCTGCAACTAAAAAGGCAAATGCGATTTTAGGCTGTATCAACAGAACTATAGTGTTCAGTGTTTACTCTGCTCCGGTTAGACCTCACCTAGAGTATTGTGTTCAGTTTTGTGCATCACAGTTTAAGAAGGATATAGACAAGCTGGAACGTGTCCAGAAGAGGGCAACAAAGAGGGCGAGGGGTGTGGAGACCAAGTCCTATGAGGAAAGGTTGAAGGAGCTGGGTATGTTTAGCCTGGAGAGGAGACGATGGGGAGATGACATAATAACCATCTTCAAGCTCTTGAAGGACTGTCATATAGCGGATGGTGTAGTGTTTTTTTCTGTTACCCCAGAAGTTCGGACCAGAACCAACAATTGAAATTAAATCAAATGAGTTTTTGGCTGAACATTA
>NW_015173910.1:0-10646 GCF_001447785.1 Gekko japonicus | reverse complement strand
TCCTCAGTCGAAAAGGCTTCATCAGGAGGGGGTGGGCTCTCCTCCTTTGGAGGTTTTCAAGCAGAGGATAGACGGCCACCTGACAGTAATGGAGCAGAGGTCCATCAGTGGCTATTAGCCACAAGGTATGGATAGGGGCTCTGGGGCAAGTGAGGCTCTGTCTTCTTGGTGCTTGGAGGGGGTCAACAGTGGGAGGGCTTCTAATGTCCTGGCCCTCCTGATGGCAACCTTGTATTTCTGGCCACTGTGTGACAGAGTGTTGGCCTGGATGGGCCATTGGCCTGATCCAACATTGGCTTCTCTTATGTTCTTAGGAACTCTGGATCTGGGGCAAGTGATGCTCTGTCTTCTTGGTGCTTGGGGGGGGACAGTGGGAGGGTTTCTAGTGTCCTGGCCCTGCTGGTGGACCTCCTGATGGCACCTGGTATTTCTGGCCACTGTGTGACACAGAGTGTTGGACTGGATGGGCCTTTGGCCTGATCCAACATTGGCTTCTCTTATGTTCTTAGGAACTCTGGATCTGGGGCAAGTGATGCTCTGTCTTCTTGGTGCTTGGGGGGGGGGTCAACAGTGGGAGGGCTTCTGGAGTTCTGGCCCCACCGCTGGACCTCCTGATGGCACCTGGTAAGCATGGACGGCTTCAAAAGGGAATTAGATAAGCATATGGAGCAGAGGTCCATCAGTGGCTATTAGCCACAAGGTATAGCTAGGGGCTCTGGGGCAAGTGATGCTCTGTCTTCTTGGTGCTTGGGGGGGTCAACAGTGGGAGGGCTTCTAATGTCCTGGCCCCACTGGTGGACCTCCTGATGGCACCTGGTATTTCTGGCCACTGTGTGACACAGAGTGTTGGACTGGATGGGCCTTTGGCCTGATCCAACATTGGCGTCTCTTAGGTTCTTATCTTCTTATGTTCAATGCGGATTCTGTGAATTTAGGCAGATCATGAGAAGGGAAGGCAGGAAGGTTCACAGCAGTGCTTAGTTCTTGTGGCCAGGGATCCTGGTGTGTTTGGGGGGCTGTTGTGTTGCCCTCTTCTGGGCATGGAACAGGGGGTCCCTGTGTGTGTGTGTGTGTGTGTGTGTGTGTGTGTGTGTGTGTGTGTGTGTGTGTGTGGTGTGTGTGGAGGGGAGGTACTTGAGGATTTCCTGCATTGTGCAGGGGGTCGGACTAGATGACCCTGGAGGTCCCTCCCAAGTCCCAACTCTTACGATTCTAAGATTTTCTGGGCTTCCCTTTATCTCCATATGAGGGTTGATCTGTTTGTTTTATGTCACGTTGACTGAGAAGGAAAGAGAGCTTTTGTGGGGGGAATGGGAGGGCAAATAGGGCCGTGGGGATTGGAGCCGCCTCCTCAAGTCCCCCCAGTGAACCCGACTCCCTCTCTCTTCTTCCTTCAGGAGAGAGCGGCCAGCCGTCTGTCAGCTCCGGCAATGGTGAGTGTGGGATAGTTGGGACCAGTGTTCCCTCTAAGCTGAGTCAGTGTGAGCTAGCTCACAGATTTTTAGCCTCCGGCTCACCCAATTTTTGTCTCAGCTCAGGAAGGATGTGGCTCCAGAGCAAACTCATTTATGCAGCAGCCAAATCGCCCGCTCGCAACTTTAATGCCAGTAGAATTTTTGCTCACAGGACTCCGCAGCTTAGAGGGAGCACTGGTTGGGACCCCCGTCTCAAAGGTGGAGGGGGGTGCTCGGTCAACGAACCCGTACCTGCCTCTGTGGGGAATGGAGAAGTAAAAGATTTTCTGGGCTTTCGTTGATCTCCATGTAGTGGTAAATTAGTATATTGTATGCCACATTAACTGAAGGGGGCTTGTGGGAGTTGCAGGGATCAGTACTTGGTCCACTGGAAGTCCCCCCCCCCCAGTGAACCTGACTCCCTCTCTCTTCTTTCTTCAGGAGACAGCAGCCAGGTGTTTTACCACTCCAGAGATGGTAAGTAAATTTGAGTGGGGATCCCTATGTGAAAGAGGGAGGGGGGCACTCTGTCAACAGGCTTGTACCTTCCACTGTGGGGAATGGAGGAGGAGGAAGAGGAGAAGGAGGAGGAGGAGAAGAAGAAGAAAAGATTGGATTTATACCCCATCCTTCACTACCCAAGGGAGTCTCAAAGCAGCTTACCATCCCTTTCCCTTCCCCTCCCCACAACAGACACCCTGTGAGGTAGGCGGGTCTGAGAGAGGTCTGAGAGAACTGCTCTTTTCAAGAACAGCTCTGAGAGAACTTGTGACTGACTCAATATCACACCAGCAGCTGCATGTGGAGGAGTGGGGAATCAAACTCGGTTCTCCCAGATTAGAGTCTGCGCACTTAACCACTACACCAAACTGCAGACAAGAACTGAAAGATTTTCCAGGCTTCTGTTTATCGCCACGTGTTGGTTGATGTATATGTTTTGTGAAGATGGGTAGCCGCCGTGTTAGTCTGTCTGTAGCAGTAGAAAAGACAGGGTTGCCGCTTTCGGGAAAGTCAGGGAAATGAAAATTGGTCAGGGAAAGTCAGGGAAATTGGTTTGAAGTCAGCGAAAGTCAGGGAAATTGTGATTAAAATATATTCACGCAGTGGATTTTTGACCTGCTGCTGCAAGAGCCTGATCTGTTCTTGTGGCAACTGGAATAGAGAAGTAGCAGAATACAAGTTGAACTTAATGATGCCCTTTCCCAACCCTTTTAGATAGAACGTTTATATAATTTTTAGTGTACCTTTAAAACAATAACAAAAATGTTATGTCATTTGTTAGCATTCAGAGTTTACTTGAGGTTTGTATCTTGGTGTAATTTTTGTTTTTTGTTTTTTAATACATTTTTATTGCTTTTTTTCACTACATACTACATCCTACAGGGTTGGGGGAAGGGATATAAACCTAAAATACAGAGTAGCAAGAATCATTTATAAAATCTACTTCAGCTTCATGGCATTTCCTTATTGAACATATAAAAAGGAATAAAAGTTATATATATAATTACAGCAAACAAGCATCATCATATTTAGCCCTACTGCGTGCATTATTACTATGATGAATGAAAGAGAAGAAACAAAGCAAAATATCAGATTTTCAGAGTTAGACTACTTTACAGCTTTCTTTCCTATATGCTTATTTTTTATCAAAGGTCAGTTTAACTTTTAAAGGTTTAGGAGCAGCGACTCCTAGTTCTGCTTCAAAGTCAATCGATTCTTCTGAGGAACTGCTCGAGGTGCTACTGTCAGAACTTCCCATGCCCTTATCTTCATTGTCTTCTGCAGCCTCACTGTCCTCTGCTTTCTCAGTTCCCTTCGTAGCTTTCTGTTGCTGCTCCAAAAATATTTTTGCTTTTGTAATGGAGTCAGTCTTTTCTTTTTTTCTCCTTGAAGTTGAAGATAAGTCCTTTTGGTGACAGCCATCTGTAGGGAGTGGAATCTTTCTGTAGGAATAATATCAAGTCTCTGTATTGTTTCCTCCTCTTTCTGATCTCAAATGGAACGTCTTTCAAAACGTTAACTTCTTCTCCTTTGATTTTTAGGGTTATCCTGTTTGTCGCTTTCAATACTGCATCTTTTGTTGACCTTTTAGAGAACTTCACATACACTTCACCAGGCAGCTTATTTTTTTAAAATAAATTCTAGATAGGTACGATATACCATATACATGTCACTTTGCAAAATTTCCGCTGTAAAGCCCACCACGGATGCAATGGCTTCACTTAAGGTCTCTTTCAGGTTCTCTCCTTTCTGTTCCAGAATACTTTGAAATCTCAGGACATATGCTGATTTTTCCATCTGTAGTTGTAAAAGCTGTTGTTTCTCAGAGGTTTTTTCTTTTCCCACTGCCTCCAGTCTTTGATCTAATGCATTTGTCTTATCTTCAACCTTTTTCAGCTTTTTGGCTGTCTTCTCTGTTCTTGCAGATGTTTGTTTCAATTCCTTTTGAAGCATGTCGAAATTATTGTTGAGATTGGTCATCTGATCCAGCAGGGGGCACAGTGCTGTAGCAATCATATTGGGAAAGTCTGTGGTTACTTCCAGTTTAGAGGCCAGAGTCGATGAGCTGGCAGTTCCTGAAGACGATTTCCCCCTAGACACCATTTTTTCTGCCCGATGCGACATTGTTTACATTAAAGGAAAAGTTCTTAAAAGTCTGTGAAAGTCCAATAAGTCGCAAGCTTTTTACTAGTCTGCACACCCTCGGCTGGGTTGTCGATCTCCCTTTCGAGCTGCCCTTCTGCCCCTCGCTTTCCTCTTTTACGGGTCGATCTTTCTAGGGTTGGGTGAATTCCCCCCTCCCCCTAGGTTTGAGGCTTCGGGGCTGCTTTATGGGTTTTCGCTTGGGCGCTTGTTTCGATAAATGAGCATCAACTCATGCTTTACTCCACGCTTCACTTGCCGAGGTAGGGAACATCGTCTTTTGCCAGATTGCTTGCACACTCTCTTTGGTGTGCGCCTTTGTGTACCATGGCTGGTCTCACGTCGGGGGGACCTATCAGGGCAAAGAGGAGCCTCGATCCTTCAGCCTGCGCCTTAGGGGAGGCATCTCTCACGCCCCAGGCTACGAGCCCCCTCCAAGAGCTCGAGTGGGTCCAAGATCAACTCATACCCCCTCCCACCCAGCGCAATTTGCGGGGCGCTCTCATCGGAGCTGCGATGAAGTGCACCCACCAGCAGGTCGCTGAAACCGGAAGTCTCTATCTTCGTGTAATTTTTGGCGCAATTGCAAAACAGATGTCGCTGCAGTTAATGTTGAAGGAAGCTGATATTAAATCTCTTACTTTGACCAATATTTTTGCAGCTGAGACTTGTGTAGTTGTAGAGTGGAACATTTCATTAAGCCTTGCATTAATGCAACATGATCTATTCATTTTTTAAACTTGTGGTTATATTTGAATGGTGGTCAGGGAAATTGGACAAATGTTGGTCAGGGAAAGTCAGGGAAATGAAAAATGAAATTTTAGTGACAACCCTGAAAGAGTATGAGCCCAGGAGCCCCTTAAAGACTAAGGATGCAGAACCTAAAGAGATAAGCCAAACAGAATGGAGGGCCAACGATAAAAACTTAATGTTTATAATATAAAAAGATACATGTATTTATTAGCAAAGAATTAAAAAACATAAGGGCCCAATCGCACCTCATGTAAAAATGCCAAAATCTTACGCATAAGGGCCAATGCTGTAGTGTTTGAAGTGCGCGGACTCTAATCTGAGAGAACCGGGTTTGATTCCCCAGCTCCTCCCACTTGCACCTGCTGGATGACCTTGGGCAAGCTATAGTTCTGATAAGAGCTGTTCTTGAAAAAAGAGCAGTTTCTGTCAGAGCTCTCTCAGCCACGCCTACCTCACAGGGTGTCTGTTGTGGGGAGGGGAAGGAGTTGGTAAGCCGCTCTGAGACTCCCAGTGAAGGGCAGGGTATAAATCCAATCTCTTCTCTTCTTCTTCTTCCCCACTCCTCCACTAGCAGCTGCTGGATGACCTTGGGCAAGCTATAGTTCTGATAAGAGCTGTTCTTGAAAAAAGAGCAGTTTCTGTCAGAGCTCTCTCAGCCACGCCTACCTCACAGGGTGTCTGTTGTGGGGAGGGGAAGGAGTTGGTAAGCCGCTCTGAGACTCCCAGTGAAGGGCAGGGTATAAATCCAATCTCTTCTTCTTCTATTCTTTTTGACTTACCTCTTTAGGTTCTGGTTCCCAGATTTCAGGGTTAAGTCCAACACCCTTTTGTTCCCACCATCTCAAAGACTAACACAATTTGTGGGAGGGTAGGAGCTTTTGTGTGTCACAGCTCTCTTTTTCAGATAAAAAGGGGCATCTTTTAACTGTATCTGAAGTCATGAGCCGTGACTCATGAAAGCTCCTTCCTTGCCACTGATTTTGTTAGTCTTTGAGGTGCTCTTGAACTCTTGCTCTTTTCTGCTGCTAAAAACAGACTGACATGACGGCTACCCATCTTCATAAAACATATGGTGTAGTGGTTAAGAGAGCGGACTCTGATCTGGGAGAGCCATGTTTGATCCCCCACTCCTTCACATGCAGTTGCCGGTGTGACCTTGGGTCAGTCATAAGTTCTCTCCGAGCTGTTCTCTCAAGGGCAGTTCTTAGGAGAGCTCTCTCAGCCCCACCTACCTCACAGGCAGTGTTCCCTCTAAGCTGAGTTAGTGTGAGCTAGCTCACAGGGTTTTTTGCCTCTGGCTCACACATTTTTGTCTCAGCTCAGGAAAAGATGGCTCCAGAGCAAATGAATTTATGTAGCAGCCAAATTGCTCCCTCACAACTTTAACGCCGGTAGCTCACAGGATAGAATTTTTGCTCACAAGTCAATGTTCCCTCTAAGCCATGGAGTCTTGTGAACAAAAATTCCACTTTGTGAGCGACTGCCATCAAAGTTGTGAGCGAACGACTTGGCTACTGCATAAATTAGGTTACTCTGGAGCCCTCCTTCATGAGCTAAGACAAAAATGTGTGAGCCGGAGGCTAAAAAACTGTGAGCTAGCTCACACTAACTCAGCTTAAAGGGAACACTGGACTCTCCACCGCTTAGAGGGAGCACTGCTCACAGGGTGTCTGTTGTGGGGAGGGGAAGGGAAAGGAAATTGTAAGCCGCTCTGAGACTCCTTCCGGTATAAATCCAATCTCCTCCTTCATGTTTTATGTCCTGTTTACTGATGGGGAAGGAGGGTATGTGCTGGGTGGGGGAATAGCAGTGCAAAAGGGGCTGTGCTGACTGGAGCCCCCTCCCCAAAAGCCCCCCCAGCGAACCTGACTCCCTCTTCCTCTTTCCTCCAGGCGACACAGTCCAGTGGTCTCCGGATTCCACCACATGGAACCCCACATCTGCAGGAATTCCTTTCTCCCAAACCTCGTCAATTTAGCTCATCCAAGCAGGGCCTTCTGCAGGTGCTAACCTGCCAATGGGCAAAATCCAGAACTGCCCATACGTGTGCCTTCTCGGTTGTGAGCCCCGCCTTGTGGAACGCCTTGCCTGAGGAGGTGAAGAAGGCTCCCATTCGTCTGGCTTTCTGACAGAAATATATGCAATACTGAACTATTCAAGAAGGCTTTTCTACGCAGGCAACGTGGAAGAAACTCTCGAGGAGGTGTGAGGGAATGGTGTTGTCAGCAGGGCTATTTTTGGGCAGGAACGCACAGGAATGGAGTTCCTGCTTGCTCCCGAGTTGGCCACACCCAGCAGGAACTCATTAGCATGATAGGCCACACCCAACAGCAGAAACTCATTAGGATTGGCTACATTAGGGGTGTGTGGCCTAACATGCAAAGGAGTCCCTGCTACAAAAAAGGCCCTGGGTTTGGACAACAAACAAGGTAAACAGAATAAGAAGCAAAAGGTGGGTGTGGCTGGATGACCACACCTGGTAACATGGGGGTGTGGCCTAATATGCTAATGAGCTGTGCTGTCAAGGTGTAGTCTAATATGCTAATGAGTTTCTACTGTTGGGTGTGGCCTATTATGCTAATGAGTTCCTGCTGGGCTTTTTCTACAAAAAGAGCCCTGGCAGGGAACCTTGTCTGAGCTTAGGGTATCCAGGTAGCCGCAGAAGCAATTCCCGTCCTAATAAGGGTTTGTCAGGTGCAGGTGCTGGAACCTGAGTTAGCATGGCTGCAAGGTGGTGCTTGTTACGGGATTTTATATTTCTCTTGAAAGTTACACTGCCAAGGAATACTGAGAGTCTTATCACGGTTTCTGAATGGTGAGCCGGTGTCGGCTTGCTACATTTTACAGGTGTTCTATTCCTCCTTAACCCTGCCCCCACTGTAAATCTGTTCTTTGACCTGCTGATTATCTCAGCCAGCGGTCTGAGCCAACCTTATCTTTCAGGGGAGGGTGTAGAACGGGGTGTGTGTGTGTCAAACATAAGGCCCGGGGGCTGGAACTGACTCGTCCAGGGCTCGTATGATGCCCACGAGCGACTTGTACAAGGAGAGGGAACAGGAGACTGCTGGGGGGGGGAGTGGGCGGAGCCCCTCCAATTGTGGCTTCAGCGTGGCAGAACAATCTCATCAGCAGCCGTCAAGCAGCATGGGAGCATCTGCCCAGTGGTGCACTGCTGTCTCCATACGGGTTTTCCTTTGCACCTCTCTCCCAGCCCAGGGGGCCTTGCAGTGAGAATACACCAACTCAAAGCTTACCAGCTGCTGTCCCTTATACAGTTTCTATCTCCGGTATCTGGCATTATGTCAAGGGTCTGCACCATCCTTGGGAGGAAAGCGATGGCGAACCTAAACAGCATGATAAAAAGTAGAGACATCATCCTGCCAACAAAAGCCCGCATGGTCAAAGCAATGGTAATCCCAGTAGTCATGTATGGCTGCGAGAGTTGGACTATAAGGAAGGCCGAGCGCCGAAGAATAGATTCTTTTGAACTATGGTGCTGGAGAAGGCTCTTGAGAGTCCCTTGGACTGCAAGAAGATCAAATCAGTCAATCCTAAATCCCTGCCCACCCAGCAGTTCGAAAGCAACTTAATTGCAAGTAGATAAATGGGTACCCACCCATAGTGGGGTGGGGGGCACCCTGCCTAGCGTGGTGGTTGAGGACGACGATGACGGCGGTGGCGGCAAGACATCGGCTCCAGAGGACGGCGTGGCGTGGTGATGCGGTGGCGGCGAGCGGGCGCAACCGGAGGAGCGATCCCTGGTGGCTAGACGATGAAATATCGGGTGGCCGCCGTCGAGGAAAGGGCGCGCGATGACGCTGAGCGCCGGCACAGCGGAGCCGGAAAGGACGTGGCTGAAGCCGGAAGGAGGCAGGAAGTCGCGCGCCTCAGGAAGAGAGAATTACCACCCAGCGCCGAAAAAGAGCACCCCGCCAATACCAGAGCCAACGGAAAAAGAAGACCAACACCAACCACCACCATAGGGGTGCTGGTAGGTTCCCCCACCCCAAATGTGTGTGGCCCTAGTTAGGAATAAAAATGGTGACTAGCACCGACCTGTAAGCCGCTCAGAGACCCCCTAGACAAGGGGGTTTGGGCGGGATATAAAGTCGAATGTAAATAAATAAATAAATAAATAAAATCAACCCTGACTGTTCCCTGGAAGGCCAGATAATGAAACTGAAGCTCAAATACTTTGGCCACCCAATGAGAAGGGAGCACTCCCTGGAGAAGACCCTGATGCTGGGAAAGATTGAAGGTCAAAGAAGAGGGGGACGGCAAAGGATGAGATGGTTAGACAGTGTCATAGATGCAACGGACATGAAATTGAGCAAACTTCAGAGGACGGTGGAAGACAGGAAGGCCTGGCGGGATCTGATCCATGGGGTCGCAAAGAGTCGGACTCGACTGTGGGACTGAACAACAACAACAACAACTGCACCATCCTTTCAGGGAGAAGTGTAGAAGGCTTGTTTTCCTTATGTCCCTCTTAGGAATGTAGGATGTGCCCTAAACAGGAGGGCAGAGTGAATTATGTTTGAGAATGGAATTGATGGATTCTTTTTGGAATCCTATAAAGGAATAACTTTGAATCTCGTTCAGTATGCTGGCATGACCTGTGCTTGCCTGCTTCCAGAAGGAAAACTCCCAATAAAACTTGCCTGCTTTGTTAGCAAAAAGGCCAGATCGAAGTCAGAGAAGGGGATGCGGTTACACTAGAGTTTTGAAAACTCCCCTAACAGCTTATGCTAGGAGGCTGTACTTAAGAAGGCTATAAAAACAGGAAGGGGAAACAGGTGGCAGTTGGGTTTCATTGGAGTTGCTGGACATTCTCACTGCTAAGAATCCCCCGGCAACTGACGGAACGTGAGGATCTTTACCTGGTTGTTTTGTTTTTCATGTTCTGCAATTAAAGAATCTGTCCCACAGTGCCTTGCCTTGCTGAGTGTTCTTTGGCCACTCAGTTCTTCTTGGAAGAGCCCTTGCCACAGGCAAGAAAATGGCCTCTGGGCACAACAGGTCTAGCTGTAAGTTGAATCCTACAGTGTCATTTTGTGTTGTTTAATGTGCCATGTTAACACTCATACATTGGTCCAGTTCTGGTTTTTAGACTTCCGGTTGGTGCTACAACCCAAATGCTATTTCACTGTCTATTGCAAGGGTGACGAACTCATTTGTTATGAGGGTCGGATCTGACATAAATGAGACCTTGTTGGGCCGGGCCGTGTGTGTCATAAAATGTAATGCCAGGTAGCGGAGATATAAACTTTTATAAAGGACACAAACACAAAGGTGGTGTTTTTTTACTTAAAATAAAAACATGCTTAAAATGTAAGCAGTCATGCGATATTTTGTTTATTTAACAGTGTCTGATAACTGACGCCTCTTGCTCTGAATTATTGCATCAAAATGTCTGTGCTGTTGCAATCTTGAGTGTGCTGTTCAGGTGTGTATCTGTAAGCTGCAAACCTACGATGACGCAGCAGGAACAGAACTGGAAGAAGAAGTAGAAGACAACCAGTTCCACTGCGGGCCTGATAGAAGCCCTCTGGGGGCCAAATCCGGCCCCCGGGCCGCATGTTTGACACCCCTGGTCTATTGAATGTCCCATTGTGTTGACTAGTCTACCTTGACTTGCAGTGAAAAAGGTGGATAGTAAATAATGTAAATGAAAATGAATAAGTGGGATTTGGGACATCTGTCTTAGTGATGGAGGAGGCACTCTGTCAACAGGCTCTGTGTGGGGGTGCTGGCTGGGCCCACCTTTTGAAGGGGTTCTGCTTTCCTCCGGGTCCA
>NW_015173909.1:17863-19002 GCF_001447785.1 Gekko japonicus | reverse complement strand
ATTATTTACTTATTACATTTTTCTATACCATTTCTCTTCAGTTAAGAGCCTGAAGCGGTTTACAACAACGGATGATTACACCAGTCAAAATAGGTATAAAACCAGCATGGCAAATATCCAATAGGATCCTGTGCAGTCCTATAAATAATACAAAGTCCACAGAACCAATCTAAGCCCAACCCTAAAACTGTAGGGGCCGACGTTTAATATTACAGTACCTACGAGCCAACTGTGCCTTACAATACAGAGATATTCTGCCTTACAGAATCTCTGCAACTTCTGGTCTGGACAAACATAACAGGCAGCTCTAGTCAGATGACACACACACCCCCATTGTATTTCACGCCCGCAACAGTAGAAAAGAGCAAGAGTCCAGTAGCACCAGAGACTAACAACATTTGTGGCAGGGTGTGTGAGCTTTGGTGAGTCAGGGCTCACTTCTTCAGTGACACACCGAAACTCCTTACCCTGCCACAAGCGTTGGTTGCCTTTAAGGTGTTGCTGGACTCTTGCTCTTTTCTGCTGTTCCAGACAGGCTAACAGGGCTACCCATCTGGATCTCTGCACCCACAGTGGATCTACTACACCCACAACAGTTATGTTGGGAGAGAGAAGCCGGTGCCGGCCTCCCTCTCGCAGACACCCTCGGAGGCATATGAGTCAGGGAGGGGTGCCTGTCCCACCCACTTGAGTGCTGGGAGGCATCTTCCAACAGCACAGGAGGAGAGACAGACACCTCCGAAGATCATCGCATGCAACACAGAACATTTATTTTTTTTTTACAAAACCCCACCTCCTGTAGATTCTTGGCTTTGAGGTCGGATTTCACAGGGGCATCCCATGAGGATGGGACACGCTGTACACCCCCACACACAACCAGGCCCGTAGCCAGGATTTGTTAATTGGAGGGTCCTTTAAATTAAAAAAGGACCCTTTTTTTTTAAATTGGAGGGTCCTTTAAATAAGTCGAGGAGCTGCGGTGGCTCAAGTGGTTAAGACGCTGAACTGCAGGCTGTGGAAGGTTGGTAGTTCAGCAGTTCAAGACCCGGGTGCCGCATGACGGAGTGAGCTCCCGTCTCTAGTTCCAGCTCCTGCCAACCTAGCAGTTCGAAAGCAAGAAATTGCAAGTAGATAAATAG
>NW_015173909.1:17079-17690 GCF_001447785.1 Gekko japonicus | reverse complement strand
GGGCCCCCCCCACACCCCCCCTGCATATACCCCCAAGGGAGCTCTTGGGATGGGAAGTGGGGGGGGGGGCTTGGTGGTAAGTCAGGGATGCCCCACTGTCGCTATGGGCCTGCCCACAACTCCCCCAAATTGTTGCTTGAGGCATGTCCAAAAATGACAGTTCGGGATGCAAGAGGGAAGTCGGGGGGTGGGTGGGGGGCGCCAGAAGTGCCCGCACAGGTTTCCTCCTGCGAGGAGGGAGAAGCCGCTTAGCGCGGGGGAAGCGCCCAGAACCCCCTGGGAGCACAGGTGAGGCCGCCCCGTTCTCCTGGGGGATCCTGGGCCAAGAGGCGCCGGCGCATCTGGAGATCTCCTCCCCCCCTCCGCCCCCCCTTGGAAACGTTACATTCTTGAGCAAACATTCATGCCTAAGGAAGGGCTGGAACAAAGCAGAGCTGCCCCAACCGGTCCGACAGGTAGGGAGGCTTGTTGACACCGTTATATTTGCAGCACGCATGCTCCCCGCCCCTCGCTCGCTCGCTCTCGCCTCGCCAGCCAGCCAGCCAGCCGGCCAAGTTTCCTGGTGGGGGCGGCCGGAGGAAAGTTGGGGGCCGGGGCCGCAGGGGGCGCCC
>NW_015173909.1:9013-16746 GCF_001447785.1 Gekko japonicus | reverse complement strand
ATTGCCCCCCCCCCATCAGTGTTCCCTCTAAGCTGAGTTGGTGTGAGCTAGCTCACAGTCTTTTAGCCTCCGGCTCACACATTTTTGTCTCCGCTCAGGAAGGAGGGCTCCAGAGCAAACTGATTTATGCAGCAGCCGTATCACTTGCTCACCACTTTAATGCCCAATAGCTCGCAAAGTAGAATTTTTGCACACAAAACTGCAGAGCTTAGAGGGAACATTGCCCCCCACCCCCCACGCTCCGATCCGCGGGACGCGGGACACGCTGCATCCAGACGGGATGCACCGGGCGTCCCGGGCGCCCAATCCCAACGCCGCCTCCGCCGTCGAGGGCTCAGAGAGGGTAACGGGTTTTGCCGCGAGAGGACTCATTCGAAGCGGGCTGCCTCTCCCCGACCGTAGAACCGGCTCTTCCAGACTGTACCAGGAGCAGCTGGCGGGGGGGAGTCGGGTGCCGTTCCCTGGGGGAGGTAGGCGGGGATCGGGTTGTGACAAAGGCCATCAAGGCGGGGGTTGCCAACCTCCAGGTGGGGCCTGGATAGCTCCCGGGATTGCAGCCGGGATCCTGATGACAGAGATCCCTTCCCCCGGGAGAAAAGTGGCTGCTTTGGAAGGTGCAGTGTATGGCATTCTATCCCACTGAAGTCCTCCCTCTCGATAAATCCTCCCATCCCCAGGTTCAAAACGCCCCCAAATCTCCAAATATTTCCCCACCTGGAGTTGGCATGCCTAAAACAGGGCTCCCGGGCTCGGAGACACTGCCTACCCCAGTCGTTTTCCAACAAAGTTTTGCAAAAATTTTGGATTGACAGGTACCCCTGAACATGGAAACCTCCCCCCCCCTTCGCACACTCCCATCCCGTCCTGAAGCGCAGGTAAAAGATCTGCGGGAGGGGAGGGGAGGCTGCAGTGGTTTGGAGCTGGGGGTTGGGGGGAGAGATACCAAAACAAATGGCAAGAATGCTCATTGGAAACTATGGGAGATGCCTGAAGCTCCACTGGATATAACGGGATCCAAGAGTGCCAATTAACTTTCATGGGCTCCCTTGAAATTTCTATACTGCAGAAGTGCAAATCAAACGAGGAGCAGATTAAGAGGACAAAAGTGGCACGAAAGGCCCCTATCTTGATATTATGGTGCATGGACGTTGTGCCAGGCCCTGACCAATGTTCCCTTTAAGCTGTGGAGTCTTGTGAGCAAAAATTCTATTTTGTGAGCTACTGGCATTAAAGTTGTGAGCGAGCAATTTGGTTACTGCATAGATTAGTCTGCTCTGGAGCCATCCTTCCTGAGCTAAGACAAAAATGTGTGAGCAGGAGGCTAAAGAACTGTGAGCTAGCTCACACTAACTCAGCTTAGAGGGAACACTTGCCCTGACCCCAGAATCGCCCCTGCACCCATGGTGTCCTTTGCCACCCAGCTCTGATTTTCTTGAGGTCAGGGTATTTGCATCCGCCGCCTCATTTTGCACCATTGGCCAATATAAATCCCATCCCCTTACTTTTCTTCTTTAGAAGCCTTCTCTATCTGGGTGACATCTATACCAAGAGATCTTTCTATACCATGCCAAGGCCCTGGTCACATGGGCCAGATAACGCAGGGGGGGGGAGGCGTGGCTGTTCGCGCCGGAGCAAAATAAAGCGCGGTAGCTGGATCACAAGGTCCCCCGAGTCTCCGTGCTTAGGCTGTTAGCAGGCGATCACACAGCAATGCTGCAGCGTGGCAAAGAAGTGGTGTGGCGCGATCACACAAGCGTTTTGCATTTGTGCGCATGCGCAGTTCCGCGGAGCAGCATTACTTTCATTTTTGTGTTTGTGCGCATGTGCTTATGAAAAACATCCAGTTTGCGACGGGCATGGACAGGCACCGGATGCCATGGAAGACAAGTGCTCCCGTGATCAGACGCCCGCCTGTGTCATGCGTTTTCTGGATACTAGTGCACTTTCCTTGGTACTTTTTAACTCTGCAGCGGGACACCATGGGTTGGCCGAGGGTGCGCTACGCTTCCCAGATGTTGCGGTGTGATCGCACCCCGAAAATCCGCCCGACATTTGTGCCTTTCGCGCGGCAAATTCTTTGTGTGACCGGGGCCCAAGAGAGCCAGTTAGTTAAGTGCACGGACTCTAATCTGGGAGAACCTGGTTTGATTCCCCACTCCTCCACTTGCACCTGGCTGGATGACCTTGGGCAAGCCATAATTCTGGCACAGCTGTTCTTGAAAAAAAGAGCAGTTTCTGTCAGAGCTCTCTCAGCCCCACCTACCTCACAGGGTGTCTGTTGTGGGGAGGGGAAGGGAAAGGAGTTTGTAAGCCGCTCTGAGACTCCTTTGGGTAGTGAAGGGCGGGGTATGAATCCAATCGCTGCTTCTTCGGCTTCCAGACTGCAGGGATTTGGTGCTGTTTTGGGAACCCAAACAACACACCCCTGTAAATGTCCCCTTCCACACTTCCCCTGTCCTCAGGATGTTCTCTTTCAAATCTAGTTTAGTGTGATCTTTCTGGAAAGAATGCGGTATGGACAGGAAGATGCACCCTTCCCTTATTTGGCCGCCAGAGGACTTACGGAAGGCATTCTTTAAAAACCCATAATTGCTATTGCACTGTAGCATTCTGACAATCTGTCGCCACCAGCTACGAGTCCTTTGAATTCACAGCTTTCAAAGAAAAGTGTGCTTCCGTCCTGATCAGAGTGACTGGATCTTGGGGCTTGCTGAAGTACACCGACAGCCACGTATCTCTATGATATTTCTCAAGTGTGGCCCCCACCTGCAGATATCTAAATCTGCGGATGGGGGCCACACTGACTTAGGGGACACCCAGGCCCATAGCCAGGATTTTGTGGCTTGTGGGGCAAATTTTTTTCTGGTGGGGCTGCCATTATTTTTATGTCGGCTCCAAGCACGACCCACAGCTGACATCCACCCCTCTCCCTCCCCTCCTGCAAGATTTAACGGGCCCTCCAGCTGATTGGTGAGGAGTTGGAGGGCCCTTTAAATCTTGCAGGAGGGAGGGGAAAGGGTGCACGCCATCCCCCGCTTCTTCTCAAAAGCATTTAAAGGATCCTTTTAAAGCTCTCCCCCCCCCCATTCTTCTAAAAAAAAATCTTCTGGGGCTGACCCTTTAAGGAAGGGGCGGAGCTCCCAATCGCCCCACTGTAGCTACGGGCCACGGGACACCCCAGGTTTGCAGAAAAACCTGACATCCTAAAACAACACATTGGGAGTTTAAATCCCCCCCCAAAAAAATAAAAATGTATTGTTAACCATATAAAGCAAGCAGCCAGAGCATACGTGGCAACCGTGACCCACCTCCACGACAGACAATGGTGGTTTGCAGCCACGCTGGTCCAAAAATCAGAACACAAAAAACAATGCACAATAAACACAATGCTTTTTGTTAGGACTGACGGAAACGACACAAAGCCGAGTGCAAGCTTTTGAGTTCACGATACGTCTTCCTCGGGCTGGATGCTACAAATAGTAGAGATGGGGGGGGGACCATTTTGGGCCATGATGTCTGCCTCTCCCCTAAAAGACAGGCGAAACAATCTGCTTGGTCACAAACATATCATAGCTCCCTTACTAGTGGCCGGGGGTGGGAAGAAGGGAAAACTCCTATTTTATCCAAAAGCTGTACTGAAGGTAGCGGCAAGGCTAGAATTGACTTTTATTTAGAGAATGTTTAAAATACAATCACTGGCATTATGAATAAATACAAGTAAGCTCCGGAGAATGCAGGTGTACGCATTTCATATGAAGAGCAGGGAACAGGTTCAGAATGAAATATTTCCACATGCATAGAGTGTGTTCGGTGACTCAGAGGTGGTTGAAAGTCCGTAGGACAGTGATGGCGAACCTTTTAGAGACCGAGTGCCCAAACTGCGACCCAAAACCCACTTATGTATCGCAAAGTGCCAACACGGCCATTTAACCTGAATACTGAGGTTTTACTTTAGAAAAAACAACTCGTACATTAACTTAAGATGATCCAAACAAAGTAAGGAAAACAATCCCAAATGCTTTCATTTACTTAAGATTATTTGGCAGAAAATTCGACACTTTAATGATGGTCTGGGCCTGGCTGGGGCAATGGCACGCGTGCCCACAGAGAGGGCTCTGAGTGCCACCTCTGGCACCCGTGCCATAGGTTCGCCACCACTGCTGTAGGATGAGTCCATAGCGGGAGAGCAGGGCAGAGACCTGGTCCCCCCATTGTGGTGGCCGGCCGTGCACAGTGTGTCCGGCAAGTCAAAGAAGGTTGAAAGTCCATAGGATGATCGTCCATGGTGGGAGAGTGGGGCAGAGCCCTGGACCTCTTACTGTGATGGCCGGTGGTGTTCGGTGACTCAGAGGAGGGTGATAGTCCATAGGATGATAGACCATGGCAGGAGAGCAGGACAGAGACTTGGTCCCCTCATCGTTGTGGCCAGTGGTGATAGGCCAGTCTTCCTCACTGCTCGCAGCCTCTGGGCATGGTATATTTCACAAACATTTTCCCAGCCAAACAGCCAACAGGGCACCTAGGAAAAGACCACACAGTGAAGTACGTAGAATTCTGAGAAATAGGAAGAACAAATTATTTTAATCCCATAACACCCCCATTAACACCTCTGCCTGCAAGACAGAGCTCTTCCACCGGGCATTTGGTTGAGGCAGTGGACATCTCCCCCCCCCCCAGCTTTTTGGCCAGTCACCCACCAGTGGCTTGGATTTGATTAGACATCTGATTAGAAGAACAAGAGGAAGAGGAGGAGATTGGATTTATACCCCACCCTTCACTACCCAAGGGTGTCTCAGAGCGGCTTACAAACTCCTTTCCCTTCCCCTCCCCACAACAGACACCTTGTGAAGTAGGTGGGGCTGAGAGAGCTCTTGACAGAAACTGCTCTTTTTCAAGGACAGCTCTTATCAGAACTACGGCTTGCCCAAGGTCATCCAGCCAGGTGCAAGTGGAGGAGTGGGGAATTTCTGTCAGAGCTCTCTCAGCCCCACCTGCCTCACAGGGTGTCTGTTGTGGGGAAGGAAAGGGAAAGGAGTTTGTAAGCCGCTCTGAGACTCCTTTGGGTAGTGAAGGGCGGGGTAGAAATCCAATCTCCTCCTCCTCTTCTTCTTCTTCTTCTATAAATTGGATTGAAATGCTGTCTGAAATCACCATTCCCTCCTCACATGAGGCAGCACCAGATAACAAACTGGGATGAAAGTTTTTTTTTTAAAGAATGGACAGTTTTAACTCACTGGTGCTCAGATATTGCCGTCTCATTTGTAGAAACAGCTTTTGCTGGAACGTGAAAGGTTATAGCACAGAGACTTCTGTTTAAAGACCCTTTCTTTTTATTTCTTTGGCTGAGCAATGTAATGAAAACTTTAACATTTAGTATGAAAGAGCTGAAACTACCAAATACACAGGAAAAAAATCTCATTGTTTTTAAAAAATGTACAAGGAAATATAAGCCATTCACAAGAACTGCAAATTAGAAAAGAGGATAAAAGATTTTTAGAGCAACTGAAATTGGGATTCATAATTTCAGTTTCTGACCTCATAATAAAGAGAAGGAATTCCCATTATTCTCAAGAATAACACATTTCTAATTAAAGAGACTATTAAAGATGGCAGAAGGGTGATAGTTGAAGGATAGCTATTTGATAAGATTTTTACTTTTATTTGCTATTTTCTTTTTGAAAGGCGAGCCTTATTCTTAAGGCTTTAAAACTGAGGCATTTACTGCTGGTAAATCTGTCTTAAGTGGAGATTTTAACAGGGTTATTAACTCTTATCAGATAGTATCATCTGATGACCAGAGCTATAAATATCTCTTCCAAAAGGTTTTGTTAAAGCAGTGTGCAATCTTCATCTGTTTGAAACTTGTAGGCTGTTAAAATCTAATACCAGAGACTAAACTTTTCACCATTTGTCATAAAACTCTCACTCAAGAATATAGATATAATATATATAGTCTCGCTCTTTATTCTGTCACAGTTGTTAGAAGTAAAGTTCGACGGACATATTCAGAGCGTGCCCTGGCTATAATTTCTGAGTCCTTTCAAGGTATGGCTTAGTCTAAACAAGGACGACTTGGGTCCTTGTTTTATATATATATATATGAAGGAGTTATATATATATATATGAAGGAGTTGCGGTGGCTCAAGTGGTTAACGTGCGCCTTGGTGTTTAGTCATGCCGGCCACATGACCACGGAAACATTTTTGGACAGCGCTGGCTCTTCGGCTTTGAAACGGAGATGAGCATCGCAACCCTAGAGTCGGATTTAACTGGCTTTCGAGCAAGGGAACCTTTACCTTTTACCATATATATATGACCACAACTCTAAAATTAGGAGTGGGGCTAAGGTTTTTGTTATATATATACGACAATGTTACTTAAATTAGGAGTGGGGCTAAGGTTTTTGTTATATATATATGACAATGTTACTTAAATTAGGAGTGGGGCTAAGGTTTTTGTTAGATGCATTTTCTTCTTTAAAAAGCTTTTGACTATAAAAGAACTGCTTCTTTGCAAAAAGACCAATTGTGCTCTCCTCTTGGAGGGGAGGGGCCACCCCTCTCCCCCCCCTTCTGTGATGGCCAGAGAATCTCTAGGGAATGGCTATAATCCTATTTTGTTCACATTCTGATCCATGCAGGGTCAGTACTCCCCCACAGTCCCTGGGACCTTGTTTGTTAGGGTTGCCGGGTCCTTCTGGCTACCGACAGGGAATGGAGAAGGGAGGGTTGCCAGATCCAGGTTGGGAAACTCCTGGAGATTTGGAGATGGAACCTGGGAAGGACAGAGGCCTCAATGGGGCCCAGTGCCACAGAGTCCCCCCTCCACAGCATCCATTTTCTCCAGGGGAACTGATCTCTATAGTCTAGAGATGAGCTGCAATTCCAGAGGATCCCCAGGTCCCACCTGGAGGCTGGCATCCCTAGGACTCCTAGCTTTTTTACTCCTTGGCCTTTTCTGGCTGTGGGTCTTTGTGATTTTCTCCCGGCTTCTCTTATACCTCTTCTTCCTGCAATCTGCTCTCTTTTAGGTCCTCACTCTCCTCCGTCCCCTAGTCCTGTAATCCTTTATAGCCACTCTCACCTCAGCTCTGCCCTCTGCTGTTTTCACACCGCCTTCTCCCAGTCCTCCCAGTATGATGCCCTCCTGGCCTCTGGCCAGGCTGACCCAAGCTCCAGCCATCCCCTTCTCAAGCATGGCTCAGGGCCGGTCACTCAGATGGTGGATTTGGTGCCCGGAAACATATGCCTGCTCCTCCTTATGAGCAGCCATCAGAGGTCATTTCGGGGGGGATCGTGGAGGATCGCAGTTCCCCCGGGTGAGGTACGGGGGGGGCACATGACGAAGCCCCCCCTGCTTCCGGCCGCCCCGCTTCTGGCCCTCATTCAGCCAGGAGGAGGCAGGAGAAGAGGGAGGGTAAGTTGCTTCCTCCCTGCCTCTCCCCACCCCTGCCTGCCTGGGGCCAGGGAGGGCCTTCGCGGGGCTTCCTTGCACTCCCGCCGGCCTTGCAGGTCCACCGCCGGGCCCCTCATGGGGCTCGGCAGTGGAGCTGCAAGGCCGGCAGTGGCGGCCAGGACCGTTGGGGGTGGGGTGTGTGGCCTTATGACACACTTCCGGAGATGTCAGGTGCCCTCCCGCCGGCCTTGCAGGTCCACCGCCGGGCCCCTCATGGGGCTCGGCAGTGGAGCTGCAAGGCCAGCGGTGGCGGCCGGGACCGTTGGGGGCGGGGTGTG
>NW_015173909.1:0-5675 GCF_001447785.1 Gekko japonicus | reverse complement strand
CAGCTCCTGCCAACCTAGCAGTTCGAAAGCAAGAAATTGCAAGTACCGTAGATAAATAGGTACCACTTCGGTGGGAAGGTCACAGCGTTCCGTGCGCCTTGGTGTTTAGTCATGCCGGCCACATGACCACGGAAACATTTTTGGACAGCGCTGGCTCTTCGGCTTTGAAACGGAGATGAGCATCGCAACCCTAGAGTCGGATTTAACTGGCTTTCGAGCAAGGGAACCTTTACCTTTTACCATATATATATGACAATGTTACTTAAATTAGGAGTGGGGCTAAGGTTTTTGCCACTGGATTTACCTGGTTGAGCTATAGGATAACATCACCCTGGAGAACCATCCGGAGACCATCTTGTTAAATTGAGTATAATTTTATTAATTGTCATTAATGTTTTATTGCTTTTATCTGTTTTATATGGGTTTTCCCCTTGTGGGCCGCCCTGAGCCCGCTCTGCAGAGAGGGCGGGGTATAAATCTTAATAAATAAATAAATAAATAATTTTTTGCTTTTGAACTGCTAGGTTGGCAGGAGCTGGGACCTCACTCTGTCATGTGGCACTCAGGTCTCAAACTGCCGAGCTACTGACCTTCCGGTCTGGAACCCAGCATCCTAACCTCTGATCGATTAAAACCTACAAACTTCAGATACTCAATTAATATTACCACTAGACAGCGATCTGCAGCACAGTTGTCGGATCCCAACCCTTTGCCATTCTCTTCCTATGAAACTCTCCAAAGCCTGAGCTTTTGTTATCTTCAAGAAACACTGTAAGACATTATGATTCAAACTGACTTCTCGTGGCCAGAGACAGGCTAGAATGGTTACCATGAGGTTATCTATCCTGGGCCCTTGGGATCGGGCAGGAGTACTCTTTGCTTGAACGCTTCATGTTCCTGCCAATCAGCTCACGTTTGTGCTCTTTTTTTCCAGGAGAGATAAAATGTGTTCTCCTGAACTATCGTAGTGAAGACAGCAGCAGCAGCCGGGACACGGAGACGGCCAATGTCTCTGCCCCTGAATCCACAACAGAGGAGACGCTTCTGGACTTGGCGGTGACCCACCCCACAGTCAGATCCAAAATCAAGGTACAGGCTGTGATTAGTCCTTTCTGGGGCTGTAGACGCCTGGCATTTAGGGACAGCTATTCCCTTGCTGCCGGAGGCTGATTTGACTTGGTTAAAGTTGCCACAGGTTGATTTCCCTATGGTTTTGGCAGGGCAAAGAGGAGGAGACTTGTGCCTATGCAGCCCTTAGTTTTCTGGATACAGTCAAGGCTCTTTTTGTAGAAAAAGCCCAGCAGGAACTCATTAGCATAATAGGCCACACCCAACAGCATAAACTCATTAGCATATTAGGCCAAACCCCTGACAGCACAGCTCATTAGCATATTAGGCCACACACCCCATGTTACCAGAAGTGTGATCATCCAGCCACACCCACCTTTTGCTTCTTATTCTGTTTACCTTGTTTGTTGTCAAAACCCAGGGCCTTTTTTTGTAGCAGGAACTCCTCTGCATGTTAGGCCACACACCCTTAATGTAGCCAATCCTAATGAGTTTCTGCTGTTGGGTGTGGCCTGTTATGCTAATGAGTTCCTGCTGGGCGTGGCCAACTCAGGAGCCAGCCGGAACTCCGTTCCTGTGCGTTCCTGCCCCAAAATAGCCCTGGATACAGTGATTTGAAGTCTTGCAATGCCAAGAGCGATGATCTGTCCTGTTTTTACTGGTAATCAGTACGCCAAACTGGTCTTATGACTCAGCTCCCAGCAAGATCTGCTTGGTAGTATTTCAGGTAAACAAAAAAAAGAGTTCTGAATGCTGGCACGATGCAGCCACAGTGAAGTAATGTTAGGTTCCATTTATTTCAAACGAAGATAATTTAGTACCCTCTTGACCTTGTTCCACTGAAATCAATGGAACAAAAAGAGTGATTAACCTAGGCTGGATTGTGTCCGAGAACTATCTAGTCCGTATCTGATGAAGGAGTTCTGCCTGTGTTGCTGGAAATGTCCACAAGACTCTGTTGGTTTTTGCTGCAGTCTAACATACGGTTGAAGGAGCTGAGGTGGCTCAAGTGGTTAAGACGCTGAACTGCAGGCTGTGGAAGGTCGGTAGTTCAGCAGTTCGAGACCCGAGTTGCCACGTGACAGAGTGAGCTCCCGTCTCGAGTTCCAGTTCCTGCCAACCTAGCAGTTCGAAAGCAAGAAATTGCAAGTAGATAAATAGGTACCACTTTGGTGGGAAGGTAACACCGTTCCGTGCGCCTCACCATCTAGTCTTGCCGGCCACATGGCCATGGAAATGTCTTCAGACAGCGCTGGCTCTTCGGCTTTGAAACAGAGATGAGCACTGGCTTTCGAGCAAGGGAATTTTTACCTTTACCTTAACATACGGTTGAGCCAACCTGAAGCCACTGGATTTAGTAAAGATAAAGGTTTCCCTTGCTTGAAAGCCAGCCGAATCCGACTCTAGGGATGCGGTGCTCATCACCGTTTCCAGCACAGTCTGAAGACATTTCCGTGGTCATGTGGCCGGCAAGACTAGATGGCGAGGCGCACGGAACACTGTTACTTTCCCACCGAAGTGGTCCCTATTTATCTACTTGCAATTCCTTGCTTTCCAACTGCTAGGTTGGCAGGAGCTGGGGCCAGAGATGCTAGATTGTGGCCTCACTGAAGTTGTGAACAATACTGTCCTGGTCAGCTGGCCTCACTTGAACGGAGACTGTTCTCTTGTGTCTGCACGTTGCCGGAGAAGATTAGCAATGATGGTCGTCAAGTGGCCTTCCGGCAAAGATGACTGACCACTCTGTGACAATCTCCAGCTAACCTTCCAAGCCACCTCAAGCAGGTTATCTGGAAAGTTGGCATTTGAATAAATAACACAAAGGGTTCCAGAGCTCCTTGGAACACATAACTTTTGGATAAAAGGTAAATGTAAAGGTTCCCTTGCTCGAAAGCCAGTCGAATCTGACTCTAGGGTTGTGGTGCTCATCTCCGTTTCAAAGCCGAAGAGCCAGCGCTGTCCGAAGACATTTCCGTGGTCATGTGGCCGGCATGTCTAAACACCAAAGCGCACGGAACGCTGTTACCTTCCCACCAAAGTGGTACGTATTTATCTCCTTGCAATTTCTTGCTTTCGAACTGCTAGGTTGGCAGGAGCTGGAACTAGAGACGGGAGCTCACTCCATCTTGCGGGACCCTGGGTCTCGAACTGCTGAACTACTGACCTTCCACATCCTGCAGTTCAGCGTCTTAACCACTTGAGCCACCGCAGCTCTTGGATACAAGTCTGCAAACTGATTGAGGAAATCAGATCTGGCTGACTGATAAAAATCTGACTGATATCAAAAGATAACATAAGAAACCTTCCAATTTCCCAGAACCACTAATAGTCACGTGAGTTCACTCACATAACTAGTTTCAACAGCCCCCCCCCCCAAAATGTATGGCTGCTTGGAAGAAAATCTCACTGAGTTCAACAGGGTGTAGTCTCCAGTGTGTATGTGTGCACACAGGACTGCCGCTTTAGAGTATCTGTTCCATTTTTACCTTCCTTTAGAGAGCTCAGGAGGGTGTTCGTAGTCCGTTCTAGCATCACAACAGTCCCTGGAGGTAGGTTAGGCTGAAAGACAGCCTGATGACTGGCCAAGGTCACCCAGCTAGCTTTATAGCTAAGCAGGAGTTTGAATTCAGATCCCCACATGGACATACTTCAAGTCCAGTGCCGTATCCAGCACATCATTCTCTGGGGTACAGCATCCTTCAATCACCAGAGAAGAGACACAGTTTGGAAACAGCAGGCAATGAGTGTTGGTCTTCATGATGGCGGTCCCAGCCTCTGAGAGCACATAGCCCAAATTCCTACACTTATCAGCAGGCTTTAAGAACATAAGAGCCCAGGTGATTAAACAGAAAAATAGTTTAAACAGGAGCTTTGCTTTCTGATTTTGAAGAGCCAGTATACTAATGACCATATGTATACAATTTTATTAATATATATTATTGTTGGACTAGTTCAATTATAAACTGGATGTACACTTTAATGGTATATTTATGGCAGATTCGTATTGTATCCTATTTTTGTACTCTGTTGTATCCTATTGTATTGGATCCTATTTTTTATCTGGCCTATGACTGTTCTAACAATAAAACAAACGAACAAGAACATAAGAGAAGCCAATGTTGAATCAGGCCAATGGCCCACCCAGTCCAACACTCTGTCAACACAGTGGCCAAAAATACCAGGTGCCATCAGGAGGTCCAGCAGTGGGGCCAGGACACTAGAAGCCCTCCCACTGTTGCTTCCCCCCCCCAAGAATACAGAGCATCCCTTACCCCAGCCGGAGAATTCCTATCTATACCTTGTGGCTAATAGCCACTGATGGACTTCTGCTCCATATGCTTATCTAATTCCCTGTTGAAGCCGTCCATGCTTGTAGCCGCCGCCACCTCCTGTGGCAGTGAATTCTCTTTCTCTCCTGACCCATTAAAAATCCTATGCTGCTACCATTTCACTTTTTCAAATGGTTTTTTTAGATATCTATTTGGCACTTAATGTTTCAGATTTGAGTCCAGTAGCACCTTAGAGACACATAAGATTTTCGGGATACAAGCTTTTGAGAGTCTAATCAACCTTTGTCAGTTGGACCTGTCAATCCAATCTGGTGTGGCAGTTGGTGTTCACCAGCTGCGACCAGTTTTTCAGCTTACTGTATATACCATTATATGAACTAATACAATTGGGAACAACTGTATTCTTAAACTATAGCCTCTTCAGTGGTTCATCTGCAAAGATCGCTCACAATCTAAAGTGATGTAAAAGGGCATTAACCTGATTTATGAATGTTGTCTCATAATCATTAGCTCATAATCTCCGTAATTAAAATGCACTTCTGCTGAAAACCTCCATAAATCCTTGCTGCGTTTTCCTCTTCATTAGCGAGTTTATATATGAAGGGATTGTTATTTAGAATGATGATCAGAAGAATGTTACAGGTCGTTCCTTAGTAGCTGTTCACTCCGGGCTTCTTGCGCTAATGTTGCGCAGGTGTTTGAAAGGTCAGCTCTGTTTTGCTCTACCAGGGCCAATTTATACACTGTGAATTACACAGCTCAGGTCTGGGATCCCCTTCTTGTGCAACACTAATATGTGAGCGGCAGGTTCTCAGTTCCTGTGCATGCAGGGGCGGTTCAGATTGGGACCACAGTGCCTGCGGGAAAAGTGCTTCAGCCTTTCCTCCCATGTCATATTCCTGACCTGAAAACAAAATACACAGAAGCCGCCAAAAAAGCGCTACCAAGCATGTATATTGACATATAAGAATACAAGAATACAACCAAATAGGTAAGTATTATTCAATGAAGTCCTTATTAAGAAGTCATAGGAAAATGTTGGAATGTTGACGAAATTCCTCAGAGTACATTTCCGTTTCGTGAATACTTCTGCTGAACGTAGTCAGGTAAACAAAATTGTGTCCTTCATTCATCATAGATTGCAGTCTTTCAGAAAGGTAATCAAACTAGAATGACTTATGCACAATCTTGGAAGCAGGACAGAATACCTGAAAAATGGGAGTGGATACAGAAAGTGATATTCATGGCTGAAATGGACAAATTAACAAAGAAACCTAACAACAAAGAGGATCAAGAATTTTTCGAAGAATGGAAAGA
>NW_015173908.1:18183-19259 GCF_001447785.1 Gekko japonicus | reverse complement strand
ACCTTTACCTTTAGTAGTAGGTGATGTGAAAGATCCCAGTTTTATACTCTGGAGAGTTACTGCCAGTCTGAGTAGACAATACTGACCCTGATGGACCGATGATCTGATTCTGTATAAGGCAATTTCATGTGAACTGAAGGACTGGTCAAAAATCTTCGACTTGGATCTTATGGTGCCGTTCCTCTGGTGCAGCAGCACTTCCTGTTGCAGGACGGCTTTTCCATTTGGAGAGCAGGGGAGAGTGGGTTGTTGGGGGTTTTTTGCCAATTGAGCCTTCTTGCTCCCCGTTTGCCTCACCCACTGTCCCTTTGGTTTGCTGACCCAGTGGAGCACGATTTTAGGAGGCAAAGAAGACTGAGGGGGGGGGGAGGCAGGAAAGTTGCCTTCCTCTATCACAGCTCCATTCATGCTGTTTAGGATCTAAGCCATGGCAGCTTAACCTCTCAACTACACAAAGCTCAATGCTCAGACGTGGTATACCTCTGACCATCAGAACATAAGAGCTTCACGACATGCTACAAAGTCCTCACATACACACCAGCCCTTTTCTGTGGAGTCTGGATATCTCCTGCCGTTACATCTCCAGGCAATAGAGCCCAGTTCCCCTAAAGAAGACGGCTGCTTCAGAGCATGGGCTCTATGGCATTTTGCCCTGCTGAAGTCCTTCCCCTCCCCAAATCCCACCCTCCCCGAACTCCAACCCCAAAATCTCCGGGTATTTCCCCACCCAGAGCTGGGCAAGCCAGTTGTCCTTGTGGGTCTCATGATTCCCAGACTGGCCTTTGGTCATCCAAAGGGAAATCCTCCTCCCCCTTTCACCAGTAGAAAAGCTGGTTGGAGTCAGTCCTACAAATGAGATAGATATCTCATGCAGGTGTACAAGTGTATAGAAATATTGATTTCTAAAAATCCATGCCTTCTCCTGTGATGTCTTTCTGATACCATGCTGTGTCTTGTTTCCTGTTGAAGCCCAATGGCCTGACCATTTGGCCAGGGACACTTTATAACCATGCCATATAACCACAGATTTTTTCACACCTCTAAGTGGAAGAGGCAGACCTGATGGCTCTTGCCTC
>NW_015173908.1:15764-17764 GCF_001447785.1 Gekko japonicus | reverse complement strand
AGGCAAACAGCCCTAGCCTTTCTTGTTTTGAAATCTTTTATAGACTAATTGCAATGATCTGTACTGAATAAAAAATTATTCTCATTGTTAAATGGTCTCTGATGTTGTACCTGAGTTCGAAGCCTAAATCTTGCAGCCTTCTGCTCACAATTTAAACTACCTTTGTAAGATTAAGTGTGCATCTCTCAGAGTGAGTTGCTAATGTGTTAAGTTCCAGATACCAACTGAGAGTTTGAACCTCTAATCTCAGGTTGGGAGGGGGATTATTGTAGAGGTTCTGGTGGCATATTGTTCTGAATCCAGGGAGGGTAGCCTACCTCTGTGGATTGTTGTTTAATGTACTGTAAAAGTACAGGATTACCTCTCATCCCTGGACTGGCATGAGGGGCTTAATCCTGTACAACGAGGTATTGGCTTTTGGCACTGACTGGATCCTCACTGGCACGCTGCCCTGTTCTGCGCATCAATTCATGTGAGTGAAGGAACATATGTGCAAACTGCTTTTGCTTGCATCCCTTGACCAGAAAATGAAGGATTTTTTCATTGCATAAAACATTTATGATTAAACCACTTGGGGGGGGGGGTGGAATATTGAGAAGAACATCAAATGTCCAAAAATGCAGACAGGGAAACTTGTCAGCGTTTCCAGCAATGGTGCTTAGTACCCTCTCAAAATTATAGCTTTGAGGTCTGTACTTTCAAAGATTTTCACCTACACTGCATTAAAAAAAGACAGAGGCAAATTGAGCATGTAACAGCAGAACTTTGCACGTTGGTTCCTTTTTTTTTTTTTTTTTGGCCAGTGATACAGCTTTGACACTATAAAAATTAAGATCGAAAATGGCAAGCAGCAGCCTGCGTATACCCTGGGTTCCAATATAAAACACAAGTTTGTTTATCTCAGGTGCTTTGGAGAGCGTTCGAATTGTCTGGATGATCAGATCTGATACAGAAGTAAGATTAAAAATTGACACAGAAGGCTGTTTGTTTATTTATGATGCGTACAGTCCAGCCGAGATAAGCATTTCCCTGTTCTGATTGAAGAGCTGAGTATATTTTCACACTGTCACACTGAAATCAGTGGAGTTGTCCGTCTGTTTACCAATGAAAATCACTCAGTCATATGGGCTCTTTGGCCTGCCAACTGTGGCTGTTTTAAGCACTTTCCTCCATGGTACCCATCCGACATCCAAGGAAAGTAGAACATTTCTTTAGGAATTAGAATACTTCCATCACGACTGTGGGCCCGAGAAAAAACCTTTATTTTTAAAATGCTACACAACTTGTTGTAAGAACATAAGAAGAGCCCTGCTGGATCAGACCAATAGTCCGTCTAGTCCAGCACCCCATCTCACACAGTGGCCAACTAGTTCCTCTGGACCAACAGACCATAGAGGCTGAGGCCTTCCTAAGAACATAAGAAGAGCCCTGCTGGATCAGACCAATAGTCCATCTAGTCCAGCACCCTGTCTCACACAGTGGCCAACCAGTTCCTTTGGACCAACAGACCATAGAGGCTGAGGCCTTCCTAAGAACATAAGAAGAGCCCTGCTGGATCAGACCAATAGTCCATCTAGTCCAGCACCCCGTCTCACACAGTGGCCAACCAGTTCCTCTGGACGGCCAACAACAGGGCATAAAGGCCCAGGCCTTCCTAAGAACACAAGAAGAGCCCTGCTGGATCAGACCAATAGTCCATCTAGTCCAGCACCCCGTCTCACAAAGTGGCCAACCAGTTCCTCTGGACCAACAGACGATAGAGGCTGAGGCCTTCCTAAGAACCTAAGAAGAGCCCTGCTGGATCAGACCAATAGTCCATCTAGTCCAGCACCCCGTCTCACACAGTGGCCAACCAGTTCCTCTGGACGGTCAGCAACAGAGCATAAAGGCCCAGGCCTTCCTAAGAACACAAGAAGAGCCCTGCTGGATCAGACCAATAGTCCATCTAGTCCAGCACCCCGTCTCACACAGTGGCCAACCAGTTCCTCTGGACAGCCAAC
>NW_015173908.1:15467-15701 GCF_001447785.1 Gekko japonicus | reverse complement strand
AAGAACACAAGAAGTGCCCTGTTGGATCAGACCAATGGTCCGTCTAGTCCAGCACCCCATCTCACACAGTGGCCAACCAGTTCCTCTGGACGGCCAACAACAGGGCATAAAGGCCCAGGCCTTCCTAAGAACACAACCAGTTCCTCTGGACGGCCAACAACAGGGCATAAAGGCCCAGGCCTTCCTAAGAACACAAGAAGAGCCCTGCTGGATCAGACCAATAGTCCATCTAGT
>NW_015173908.1:10155-13924 GCF_001447785.1 Gekko japonicus | reverse complement strand
CTTTACCCCACACTTAATTTTATAATTTTATAAACCTTTGTCATGTCCCCCTCCCAGTTGTCTCTTCTCTAAACTGAAAAGTCCCAAACGATTCAGCCTTTAGCTGTTGCAGATTTTCCAGGTTGTATGGCCATGGTTTTTGCATTGTAGAACCTGACGTTTTGTCAGTAGCTGTGACTGGCATCCTCAGAGGTATAACACAGAAAGATGGAGTACTCTCTGTGTCAAGGTAGGCAGGTAATTTATATCTACTCAGGAAGATGGGGTAGGGTTGAGTCTTGAAGGAGTTCCCCAGGCTGTGAATATGCTAATGGAGGAGCTTTCCTGAGGAGGTTCTTTTGCATATGGATTGTTTCCTGAGGAGCTTTCCTGTTTCCTGAGGAGGTTCTAATCTTATCTGTAGTCCTATTGTCAGATGTACAGCCTTTTGTGTTTTTCAGGACAGGAAACCATGCCCTATTTATTTTTAAACTCTCTTCTTTTCTGTTGAAATTGTGTTTATGTTTATGAATTTCAATGGCTTCCCTATGTAATCTGACATGGTAATTGGATGTGTTGTCCAGCCTTTCGGTGTCTTGGAACAAGAATACTGTGTCCTGTTTGAGATAGGTTATGTTCAGCCACTGCTGATTTTTCAAGTTGGCCAAGTCTGCAGTGTCTTTTACATTCTTTTATTCTTGTCTGAGTGCTACGCTGTGTGGTCCTGATGTAAGTCTGTCCACAACTGCATGGTATGCAGTATACTCCTGCAGAAGTGAGGGGGGTCTCTTCTGTCTTTTGCCGATCGTAGCATCGGTTGTATTTTTCTGGTGGGTCTGAATACTGTTTGTAGGTTGTGTTTTTTCATACGTTTCCCTATCTGATCAGTGATTCCTTTGATATATGACAAAAACACTTTTCCTGTGGGAGACTGTGTTTCCTCAGTTGTTTGTTTTACCTTTGGTTTAATCGCTCTTCTGATATTCAGCCTTTCCTTTTTTTAATCATTTTATTTTCAGTTTTCCATAACTTACATACATTTATCTCTCATTTTCTAACAATTGGGGGTTAGCATTACAACTTTTCTTCGTGCCATTTTATGGCATTTTGCCGTTTCTGTTTAAATTTTTCCTCTGATTTTCCCACCAAAAACATATTCAACTTATGGGAAAGATGCTCCAACCTCTTAATCATTTTGGTTGCCCTCCTCTGTAGTTTTACCAGCTCTGAGATGTCCTTTTCAAGAAACGATGACCGGCACACAGTATTCCAAATGAGGCCACACCATAGATCTATACAGGGGCATTATAATATGGGTCGTTTTGTTTTCAATCCCTTTCCTAATCATCCCCAGCATAGAGTTTGCCTTTTTCCCTGCCGCAGTGCACCGTGTTGACGTTCACACTGAGCTATCTACTATGACCCCAAGATTTTTTCCCCTTCTCAGTCTCAGCGAGTCCTGATCCCATTAGCCTGTTCCTGAAGATGGGACTTTCTGTTCCAGTGTGCATCACCTAACACTTACCTGTATTGAATTTCCTTTGTCGTATTGTTACCCACTCACTCAGTATCTGGACAGCCTCCTGGAGCTCTCTACAGCTGGGCTTGGTTTTCACTGTCCTGCCTAGTTTTATGTCATCTGCAGATTTGGCCACAACACTGTTCACCTCCACGTCCAGATCATTTATGAAGACATTAAATAGCACCAGCCCCAATACCGATCCTTATGGAATCCCACCACTTACTTCCCTCCATTGAGAGCCAGTTTGGTGTAGTGGTTAAGTGCGTGGACTCTAATCTGGGAGAACCGGGTTTGATTCCCCACTCCTCCACTTGCAGCTGCTGATGTGACCTTGGGTCAGTCACAAGCTCTGGCACAGCTGTCCTTGAAAAAGAGCAGTTTGTGTCAGAGCTCTCTCAGCCCTACCCACCTCACGGGGTGTCTGTTGTGGGGAGGGGAAGGGGAAGGAGTTTGTAAGCCGCTCTGAGACTCCAAATGAAGGGCGGGGTATAAATCCAATCTCTTCCTCTTCTTCTTCTTCATTGAGAGAACAGTCCCATTGGAGGGAAGTAAGCAGTCCCATTGGAGGGAAGTAAGCAGTAAGGATCCATGATGGCTGTATGAAGGTTGTTCAAATGTAGGGTTTTTGCACATGAGGCCAGGTTACCATAGGCAATTGAACGAAGCATGCCACAGTTGAATGCTGAACTGTTAAAAAAGCCTCCTAATAATGGGGAAGGACAACCTTACACGCTTAGAAGTAACTGGTAATATTAAAAGGCTATATTATAGTTATATAATATTGTTTGTATGCATTTGTGCTGGTATGCAAGGCATACAGTCGTCCTGTGGTTCTTATGGTAGATGAGAGCTGTGAATGTGGCTCTTTGCGTTCCATAGACTGAAACACACTGTTGTATATCCTCTTTCAAATGCATTTGCCTAGTGGTACTCCTCTGGTGGCTCACACAGAGCCTCGTTAGCAGTTGACCTTCAGCCGAAAGATCCACATCTACTTCCATTCCTGTCAGAAGGTCGGTAGTTCAGCAGTTCGAGACCTGGGTGCCGCATGACGGAGTGAGCTCCCGTCTCTAGTTCCAGCTCCTGCCAACCTAGCAGTTCGAAAGCAAGAAATTGCAAGTAGATAAATAGGTACCCCTTTGGTGGGAAGGGAACAGCATTCTGTGCGCCTTGGTGTTTAGTCATGCCGGCCACATGATCACGGAAACGTCTTCAGACAGCGCTGGCTCTTCGGCTTTGAAACGGAGATGAGCACCGCAACCCTAGAGTCGGACTTGACTGGCTTTCGAACAAGGGAACCTTTACCTTTACTCCTCTGGTGGCTCACACAGAGCCACGTTAGCAGTTGACCTTCAGCCGAAAGATCCACATCTACTTCCATTCCTGTCAAGAGTTCTGGACTTCAGGGGGCTCTCGGTCTCCTTGTTCTTTTGGTGGCGTCAGCGTCAAGATGGGAACCCCCTGCTAACCACAAACCCCACTGGGCAAAGTCCTTGCGTGCTTTCCTAAAAAGCGGCAGCTGCCACATTGGGCAGCAGTCCTCAGAAGAAACACAGCTGGCATTTCAAAGAGCCATAGGTGGTTCCCAAGCCAATAAGTGAGTATGAGCCTCATAAAACTAAGGATGGTGAATTAAGCCAAGAGAGGCAGCTTGCTCAAGGCAAGTATGAGAACCGTGGGCAAGGATCTGAACACGAGAGAGTCAGGATGGTGCAGTGGTTAGAATTTTGGTCTACAGTGTGGGAGTGTTCAAATCCCCACTCTGCCATGAAAGTTGGCTAGCTGACCTTGGGGCAGTCATACCCATTCCACCTAGCCTAGCCTGTTTCACGGAGTTACAGAACAGAAATTGCCAACCCACTCAGTTGCAGCTGGGGAGAGGGCAAAGAGCTCCAGCACATCTCCCTGGAAAGCACAACACTTGCATTCCTGTGACAGATGGAAACTAGTTTGACGGGCTGCACTACAATCACATTCGGGTCCTGGTATTCTGCCTCTTTCAAACAACAGGTCTGCATAACTGCCAAAGCCTGTTTGTATTCTGTTAGCCACCTCCCATACTTTATGTGGCAAGTCAAATCCTGCAGGCCTCTCGCTGGTAGACGGCTTTTCGGTTTCTTCAGCTTACTGATTGACTGACCCATAATTGCTTGGGAAGTTCTATCACTCGGCATGTTATTTAGGAGTCAAAACAGTGTTCTGCAGGGGAAAACTTGTACAAACTTGTACATCTCTCCAGACTGTGTCATAAGCAGCAATTGGATCGAC
>NW_015173908.1:4994-9609 GCF_001447785.1 Gekko japonicus | reverse complement strand
TACATGTCAGGAGTCACGTAAAGCATAGAGGAGTGGTTAGAGTTTGGGAGGGCACATGACCCGGGTGTGTCCTTCAGAGCTCTGACCATTCAGAAGTTATCCCCCACCCATTGCCATGACAACCAAAAAGTTGGACACCCCCTGTCTACCCGTGATTGGCTAATGGCCATGGCTAGTCATGATTAGATTGGGGTTCTTAATTGTCTGACCCTTGGACGAGAGTCAGATTTTTCTCTTGCTCTCTCTACTGTTGAATTGCACCTGGGAAATGCTGCCCCAGGCAGAACAAAGGACTCCTTCTTGAGCTGACGATGTGCTTGCAAGGATGGAACTATTGTTTCTCAAGATACTTGGACTCTTCCAATGGACAATATTGAACTCTTGGACACTACCTGATGTTGGTAAATATGCTTCTTACTGTGTAGTTAAGGCAAAACTTGCCCATGCTGTTCTTTTGAATCCTCTTAGTCTGATTGCAAGTTCTCTACTGAATAAACCTTATTCTTGTTTATAAATAGTGTCTGTTTTGATGTGTAACTGGATTCTTAAGCCTTTTTCCTGGTGCCTGCTGCTCACCAAATGCTGCTACCTGTAAGATTAACTGCACACTCTATATTGAGTTGCTAATGTGTAAAACCCACATGCCAACTGAGATTCTGGGGATCTCTCATCTCAGGTTGGTGAGGGATTAAGCTGAGAGATTCCTGGTGGCTGTTGTCTGTAAATTCAGAGAGGCTAGCTCTCTGGATTCTTGTGTAATACATTGTTCCAGTGTAGAATTCTTTCCCCTCCATTCCTGGACTGGCCTGGGGAAGGCAGAATCCATACAATCCAGTTCTTCACAGAAGCATGTCCAATTTGCCCTCTTAATGTTCCATCGTGGTCTTGGAAAGGACCTGATGGTTGGTATTTGGATTCCTAGCTCAAGGACTACAGGCCGATGCTGGCTGTGTGGGAAAGCCTTAAGAACATGTTTGGATATAGGCAAGGGCTGACTTCTCCAGTCAGATGAAAAAATAGGTTGCTTACCAGTAACTGGTGATCTTCGAGTGGTCATCTGGGCATTCACACCAATGGGATCTAGTGCGCACGCGCTGGATCGATCGGTGCTGTAGCAAGCTCTTTTAACGGATTGCAAGCCATATTCTTCAGCCTAGTTGACAAAAGTGCCTCACCATTTTTATAATTAACCATGCATCTCCAATTTAAAGTCACCAGCGTTTACAGAAGGTTCATAGGACATGTGCTGGCCAAGAAGCTGCAGGAGGTTTGCAAACACTGACAACATATACTCCCCCAAACTTTGCTACAGTTGTGTGGATGTTATTGTGGACCTTGGTCAATACCAGCTTCACATTTTCAATGCTGCTTCAGGCGTAAGTCACTACACCGTGGGTATGATGGTATGTGATGCCAATAACAATATATCCCACAATTTTCACTCTGTGACAGCCTTGACGTTTGTTACCAAGATGAGTTTCTTGAACAAGAGCTAAATATATATTTTATTGGCCAGTACAATGTGCGGCAAGTATTGGCATTTAGGCTTGCTTATACCCTCAGTATTCATTTGGCAAATTCCAATGCCATCTCCTATATCCCTTGTAAAGTAGTTCTGAGAAGGACTGTTTGGGTGATTTCCCACAAGTGCTGCTCCATTCTCACTCTTCTCTTTGGCCCGATGGTACGTGTCAATTTCACACAAGCTGCTGTGCGACCGCATTTTGCCCCAAGCGGGGGGAAAAGCGCACGAAGCTGCGGGGCAAAATGCGACCACACAGCAGCTGGTGTGAAATTGACACGTACCATGGGGCAAAAGGGAGGAGTGAGCACGGAGCAGTGCTTGTGGGAAATCTCCCTTTGATTGATTGATTGATTGATTGATTCCATGTGTGTAGTGTAGCCAGGATATCCTGCAATTGACTGGCAGCCAGAAGTTCTAGCTCTTTAGCACTATTCAGGGTGCACCTCGAGGAGGTGAGCTAGAACTGCAACCCTCTGAATAGACAATAATGACTTTGATGGATCGAAGGTCTGATTCAGTATAAGGCAGGTTCATGTGTGTTTTTGTATGAGGTGCTTCAGGGGAAAAAACTGAAAAGGCATCACCATTGTGTCTGCAGGGAAAACCTGCTTATAAACACCCTCCCCTCAGCTTGAGAGCCAGTGTGGTGTGTGGGTGAAGAGCTGTGGACTCTAATCTGGAGAACCAGGTTTGATTCCCCCACTCCTCCACATAAAACCTGCTGGACAACCTTGGGCCAGTCACGGTTCTCTCTCAGAACTCTCTCAGCCCCACCTATCTTACAAGGTGCCTGTTGTGGGGAGAGGAAGGGAATGTGATTGTAAGTCGCTTTGAGACTCCTTAATGAAGAGAAGAGCTGGGCTATCAAAACGTGCTCTTCTTCTTCCACCACAGGAAGGTGTTTGACTTCCACTTTCTCAACATTTTGTGATTGGCTCTAGCACCCTGTGGCGCCATTTTGTGATTGCTCCTTGTGACCAACATTTTGTGGTGTTGCCCACTCCCCATCCTCTAAATTTCAACAGTGGCCATAGTCAGCAGGATCAGAGAGCCCAGGAGTAGACAACACTAAAAAAAATAAATAACTCCTCAGTCCGGTTCAATGGTCTGGCTCAGTAGAAAGCCGTATTCACGTGTGTATCTCTCCAAGAAAACATGGTGGTGCGTGCAAGGCTATTATTTTGATTCACTTCCCAGGATTTTTATATCATCATTATAAAATTTTGGAGCCGATACTGTGACCACCAGACATCTCCTTTCCAAATAGGACCCTAATGAATTGTCGGTAGCAACCCTTCTTTGCTTACGCCACTGAACAACTGTAGATGGCCATTACTTAATTGATTTTTTTTATTTTTTTGCTTTATCATTACCAAGTTTGAATAGTCAGGGGTAGGAGTTCCGATTTTTCCCCCTGCTGGCCTGCGAAGGGAGCGATACGGACAGCAGAAGACAGTCTAACAAATTAATACAAATGAAGTCATTCCTGAGCGACTCCATCTGCTTTGGAAGCGAAACTCAGACTCTCCAAAAAAACGTGGAGACGCTCCAGGCAATTAGGCTGCCCTCCAAATGAAGCCGCGCAGGTAACTTATAGCTTTATTAACTCTCTTTGAGAAGGCAGGTGTCCAAAAGCTCACCTTAACAGAGCAGCATATGATCCATTGACAATCTGTTTGGTATTTTAAAAAATGGACTTTGGAGGGGTTTTTTGCTACGACTTGCAACCACCGAGATGCTGTCGCAGTTCTGAGGCAAGATACAGGATGGCCCGGGCCTGCTTGAACACCTCGCCCGCCCATCACTCCATCCCGAGAACAAGGCTCATCATTTCGTGTTTACAAAATGTCATCAAAATCCATTAATAATCTCGAAAGCAAAGGAGGTATGTAAGGGGGCCCGCGAAGGTCTTTCCCTGCATAATCAACAGGAGGATTATTAGGCAATAACAAATGTTATTCATCTTCATAATAGCTAAATGACAACCTGCTTAAAAATAATAAATGACTCCACCTCATTCACTATTACAGGGCGCCCACGACCTTCACATGTTTTAAGCAAACAAGTCCTCTTTTCAAAGACTCTGCTGAGTCCTTTAATTGAAAATGATGAGATGCTCTATCTTTGCTAAAGGGGGGAAAGATCAATTTTATAAGCACTTCCCCCCCTCCACTTTTCCCCCCAAAGAAAGAAACTGTGAGCATTTTATAGCAGCTTTGTCTACTAAAAAAAGGCACGATGCCAACGTTTCCCCCAAATAATAAATTAATGCACAATTAGCTAACAAACAGAAAACTCATCTGACATGTTGTCTATTGATCACTTTCCTGTATTAACAAATAATCGTTGCTTTACGCACTCGATGCCTGGAAAATAGACAGCCGACACTGAGGTTTCTAAGCGAAGGCTGAAAATCCTCACTGAGACCTGCATGAGATCGCCAAGCCAAGCATTTTTCAGCAGCCGTGAATCTTGTCACACTGGAGGTTTAACTGCCGCCGCTGTTTTGTGTCCAGGCAAGTTGTAAAACAAGTTTTATCAAGGAGATGTGAGATGCATTTGGCATCAGGGCTGTTCAGGCCTGCCCTAGCTAATATGGGGCGATTCTGCATCTAGCATTCGACCCACATTTTCTCACCTGGGAGGAAAAGGTGCCGCTCAAAACCACAATCAAATACCTCAGGGCAATGCTGTACTGACTGCAAAGTCACCCCTGAATGGCCATAAATCTATGCAGAAGGTACCATAAAACCCAACGATCAAAGAAAGCAAAAGCGGCATGCAATGCAGAGGGTACCATAAAATCTGATGGTCAAAGAAAGCAAAAGCAGCATGCAATGCAGAGGGTACCATAAAATCTGATTATCAAAGAAAGTGAAAGTAGCATGCAATGCAGAGGGGAATTTCTGTTCCAATTAGGGTTTCATAAAACAATGGAGGGGAAAGCCAATGCAGAATCCCACGTGGTGTCAGGACCTGATCTGGCCCAACCTTGATGTTGGAGGAAGGTTCTTAGAAGAACTGGAAGACTCCTGTGGAGAAGAGGAGATCCCCCCTCATGGTCTCCACTGCTCCTGATGTTCCATGTGT
>NW_015173908.1:0-3057 GCF_001447785.1 Gekko japonicus | reverse complement strand
GAACTGCAGGCTGTGGAAGGTCACTAGTTCAGCGGTTCAAGACCCAGGTGCCGCAAGACAGGGTGAGCTCCTGTCTCTAGTTCCAGCTCCTGCCAACCTAGCAGTTTGAAAGCAAGAAATTGCAAGTAGATAAATAGGGACCACTTCGGTGGGAAGGTAACAGCGTTCCGTGCACCTTGGTGTTTAGTCATGCCGGCCACATGACCACGGAAACGTCTTCAGACAGCGCTGGCTCTTCGGCTTTGAAACGGAGATGAGCACCGCAACCCTAGAGTCGGATTCGACTGGCTTTCGAGCAAGGGAACCTTTACCTTTACCTTTACACAACTACAATAGAAATGGGGAGGGGGGAACTACATATACAGGACAAAGAAAAGAACCCACTACTATCTAAAAGCCCAAGAGAGGAGATCTTCATTCCGCTATCTTCTTCAAGTCTTCACTTCGTTTATCTCTTTACAAACCGAGTCTGTCCTTTATACTACTTTTTTCTATTAATCTTAATTTTTAACTGCAATAGCCAAGTACCCCCCAATCATCCCACTATAAAGTTCTTACAGGCATAATTCAGAGTCCTTCCGCCTTCATTTCCCTCTTCCTTGTCTCTTTCTCAGCTTATAAGGACTTTTTGGGGCTGCTGCCCCTTGCTCAGAAGGAGAGTCTTCTCCGGAAGAGCCTGAATCCAGCTCGCCACTGGACTTACTTTCCTCTCCTTTTCTTTCTTCCTCCGGCCTTCCCCACTGGACCCTTAAAAACTCTCTAGCTTTCAGAACCATTTTTTTTCTTTTTACAGGTGGGTGTAGTATACGTCAGCCAAACATCCCAATATTCCTTGTATTACATTCAGTATTCTAAAATACGATTCTGAAAAAGAAATACACTAAAATACAGAGGATGTATAGTCCCTCTATATGAGAATACATATGTGAGAAATGAATGAGTTAGCCTATGTAATGAGATAAGAAACCAGTATCCCTATTGAGTCCTGGGGAGGATTGTGATGAGGATAAAGTGAAGGAACAGTGAACCCTGTTGGTCACCTGACCTTCTTAGAGGAAGGACTGGGATAAAAATCTACTAAACTGATACATAGATTGATGCTTTATCAATTTTGGCTACCGGGTGATATTAGGGAGGGCAGGTGAAGTCAATTTAAAAAGTAAACAAATAGGCGAACATGGCTTGAGGATTGTAGAAGTGTAGAAAATATTGAAATATTGACACTGTAGAAAATATCGAAGGAGGAAAAATGTAAATCATTCCAACTTGGACCTAGATCAAATTGTGTTCCATTTGGGATTCAATTTCCACCAAGAAGCAAGGAGTTCAGTCGCAAATCAGCCATGCGGCTATTTATCACAGACCTGTCTTCATTCAAGCACATAATAAAGGCATTGATTTGGTGACACAGTTATCAAATTATCTCCGTAAATCAGTTAAAAGCAGAGCAGGCTGCTGTCCCCAAGAATTCTAACGAGTGTTTTGGTCATTGGAAAAGATGGGAAGGGTGTTTTTTTACCTTTTGCTCTCGGCCTCCAGTGGAATGCAGCATTGCAAAAGAAAGGTGTTGTTTTACGTTTGAAACGAAGACAGAAACGGATGCTGGCTTCCCCTCTCAAGTTAGTAAACAGCCTTGCTACCCTAGCTCATCATGGCAGGGGGGGGGCAGAGTTGCCTTTGATAGAATTTAAGGCACATCGTTTATATTAACTAGGAACCGCAAAGGCAGGTGGATGATTTGATGCTCGAAAACAGCAATGGGTCAGAGGCTAAACACTACTCACTGGATACGGAACGTGAAAAGTAGCAATTATCCCTTCAGCCTTGTAGTTGTGATGTATTAAAGCTATTGGCTCCAGTGCTTGTAATGACAGCGTTTGCCTCTTTGTAGCAGACTGGTGAACATTAGATGGATAGGAGGAGTGGTCAGAGGCAGGGGAGATCCTTGTCTTCAAGACATTCGCTATGTGTCCCCCCCCCTCCCTGCCCACGCTTCTCCTCCAACAGTAATCATCGTGAGGAAATTAGTGCTTCTGTTCTTCATTCATGGTTTGTGTTTGAGATTCTTCCTTCCAGAATCTCTGGGTTTCCAGACAGGTTTCCCCCTCCTATAGGAATTATTCTTCTAAAAGGAGTGCGTCAAAACAGAGTGGGAACCTGTGTTTCCGTCCCTTTATCAGAAACGGAATTTCAGACTCAATAAGTGGATTTATGAAATCTGAAGAGTGCAACCATGGAGAAAAAGGTTAGAGGGATGGACTAGGAATGGATCCAGACCTTTGCAGTGAATCTCAGTGGTCACACTTGGGTCCATTAGTGCCTTTGTCTTAACTTAACACGGGCCACGTGCCGAAGAGACCGCCAAGCTGAAGGACCCCCACGCTTCTCCTCCAACAGTACTCATCATGAGGAAATTAGTGCTTCTGTTCTTCATTCATGGTTTGTGTTTGAGATTCTTCCTTCCAGAATCTCTGGGTTTCCAGACAGGTTTCCCCCTCCTATAGGAATTATTCTTCTAAAAGGAGTGCGTCAAAACAGAGTGGGAACCTGTGTTTCCGTCCCTTTATCAGAAACGGAATTTCAGACTCAATAAGTGGATTTATGAAATCTGAAGAGGGCAACCATGGAGAAAAAGGCTAGAGGGATGGACTAGGAATGGATTCAGACCTTTGCAGTGAATCTCAGTGGTCCCACTTGGGTCCATTAGTGCCTTTGTCTTAACTTGCCTCAAAGGATAATTGTGAGGGTGAAATGCCAAAAGTCTCCAGCACCATAGTTCAAAAGAATCTATTCTTCGGCGCTCGGCCTTCCTTATAGTCCAACTCTCGCAGCCATACATGACTACTGGGAATACCAGAACAGATACCCTACAATGAATTCCATAAATTCATAAATCTGAGACCCACTGCTTATACATACAACAGGCCATACACTTGATTTGGTTTTCTCTGGTAATGGCATTATCTGGTGAATTTTAGACGCACAGACACTTGGAAACACTGCAAGGACAGGGGGACATTTAGGGTGCTCTACCCCAAGAGGCTGGTAGATCTAGAG
>NW_015173907.1:19068-20323 GCF_001447785.1 Gekko japonicus | reverse complement strand
TACATACATACATACATACATACATATTGCTGAGGATTTTCCAGGCCCCAGGTTCTCATTGTAGAAAATACTATTCACTGCTCACTTTACCTGTTAACTGGCTTCCTGGATTTCTGTCTCTTCTTTTGCAGTTGCAGATGTGAGGAAGATGGATAACGGGATGGAATCAGGAAGGAGACTTGTGGGAAAATACAACAGTCTCCAGGTGGAAGCAAAATCTGGGGGTCAAATGGTACCAGAGAGGCACTGCAGAAGAGAAAGGGACGCAAAACAGAAGAAAAGGAAGGAATTAGTGGCCGGTCATAGCAGAAATAATCCTGAGGTCTCAGCCGAAGATGAAACACGGAAGCGAAAGAGAAGGCCTAATGGTGTTATGTACCAGAAAGGGTTCAGCTACAAATCCAGTGTTAAAACATATCAGAATGTCACAACATGCTGGAAAAGGTATAAATGTGTGAAATGTGGAAAGTGCTTCCATTGGAATAGTGCAAGAAGTTGGCATCAAAGGATTCACACAAGGGAAAAGCCATATAAATTCTTCTCTCGCAGTAGCTACCTTAGGTTGCATCAAAAGATTCATAATGGGGAGAACCCAAATAAATGCTTGGAATGTGGAAAGAGCTTCTTTTCTAATGCCAACCTAACTGAACATCAAAGGATTCACACAGGGGAAAAGCCATATATATGCTTAGAGTGTGGAAAGAGCTTCTCTGATAATGGCAGCCTAACTAAACATCGAAGGATTCACACAGGAGAAAAACCATACAAATGCTTGGAGTGTGGAAAGTGCTTCTCTGAGAGTGGCAGCCTAACTAAACATCAAAGGTTTCACACCGGGGAGAAGCCATGTAAATGCTTGGAGTGTGGAAAGTGCTTCTCTCACAGCAGCAGCCTAACTGCACATCAAAGGATTCATACAGGGGAGAAGCCATATAAATGCCTGGAGTGTGGAATGTGCTTCTCTCACAGTAGCCAAGTAAGGATACATCAAAGGATTCATACAGGGAAGAAGCCACTTAAATGTTTGGAGTGTGGAAAGTCCTTCTCTCAGAATGCACACCTAACTAAACATCAGTAGCCAAGTAAGGATACATCAAAGGATTCATACAGGGAAGAAGCCATTTAAATGTTTGGAGTGTGGAAAGTCCTTCTCTCAGAATGCAAACCTAACTAAACATCAAAAGATTCACACTGGTGAGAAGCCATATAAATGCTTGAAGTGTGGGAAATGCTTTTCTCGAAATGACAGTCTAAG
>NW_015173907.1:18762-18906 GCF_001447785.1 Gekko japonicus | reverse complement strand
TCATACAGGGGAGAAGCTATATAAATGCTTGGAGTGTGGAAAGTGTTTCTCTCAGAGTTGTGAACTAAGGATACATCAAAGGATTCACACTGGAGAGAAGCCATATGAATGCTTGGAATGTGGAAAGTGCTTCTCTCGCAGTAA
>NW_015173907.1:16054-16912 GCF_001447785.1 Gekko japonicus | reverse complement strand
AGCCTGTTTCACTGAGGAACTGTTGTAACAGGAAGTTCTTTCTAATGTTTAGCTGAAAACTCTTCTGATTTAATTTCAACCCGTTGGTTCTGGTCCGACCTTCTGGGGCAACAGAAAACAACTCTGTATCATCCTCTATATGACAGCCCTTCAAGTATTTGCAGATGTCAGGCTAAACTTACCCAGCTCCTTCAACCTTTCCTCATAGGACTTGGTCTCCAGACCCCTCACCATCTTCGTAGCCCTCCTCTGGACATGTTCCACCTTGCCTATATCCTTCTTAAATTGTGGTGTCCAAAACTGAACACAATACTCTAGGTGAGGTCTAACCAGAGAAGAGTAAAGTGGTACGATCACATCTCGTGATCTGGACACTATACCTCTCTTGATACAGCCCAAAATTGCATTTGCCTTTTTAGCAACCACATCACACGGCTGACTCATGTTCAGTGTGTCTCCTAGATCCTTTTCACACATACTACTGCCAAGACAAGTCTCCCCCAACCTATAATTCTGCATTTGATTTTTCCTACCTAAATGCAGAAGTTTACATTTATCCCCACTGAAATTCATTTTATTTGTTTTAGCCCAGTTTTCCAGTTTGTCAAGATCATCCTGTATCCTGACTCTGTCTTCTACTATATTTGCTTCCCCTCCCAATTTAGTATCATCTGCAAATTTAATAAGCATTCCCTCTATTCCTTCATCCAAATCATTGATAAAGATATTGAACAAAAAAAGGTCCCGACTCCCAGGACAGATTCCTGAGGCACTCCACTTGTCATTCCTCTCCAAGAGGATGAGGAACCATTCACACACACTCTTTGGGTGCGAGCTGTCAACCAGTTACAGATCCCC
>NW_015173907.1:3448-15564 GCF_001447785.1 Gekko japonicus | reverse complement strand
GGGACCAGGCGCCACAAGCTAGCCTCGCCCCTGCCCAGGTTGGGCCCAGCTAGGCTGCCCTTCCCACTGGGCGACAGGACTGGTGGCTTCAGCTACGGAGCCAAGAGGTGGTGGCGGCTCTTTCTTCCGCTGGGGGGGGCGGGGAAAGGGGGGAGTGCTCCGCCCCAGGTAGTGCCGGCTGAAGCTCTGCCGAGTCCCGACATGGGGGGCAGGGCTGGAGGGCCCCAGTGGCCGGCCCCATCTCCTCCCATCAATCTCGGCAGCTCCACAGGGCCAACTCTGGACTCCACGTCTGGGGCAGGTCCAGACCCCGGCTACTCCCGCGCTGCTTAGCTCGGGCCAGCTGGCCGGCAGCAAATCCCCTCTCTTGGTCCCCAGCCCTGGGGAAACCCAGGGAGGGAGGGAGGGCGCCTCCCACCTCCTTCCCCACCACAACAAGTCTCTGTTCTCCACCGCCCGGGGAAGCCAGCCGGGACTCGCCCCGGTGGTGTTTCCCCTTCCTCCTTAAGCGATTAAGGGCAATCGCTGTCCTGCGGGAGCTCCAGGAAGCCTCTTTCCCGGCGGGGAGAAGCCCGGCGGGAGGCCGGAGGAGGCGGGCGCTGCCCTCGAGTGCTGCCTGGGTGCCGTACGAGCGGGGTGGGTGGGTGGTGCGCAGCCGTGGGGGAGAGAAGGAGCTGCGGCGCCCCCCACCCACCCATTGGCTCACCAAGGGAGTGGCCGTGGTGGTTGGGAGAGGGAGGAAAGGCGATTCAAAGCTGTTATGAGCCTCGCGGGAGAAGGCCGTGGCGGGGGACAATTTCGGTCTCCTCCCCCCCCAGTTCTCCGCCGCCACTGCCACCCGGGCACCCAGCGTGGAGCACGATGAGGGGCCCGTCCTGGAGGTTCTTGGAGCTGGGGCGCAGCTGCAGCAGCAGGGGCGCAACCCGCCTTTGTCGGCCCCTTTCACGCCCCCCACGCGGCTGGGAGCAGCAGTGGCTGGTAGCTGGGAGAGCTGTGCAGGAAGGAGGGTGGAGCCCGGCAGGGGGCCCACTGGAGGCTGGAGCAGCACAGGGTCCCCTGAGGAGTGCCCCTTCCTCCCTCACTTCCTTGCCTGCCCGCCCCCCCTCCCCTCCTCCGTCCTGATGGTGATGCTGCAGCAGAGGCTAAGTACGCCGGCGGGAAGGAACGGGCGTGTTATGGGCATCCAGAAAGCCATGCTGGGGGCGGGCGGGCAGGCAGCGGCAGCAGCAGGGGCCTCGCTGTGCCCCTGGGAGATCTGCGCCCTAGGCCAGATACTAGTAGGCCTAGTGAGAGAGCTGGCCCTGGCTACAATTGCAGAGCTCTTAATGCCACTGACTTTTCAATTAAATGAGCCTAAACAGTCCGTGGCACAAATAGCACAAACTTCTGATTCAGCAGTGGAATCTAGCCTGACTCTCCAAGAAGACTGTGACGCCCTCTTATTTGGGGAGGACTGGTTTTCACTTTAAATTACACTTTGTGTTCACAAACAGGGTAGTTTCTGCTGCCACCAGGAATTTAAACAAATTCCAAATCTTCTCTCATTAGCTGTTGTTGGTAATGTGACCCAGGGTCTGGGCTTTCATTGGTCTATGTGGCCCTGAGAAAGGATTGAACTGAATTCTGGGTTAAACTTAAAATATGATTTATTGATTCAGGAACAAAAATGAGTTGCTGGTTAACTGTAACTGTTATGGGGAAGAGGAACTGGTAAAATAAACTGGCAAGGTATCACACACAGTCTTTTGATCATAAGATCCCTCTCTGACAGGAATCACTCTTTCATTGAGTAGCCACACTGCCAAAGATCTTTGTATTCTCTTTCTTTACTTTAGAGTCTCACAGACCCTTCTCATATCTCTTCCACACTTAAACTTGTAAATACATATATATTGACTTCTTTAAATCTCCACACAGAACTAACTGAGTCATCTCACTCTCTCTGAGACTCACTGACTGAATCATTCCAATTGATTTTTCTAACTGACTTCTCTACTCAGATTCCCTCACACTGACTTCAAGACACCCACTTTCACTTCAAACAACCCCTCCCACTCTCAGTCATCCTCCAATCACAACACACTTGTCTCTCTCAATCACTCTACTCTACTAACACTGCACTCCGACCAAACAAGGAATCATTACAAAGAAGCTTGTTATTTTTATAAAAAAGACAAATGGGCCACGGATAAAATAATTTCTCTGGAAAACCAATTAAAAGCTAACAACCTCAAATTTAGAGGGATGCAGAGAAGACAACAGAGTTAAAAAATATTCATCGCGGGGGCGTGGCGTCGCGCTGATAGCGTATGGACGCCTAGAGCTTCGGCTCCTGCCCTGACCCTCCTATATCGCTATCAAAAACGTGGATTTTGAATCGCCTGCAGCCTCAAAAAATGGGTAAACAGAATCAAGGAAGAAATAAATCTTCTGGCCAAGTTCCAACTTCGGTGAAAGCCTACTTTCCGAGAAACGCGAAAGAGATCTCCGGGGCCCCGGATCAACCTCCTTCACCCAAAATGGCGGCCGCCATTGCAACGGTCACGGAGGAAGACACTCCACAACTCTCACCTGAGGTACTTTTACTTTTTGAAAACTTGGAGGATCGGTTTGCACTGAAAGTAGAAACTTTACTAAAACCCATGTCTGAACAATTACAAGAACTCACTGAAAATGTGCAAAAATTATCACAGACAGCTGAAACTGCACTAGAGCAATGCATAACGTTACAAAATGAAGTGCAAGACTTGCAATCCAGCGAAAGCTGGACAAAATCTAAACTTATGGAGCTTGAAAACGCTTATAGATTTCATAATCTAAAATTTCGCGGGTTCCCTGAATCTTGTGAAGAGAACACTGAACTCACAATCTTTCTGGCAACTTGGCTGTCTTCCATTTTAAACCTTGAAACAGGAACCGCTCCCTTCATAGATCGCGCCTACAGAACGGGCTTCCGAAAAAGCAATAACCCCAACCATGCCAGAGACATAATAGCTCGCTTCCCTGACTCCCGCACACGAAACAAAATTCTCAAGGAAGCTAATGCTGGCAATCTATTCATCTACAAGGACAGGAAAATTCAAGTATTCCAAGATCTGTCTTCTGAAACTCTACAAAGACGCAGAGACATGAAAGTAATCACAAAATGCTTGCAGGAAGCAAAAATCACTTACAGATGGTCTCCCCCAGGCAGACTGTTGGTTTTAAAAGACGGCGAAGCACTTACAGCCACAGATCTAGACAGTGGCACAACTCTCCTACAAAACCTTGAGCTCGACCTTCCACCAGAACTGCAGCTTGAGTCTGAATCAGACGGCCGTCACCCAAGTCACCCACGCTGGAAACGGTTTAATCCTAGACGCCGTACTTGAAGGCTTCGCATACTATCGCTTTACTTAACAATAGCAGTGAAGTGTTAAATGCTTTTTTCTCTTTCACTCTTCAATGTTACTCTTTGTAGGCTGCCAGACCTTTTTTGAAAGCTCTTAGACACGCAATCCACATACTGCGCATTGTAATTGATATCGTTGGTTGGGGGGGAGGGCCCCAGCTCTTTGGCTCCCTTATAAGATGCATCTGGGAGTGAGAGACTCTTTTGTTAAGTCTCTCATTTTGTGTTTCATTTTCTCCAGGTGCTGACCTCAGTAGGAGGTTGGGGATGTGTTCATATTTTGTTGAAGGGGTAAAAGAAGTTAATAGCGTTTGGACGGGGGGTGGGCTAGGATACAGGGAGGAGGGCGGGGGGGAAAGTTTTGAGGTGGGAGGGGGGAGTTGGGTCTAATAAGTTAAATGTTCTTTGTTGTTGGATGTTTCTATGTGTGTGTGTTCTACAGTTCACATTTATAAAGCAATCTCTTTATTTTACAAGAAGACATTACCTGTGCTTACATGTTCAACTGAACCTTTTTCAGAAACAGATTATGGTTTTCTCTCAATGCAAATACCAGCCTTACTCAATGCAAACCATTGGCTTTCCTTTTGCACAAGACATTTATTCAGGTGTTCCACTGAATTGTTTTGGGAAACAAATTGCCAGCCTTACTCAAAACAATTCTTTGGCTTTCCTTTTGCTCAATCTTTCTGTGTGGGTCACAGTTGTTTTTAGCTGCTATTATAAACATCAGTTTGCCAATAACTGTAGAATTTTAGTGGGAACTATAGCTTTTGCAAGATATATCTCTTTGATTATTAGACACAATGGCTAATAATTTTAAGGTTATTACTGTTAACTGCAAGGGCCTAAACAACCGTATTACTTCACTTTTTAATAAACAACAGGTAGATGTTCTGTTCTTACAAGAGACGCACCTAAAAATATCTGGTTCTAGAATTCTTTCTTTCAAATGGGCTCAACAATTTCACGCTCCAGGGAGTTCTAAATCTCGTGGAGTAGGCATTCTGCTTTCCAAAAAAATCAGATTTCAATGTGAAAAAATAGAAAAAGATTCCCAAGGCAGATATATCTTTTTAAAAGGTCTCCTAGATGGTCAGAAATTTACTTTCGCATCAATCTATGCACCTAATGACAATGATTTAATTTTTTGAATGCCACCTTTTCAAAATTACAAATTTTTGCAGAAGGTAAAACTTTATTAGGAGGAGATTTAAACATGATTGTTGATGCCAAATTAGATCGCTCACATCCACGCAAACACCCCACTGCTTCACACCATTTGAATTTAGCAACCTTATTTTCAAAATATAACTTAATAGACACCTGGAGATGGCATTATCCGTCTGCTAGAAATTATACTTTTTACTCTCCAGTGCATAAATTATACACTAGAATAGATTATATTCTCACTTCACCTGATTTACTTCAATATACAAATCAACCAGATATCAACTCAGATCTCTGGACTGATTACTCGTGGGTTGAATGCATAATAACACTTGACGCTACAAAAAAGGCACAAAACACGTGGTCTCTAAATAAAACTTTATTAAAGCAGGCTTCAACATCTTTGACAACTGAAGCAGATTTGAAGGAATATTTTGAAATTAACATACAGACTGACACTTCCCCATTAATCCGTTGGGAAGCCATGAAGGCAGTCCTCCGTGGGAAATGCATTTCGCTTCATGCTGCACACAAAAAACAAAAAGATACATTAGTTAGCCAACTAAAACTAAAAATTAGTTCTCTAGAATCTAGACACAAAAAATATGGTAGTAAAAAAGCCTATAAACGACTTTTAGCAGCTAGAAAAGAATTAAATTCTCTAGAACACACACAGGTTCTTAAAAACTTATTATATCTTAAGCAACACTATTGGCATATGGACTCAAAACACATAAGAATACTGTCCTGGAAAGTCAGGCAAAAAATCGCTGAAAGGCACATTAATTGTATCAGAGATTTTAAACTTCACTAACTTATGACACCCGAAAAATAACAAAAATATTTTTAGATTACTATACACGTCTATACACCTCTAAAAAACCAGATTTGTCTAAAATTGAAGAATTTTTAAAATCTAAGCACTGTTATCCATCTATATCTGAAGTCCATAGTTCAATCATGGAAACCCCTGTTACAGCACAAGAAATCACCACAGTCATTAAATCTCTAAAAAATTGTAAAGCCCCAGGTAGGGATGGTTCCCCCCCCCCCGAATTTTACAAAAATATCCTCACCTCCTTGCAGCTCCTTTAGCGGATGTATGTAAGACTCAAATATTATAGTCATCCCTAAAAAAAACAAAGATCTCACTGATCCAGCCTGATATCGTCCTATAGCGTTGCTTAACCAAGATAATAAGATTTTTACTGCCTTATTAGCCAATAGATTGAACGTGTTCATTGCGGATTATATACATACGGATCAGGCTGGTTTTATTTTAAATAGAGATTTGGTTAATAACGTTCGTAAAACTTTAGAAATAATAAACTATTGTAGAACTTTCCAAAAAGAGGCCCTGATACTGTCGTTGGACATAGAGAAAGCCTTTGACAGTGTGGAAATCACATATTTAAAATCGCTACTGTCACAGATGGGCTTTCAAAACAAATTTTTAAACATAATCCAAGCGTTATACGCTTCTCCCAAGGCTCAAATCAAAATTAATGATGCTTCCTCAGATACTTTTATTTTAAACAGGGGAACCCGCCAGGGTTGCCCCTTATCACCAATTTTGTTCGCCATAGCATTGGAACCCCTCGCAAATTCTATTAGACAAAATAACCTTATTACAGGAGTTTCAATTAAACCAATTGATTTTAAATTATGTTTATTTGCCGATGATATGGTATTATATATAACTAACCCACAAGTAACTTTACCTGAATTAGAAAAAAAATTATTTGACTTTGAACAAATTTCAGGCCTTAGAATCAACCAACAAAAGAGTGTTATATATCTAGTCAATCTGTCAAGGCACTTAACTAAGTCTCTTAAATGACAATTTCAATACCGTTGGACTAGCAACCACATGCTCCACCTGGGTATTAAGATCCCGTTAGATCTTAATGCCTTATTTACACTCAATTATTCCTCCCTCATGGAGTCCCTAACAACTTTAATGAGGGATTGGCACAACTTGACGCTATCTTGGCTAGATAGAATTTTTATTTTCAAAATGATATTTTTTCCAAAACTTTTGTTTTTGTTTTGTACTCTACCAATACACATCCCATACAAGATACTGCATTCATGGCAATTAAAATTTATGGAATTTATTTGGAGCTATAAGAAACCAAGAATTAGTTACAAAATACTTTGTAAACCATCGAACTTGGGAGGTCTTAATGTACCGGACATTTCTCAATATTACAGAGCAACCCACCTCTGTTTTATCATTTCAGTGATGAAACCTGCAGACCAACATAGTTGGCAATATATAACTCAATCCTATATATCTCAACAATTTTTACACGAATTTGTTTGGAATACTAGATCTGAGAGACCCAAATTACTTACCTCAAATCCATTCTTATCAAGCAACTTAATGGTCTGGGATCAACTCAGAAATAGATTGGTGTCTTTTCCCTCTCTTTTAGCTCCCTTTTTGGGACAACACTGGTTCTTACCAGGCTGCAAGATGAATGACTTTATTATATGGCGTCACAACAATTTGTTTAGACTTATAGATGTTTTAAAACAAGGTAAACTCCTCAGTAAGGATAAGCTACAAAACAAAATATCACATACATTACCAATTTATCAATATCTACAACTACAACATTTGATAAACAGTGATTTAATAAGAAAAAATCTTAGCACCCCTCTAACCAAATTTGAATTGGTAATTAAAGACTCCTTCCACAGCTATAAAGGACTCTTATCCAAAATTTACTCCATTTTGCACACTCTTCCCAACCCCCAAATTTTAGCATATCAAAAGGCTTGGCAAAATGATTGTAACCTACAGCTAACCGAAGCACAATGGTTGGACATTTGGTCTTCAAACATTTATTCTACAAATATCATAAACATCAAACAATTATCTTTTAAATTATTGACAAGATGGTATGTTACTCCAGTTAAATTGAACCATGTAAACCCATCTATTCCATCGTTCTGCTGGAAACAATGCTCCCAGAAAGGTACATACATCCACGTTTGGTGGTCTTGTCCACTCATTCAAGACTTTTGGATCAAAATATTGTACCAAATCAAACTTATTACTACATATGATGTACCTCTTTTACCTGGAACTATTTTGTTGAATTATTGGCACGATGATAGCATCCCTAAATTATCACGTGATCTTATTGCTATTCTTTTGGTAGCAGCCAAACTAACTTTAGCTTCCAACTGGAAAATGAAACGGATACCCTCAATGGACAAATAAACTTTGGGACTTTTTTATTATGGCCAAAATTTCAGACAATATCAAATCTATGGACTCTCCAACATATTCTTCGAAATTAGCAGAAACTTGGTTTTCCGTTTTGACCTACCTTGATATGATAGCAGACAAACCCTCTAACAAGTTGTATTTAAAATTTGCGCACTTTTAGCTCTGTATATTATATCTGTATTTCAGAACCATACCTTGGTTATATGTCTTTGTTATCTGTTAATGCATTGGGAACAAGTTTTTGTTGTAATTTTGTAAAAAATGTTAATAAAAATAATTTTAAAAAAATATTCATCGCGTCTTGGCTGGCGGGAATCCTAGAAGTAGAAGCGGGAGTTGCTCCCCTGATAGATTTTGCCTACAGAGTGGGCTCTTTGCGTGCGCGCCAGAACAACGTACCTAGAGACATTATAGTGAGATTTATGGATTCTCGTACTAAGAACATAAGAGATGCCAGTGTTGGATCAGGCCAAAGGCCCATCCAGTCCAACACTCTGTATCACACAGTGGCCAGAAATACCAGTGCCATCAGGAGGTCCACCAGTGGGGCCAGAACATTAGAAGCCCTTCCACTGTTGACCCCCCCAAGCACCAAGAAGACAGAGCATCACTTGTCCCAGAGCCCCTAGCTATACCTTGTGGCTAATAGCCACTATTGGACCTCTGCTCCATATGCTTATCTAATTCCCTTTTGAAGCCGTCCATGCTTGTAGCACCCACCACTTCACCACAGCAAGACATAGCTCTTCCGCCAGGCCTTTGAGTAGGAGCCGCCGCCCTACTATACCACCACCGTCATGGTATCTCAAAGGATGCACTGATGAGGCCCGGAGGAAGAACCTGGAAGATGTGAAGAAGATCCAATAAGCCGTTGCCATTGGGCACAAATATCATGGGACTGGAACTGTGTTGATTTCATCTTGGATTTATGATATCTGTAATTGATTGAGCACCGTTGTTTTTAACTGTTGGATGTTCTTATCATGTTTTATATGTTTTATTATGGCACGGCTAATTACCTTGCCCTTGTTAGCCGCCCTGAGCCCATTGGGGAAAATAAATAAAATTTGGAGTGCATCTAGCTTGCAGCCTGAGAGAGTTTATCATCAGGAGGGGTAAGAAGAGGATCACCGCCGCTGGACTGTAATGCTCCAGGGAAGAATTTTGAATTATAAGAAAGGGTGTGTGTTTTTCCTGACTCTCAACGCCTTTAACTATTACTTTGTTACTGAAATGACCTTCCTGAAGGACCTTGAGCCCTAAATTCCTACAATATGGATGCATTGCTTTTTGTAAGGCTTTATGGTCTATCTCCTCCAGTGGTGGCAGGTGGATTGCAAGTGAGGGTGAACAGTGTGTGAAAATGGGTTTAGGAGTAAGAGAGGAGGAAGGGGAAACAACAGCAGAAGGACGGGCGGCTGAAACAGGAGACACATGAAGAAGCTGTGCTGCTGGCAGAGGGGGAGTGGGAGAGTCAAAGTACCCAAAAGGAATTAACTCTAAAAGATCTTCATCAAGCTCCGAAACAATAAATCCCTCTGGAATAATTCCATCTTTAGAAAGGACAGGATACAAATTACAAGAGGGGGCAGAAGCCAAAAAGCCCTGCTTCTTTAACTTCTGGTTAGTTTCCTTAATTTTCCTGTCTGCTTCCTCCTTCCAGAGGTACCAGTAGTCCATTCGGCAGGGATGGGGTGTCTCCAGAAACCCTCTCAGATAATTTAGCCTGTCAAGATTAAAAGAACCAGTTTGTGGCACTGAATAGAGGGATTTTCATAAGTATAGGAATCCCAGTTTACCTGACAGAGCTGAATTAACCTGGTCAAAGACATACCTCGGGGCAAGTATTTGCTCCCACTTGGACTGTGCAGTCGTATCATCTGTTAACTCTAGAGCCCTCCTCCTGCTGAAGGGAGAACTTGGCACCCAGAGAGAGAGAGAGAGACCAAGCACCCTTCACCCTAATAAGCACTCCAGAATCACACATTTCGGGTACTACCTGGTCTGCAACTAGAACCAAAATGGTTCACTATAACTGGACATGCTCCTCTGCCCCATGCAAAGTGTGTGTGTGTCTTGGGTGCCTATTGACAATTCACCCCCAAATCCGTTTAGGTCCTTCCTGTCATGGCATCTCCTCTGTGGATCTCAGCTCTTCTGGACTGGTAACTATAATTTCCCCAACAACCTCCTTTCATTCCCACTCCAACCTGTATTTCTAGTCGCTTGTGTGTGTGTTTTTGTCGTGTGCTTTGACCTTTGTATGTGTGCAGTTTTTGGTTTTTCCTCTTTCAATAAAAATAATCTTTCCTGGTTAAACCAGAGCCTGGTTCATTTCTGAGAGTTTCTCCAAGAGAAAAATCCCCGTAACCACTGGTGGAGATCTCGCTGTCTCCTTCACTAATTCCCTCAATCAAAAGGAGACCAGACTATTTCGGGTGCCTTAAGGGCAACCCTGAGGGAATGAACTTTGATTCCCCTGACCCATTTATGTGGGATGTATTCTCAAGTTTACCACAGATGGAACATGTTTCCCTGACCCATTTATATGGGAACTATCTTCAGGTTTTTGTTTTGTTTTTTAATACATTTATTTATCCTTTTCCCAATTTAAATACAACCATTTTTACTTATACATTGAGTCTTATTATATTTACATAGATTTCTACAAACATATACTTCAATCCATATATCCCCTTGTCTCTTGGATCCAAATATACATTTCCCCCCATTTCTTTTTAAATACACCTCCATCTTTCCCTTGAAGACTTATCGTTAATTTGTAAATTTCTGCTAACTCCATCAATTTAAATATAATTTCATCTCTTGTTGGCAAAATCTCATTTTTCCAGTATTTAGCCACCAATATTCTCGCAGTAGTTACTATAAATGTTAACAAATATTTGTCATTTTGAGTATACTCTTCCGGTACCATGTTTAATAGAGCTATTTCCAGGGTTAAAGCCAATTTTAGCTTCATAATATCCTGGAACTATCTTCAGGTTCATCACAGACAGAATGATTTCCATGATCCTTAGTGCAAATCTATCCTCTGGATCAGCAGTCAGTGTTCCCCCTAAGATGAGTTAGTGTGAGTTAGCTCACAGTTCTTTAGCCTCCGGCTCACATATTTTTGTCTTAGCTCAGGAAGGATGGTTCCAGAGCGAAATATGCAGCAGCCAAATCGCTCGCTCACAACTTTAATGCCAGTTGCTCACAAAGTAGAATTTTTGCTCACAATACTCCACAGCTTAGAGGGAACATTAATCAGCACAAACTGAATTAGTCCTGTTCAAGGGTTAATTTGGGCCTTAACTGGGCCTGTCTGTGTATTCCCCTTGACTCGAGAAACCCTTTCAGGAAATTTAGGAGAAAGAGAAAAATACAAGCCTTGCCATTCAGGGTCCCAGGCACCGGAGTGGGGTAAAGACCGTTCAGATGGGAGTATTCTCTTACTGGTGTGCACTTTAGGTCTGTCCCACAGCTTGGTGTCTGTCACCCCGTGAGTCCCAGCCACAGTCCTGTTTGTGATGCCACACCGAGGGGGCAATCGACCTATAGTCCAAACGGGTTATGGGGCCAGGGGTTCTAAAAAACAGGACGAAAAAAAATAAGGCCAAGGCCAATGGTGCAAAATCAGACAAAAATATATTTTATTACACAGTTAAATTTCCAAAAATTCCCTAAACATTGTGCCAACAGACTTTGTCGTGGGAATCTGTTCATCTTGCAGTAATTCCTTTACTCACTGCAAGATGAGCAGATTCCCCTGATGACCTCTGGGAATTTTTGGAAATTTAACTGAGTAATAAAATATATTTTTACCTGATTTTGCACCATGGGCCTTGGCCTTATTTTTTTTAATCTCCTGTGACTGGTACAGCTCTTTATTTTCTTGTCATCAAAAAGAGAACAAAGAGTGACAGCCAGTTTGGTGTAGTGGCAGACTCTAATTTGGAGAACTGGGTTTTTCCCTACTCCTCCACATGCAGCCAGCTGGGTGCCCTAAGGTCAGTCACAGTTGTCTCAGAGCTGTTCTCTCAAGAGCAGTTCTCTTCGAGCTCTCTCAGTCCCACCCACCTCACAAGGTGTCTGTTGAGGGGAGAGGAAGGGAAGGAGATTGTAAGCGGCTTTGAGATTCTGAGTGAAGGGCAGGGTATAAATCCAACTCTTTTTTTGAGTTTTGGACTAATTTGTATCACAATCGATTGCTGTAGCATCTGGTCCCTCCGGGGTGGGGGGAAGGCTCAACAGGAAAAAAAAAAGAGCTGAGTGTATATAAAGGAAGAATGATACATTAAAAAAAATCCAAAG
>NW_015173907.1:0-1215 GCF_001447785.1 Gekko japonicus | reverse complement strand
TGCTTCCCCTCCTGGCATCACTTTGGGTGATGTCAGGGGCGTAGCTATATGCTAATGAGATATTATGCTAATAGCCTAGTAGCTTATTAGCATAAGCTCCTGCAGCTCTTTTTCTACGAAAAGACCCCTGGTTGTTTATATTCCCTTCATTAATTAATGTCTTTTGTGGGTAGGTCTTGTTGCCTAGTGCTGCTTTGTTTCTTCATTTCCCCCCCCCCTTCCCCAATCCCTGCATGTTTTCGATGACAGTCTTTAAAAACATTTTATTATAATAACGGAAACTTAAGGGGCGTAGTATTTCCAGTTCACGCCCATTTAAAGAAAATTATTAAACGGCCTTAAATAGATCTGTTGGGTCGTATTCCGTTTGACGAGCTACTTCTCTTCACCCCTCTGGAGCTGGTTGTTGCCGGGAACTACGTTTCCCAGAAGGCCTTGCGAGTGCCAGAGCGGTCAACCCGGCCTTTTCCCGGGGTCGAAGGGGGAGGGGGCCTGTTTAACCGATCGAGGCGGAGAAGCGGATTTGGGGAAGAAGATGGAGTCCCGCATGGCCTCGCTTCTGTCTCCTTTGTCCCGCCTGGAGGGAGAATTCGGTTTCCGCAGCACGTCTGCAGGAAAGGTGAGCTGGGGGAGTTCCTAAAACAGATCTTTGGCAAGAACAGGGGAGGGGGAGAGGAAGAGGCGGCCGGAGGGAGCATCCAGAGACAGGCGTCCCCGGGGGAGATCTGTGCATGGGGCTGGCTTCCTTTTCCCACCACTTCAGCGCGTTCCCTGCAAGGAGGCTGGACTTCCCTGATCCACCAGGGGTCTTCACTGTCGGTGCTCCCTGGGCCCTCTTAGCCGGCTGCCCTCGCAGGGTTGTTTTCTGCAGGCGCCACGGGCTCACCCCCTTAAGGGCGCGTGGCCATCATCTGCTCTGGTCATGTTATTTGCTTTCTCTGGCGAACGGTCCCGGTGAGCATCAAGAAGTTCTCTGAACTGGAAACGGGTCTAAAGGGTTGTTTCGTGAAGGAGGGAATGAACTCCACCCTCCCTGCCTCTGCTGCCTCCACGGGAGTAAACCATCACTTCTGTTGCCAAGTACTGGAGGGATTGTCTGTGGTCAGTCTGGAGCAGGATATGTCCATTCCCCTCCCTTTTTGGCATTGCCGCTCCCACAGTCATCCTGAACCCAGTGATGAGGCTCCTAGTTTTGCATTTTATTGTGGATAAATA
>NW_015173906.1:11789-20339 GCF_001447785.1 Gekko japonicus | reverse complement strand
GGGCGGTGCGAGGCTTGCTGCCGGTGGCAATGGTGAGTGCAACTAAAATCTGGAAGTCAGGTGGTGTGGGATCTTGGGGGGGGCCTTAACGGGAAGTTGCCGGTGGCAGTGGCGAGTGCAACTAAAAAATGGAATTCAGGTGGTATTGGGAACTTGGGGGGGCCTTAACGGGAAGTCAGAGGGCTGGGCCTCGCAAGACCCCACAGTGGCTATGGGCCTGTACGACACCACATCGGCTCCAAGCCCCTCCCTTAAGCTCCTGGGGGGGTGCCAGGCCACAGCCCTGAACCCCTAGGCCAGCATCCTCTTTCCCACAGTCGTCTGCTAGATGCCCCTATAAGCACAGGCACAGAAGCCAAATCTCCCCATTATGATTAACCCCCGGAAAGTATTTTTTCAGAGCTCTGCTGCCCCAGAAGGTTGGGGCTCCCTGTATTCCCCAGGTTTAACAGCTCTGCCGAGATTTGTCTACTGTATGGAAGGAGGGTAAGATATAAATATTTTAATTAATGTGAGGAATTGCCTTCCATAAATTTGTTTAATTAGTGGATGTTGAGTTCCGCAAATTAACTTCGTGTTGTGGGAAGAGGTGTTTAATTCCGCCCCCTGACCCGAACACTCTAGCCGTCAAAGGCACTGGGTGACCCGATCCTATCCAGGCACAAAGAGTCCTTACCAAAGGAGAGGGCATTGTGGGTATTTTCCTGCCTCAGTGGAGGAGTGGGGAATCAAACCCGGCTCTCCCAGGTTAGAGTCCGTGCACGTAACCACGACACCAAACTGTTGTGTGAAGAGGTGTTTAATTCCGCCCCCTGACCAGAACTCTCTAGTCGTCAAAGGTACTGGGTGACCCAATCCTTGTTAGATCGCCGCTAACAAGGAGTCAGAGAGTGATTTCAGCAAAGTGATCAGCTTTATTGAAGGCACGAACAAGCGCTTAAAAGCATTCATAACCAGAACAACTTAACATTGGGAGCTAGGCTCCTTTTAAACCTTCCTGGGCTAATGTAGCCACGCCTATTTACAAACATCAACCAATGCGGTTGTTCAGATAAGGACCAATGAAAGTTCTTCCCGCTCGGGGAATTAGTCCCGTTCTGATTGGTCGCTTGTGCAGGACGACCAATAGCAAGCAGACTCAGAAGAGCCTTCCTCTTGCTCAAGCTTAACATGGGGAGTGAATGTGGTGATTCATATAAGCTGTTTCAATACATTACAATCCTATCCAGGCACAAAGAGTCCTTACCAAAGGAGAGGGTATCGTGGGTATGTTCCTGCGCCCGCGCTCTCTGCTCTTGCTCCAAGGAAGCTCCTTCTGCCTCGGGGAACGTCGTTTCTATCTTCAGGGATTGTCGGCCCATCTGAAAAAGCAGCAAGGGAAATGAATGAATTAACATATGGGCAGTGTGTGTAGTATAGCCAGGAGAAACTAAGATTGTCCAGCAGACAGAAGTTCTAGGTCTTGTAGCGTTATGCACCACTAGGTGGCGAGCGAGACTATTTTTTTCAGAGGTGTTTTGCCATTTCTTGTCTCTGTGTCATGGCCCTGGTATTCCTTGGAGGTCACCCATCCAAATACTAGCCAAGATTGATCCTGCTGAGCTCCCGAGATGTGACAAGATCCATCTAGCCTGGGCTATCCAGGTCAGGGAGCAGCAAGGTAAGAGATGGAATGGAATGGACCAAGGAATAGATCCTGTAGCAGGTACTAATTTGCATATTAAGCGACACACCCCTAATGTAGCCAATCCTCCAAGAGCTTACAGTAGCTCCTGTAAGAAGAGCTCTGTAAGCTCTTGGAGGATGGGCTACATTATGGGGGTGTGGCCTAATATGCAAAGGAGCTCCTGCTACAAAAAGAGCCCTGCCTGCCACACTCCTACAGTCTGCACCCTTCTGTCAGTAGACCTGGTGAGTTATTCGGAGGGATCAGAAATGAAGAAAGATTAAAACAGTTGGGGATCTTTAGCCTGGAGAAACGACAGCTGCGGGGTGACATGATCGAGGTTTATAAGAATATCCATGGGATAGAGCACGTCGAGAAAGAACTATTTTTCTCCCTTACTCACAATACAAGAACTTGTGGGCACTCGTATGAAATCGCTGAGCAGTCGGGTTAGAACAGATAAAAGGAAGACCTTCTTCACCCAAAGAGCGATTGGCACATGGAATTCACTGCCACAGGAGGTGGTGGTGGCTACAAGCATGGACGGCCTCAAGATGGAACTGGATAAACATCTGGAGCAGAGGTCCATCTGTGGATATTAGCCTCAAGGTCCGATCTAACACTGGATAGGAACTCTCTGTCTGGGGCAAGTAATGCTCCATATTCTTGGTGCTTGGGGGGGGCAACAATGGGAGGGCTGTCCTGGCCCCACTGGTGGACCTCCTGATGGCACCTGGTATTTTTGGCCACTGTGTGACAGTGTTGGACTGGATGGGCCATTGGCCTGATCCAACGTTGGGTTCTTTTATGTACTTACATTCTTAAATCCTCTAATACAAGAGGCTGCTGAAGGAGACTATAAAATCTCCCTTTTGAACGAATGGCAGGGAACCTTTAGGAGAAGGCCAGATAGCGTTGCTTGAATTGGACATATCCGGAGGGAATCCCCTCACCTGTTCCGCCCGCCGCTTCTCCTCTGTCTGACTCAGGAGGAAACCTTCGGCCAGGGCCACCGCCTGGGAACTGGTCTCCGGCCCGCATCCTCTGACCCAGCCCTGCATTTCCTGGGGCAGGATGGTCAGGAACTGCTCCAGGATCACCAGGTCCAGCATCTGCTTCTTGGTGTGCCTCTCTGGCTCCAGCCAGTGGCTGCAAAGTCCATGGAGCCGGCTGCAGACCTCTCGGGGCCCATTGGCCTCATGGTAGCGGAACCTCCGGAAGCGCTGGCCATGTATATCCAAGGTCATGGTGTCCTGAGCCAGGGTCTCTGGCAGAACTCCTTCCCAGAATTCAACACCACTCCTGGCTTGGAGGAGAAGGGGGCCTTCGCTTGCTGTCTTGCCAGTTCCAGGTCCTCCTGGGTCCTGCTCTTCCACCTCCTGCCACTTCTGTTGAGTCTTCTCCATCTGGGAAAAGATGCCTTTATTCACTTGGCTGTGAAGGGAAGCTTCTCTCTGGGGGGTAGGAGAGACACAGACAGGGACATGTCAGAAGGAAAAAGGAGAATGGAGACACACCACCAAGCATCACAAACCTTCATTTGCTCAGGGGACACGTGAGAATTGCCCCTGAAGATCAGAACAAAAGGGCTTCTTGTGGTTTGTTGATCGGGTTTAATACCATTTTTGCTTTATTACAGACACAGGTATTTTAAATATGCCACCCTGCTTTTTTGGGAAAGTTAAGTGTCTCTGTTTGGCTTTTCAGAGATGTTACAAGCTTAGCCTCTCATTCCTTAGCCTCCGAGGGGCTACTTCTTAAGGTCAACCAGAGCCCCCCAAAGGACAAGAGGGACTGCTGGTGCCTTTACCAATGCACGCATCTCGTCTTTTCTTGTTTGCTCTGAAAATGAAAATATAAATGGCCGGTAGATGATTGGTTCAACAATACATGATGCTCAATGCCAGAAGAGGATGGCCTATGTCGGTGTATTGATAATTATGATGTTCTGCAATCTGGCAAAACTATTAGGTGGAGATTGTAAATGAGTGAGGGATGAAACACTTCATTACTGCCTCAACCTCTGCAGGACCAGCTGAGGAAACCCATGATAAAAGGTTTCTGAGACCAAATATGTTTGCAGTACAACCTGAAATCCGAACTCCGAACTGTGACTCCTCCCCCCCCCTTTAGACCAGGTTTTGTTGCTTTTTGACATAGTTAAGCCACATTGTTAAGGCACATTAGATCCTATTGGTTGCTTTAGAACACCAACGTTCGTTTTATTTAAATTCCTGGGTCACTATGGGTTAACACTGGGTGTAGAATCTAACTGTGATTCGTAGTAGGTTGGGCACAGAGCCAGCCAATAAGGGCATCTAAAGTACGAGTTTAAATTTCGAATGAAAAGACTCCAGCAAGCAAAAAAGGTAAAGGTAAAGGTTCCCTTGCTCGAAAGCCAGTCGAATCCGACTCTAGGGTTGCGGTGCTCATCTCCGTTTCAAAGCCGAAGAGCCAGCGCTGTCCGAAGACGTTTCCGTGGTCATGTGGCCCGGCATGACTAAACACCAAGGCACACGGAACTCTGTTACCTTCCCACCGAAGCGGTACCTATTTATCGACTTACAATTTCTTGCTTTCAAGCTGCTAGGTTGGCAGGAGCTGGAACTAGAGAGGGGAGCTCACTCCATCATGCGGCACACTCGGGTCTCGAACTGCTGAACTACTGACCTTCCAGAGCCTGCAGTTCAGTCTTAACCACTTGAGCCATTAAAAAAGGATTTGTCTCATTGCTGGTATGTTTTCTAAGAGTCAGTGCAGGGCAAAGAGTCCAAGGCCAGGTCTACCAACATAGTGGACTGGGGTGGGTAGACCTGTTCTCCGATTCACATGGACTTCTCCTTTATTGCCTATCACAAGGCAGCATCGCAGTCATATTTGCATCTCATTCATATGCAACAGTAGTCCGAGAAAGCGGAAAAAGAGGCTCACAGAATACGATGACAATCGACTCAGAGCAAAGTCGACGCCCAAACCTGCGGCTCACCCCTCCGCCCCCGTCTTTGGAGCGCCTTTTGCAACCGCGCATGCCCTCTCCCCCCTCCACCGCTGACCTAGGGGGACCCCCCAAAAAAATTGCATTTCCAGCTCAACCGATCCTACCGTGTTGGGGCCGCTGCAGGCACCGAGACCCCCCCTTCTCCACGGGGGGGGAGGCTCTAGCAGGAAGTGACGCGACGCCGCCACCGCCTCCCTGCTCTCTAAGAGCGCAGACGCGTCTCCCCCTTGAACCCTCCTCTGCAAGGAGCCTAGCCTAGCCAAGCGGGCGGGGCGGGGCAGGAAGGGGGAGCCTTCGGGGGCGATGAGTCTGAAACCTGGCTGACCCCCCACCCCCCAAGTCTTCAGATCCCCCGTTTCCAGCAGCTGGACTGTGATGCTCGGTGCAAAGTCAAGGAGGGGGAAATGCATCGAGGGGACGGGCGGGTCCAGAGAGTCAGTAAAGGGGGGGGGAGGAAACGGCTGCTGGCGACGGGAGGGGCGTGGCCGAGGAAAAAGACCCCCCCCAGCTTCGGAGGGGGGACTCCGGGGAAAGCCGCTGTCTCTCCAGAAGGGCCCCGCAGCCCCCCTCCCCACGACCCCGGAGGGAGGGATCTCCTTCGCTCCTGTCTGCAAAGCCGGGAGGGTCCCTGCAGCGCCTTCCTCGGGGCGGGGAGCGCAGACGCCTTCCCTGTGCGTGGGGAGGCGGGGCACTGGAAGAAAGGGGGCTCCTTTCCAGGGTGGGGTGGCGACCAAGAGACGCCCTTTCTCCCTCGAAGGGAAGGGGGATCCTTTGCAGTGTTCCCTCTAAGCTGAGTTAGTGTGAGCTAGCTCACAGCTCTTTAGCCTCCGGCTCACACATTTTTGTCTTAGCTCAGGAGAGATGGCTCCAGAGCAAACTAATTTATGCAGTGGCCCAATCACCTGCTCACAACTTCAATGCCAGTATCTCACAAAGTAGAATTTTTGCACACAAGACTCCACAGCTTAGAGGGAACATTGGCTCCTTTGTCTCTTCCTAGAAACGTTTTCCCGGACACATCATCAGCCCCGCCTCATAGTTATAAGGACAACATTCCCCCACCCCACCCCCAGTGTTCCTCCACAATTGGCTGCCCTAACTTGGGAGATTTTTCTGCCTTCTCTGTCGAAGGGAGCTCGGACTGTCTCCAAAGAGCGAGATGGGGAGGAGCCCTCTTAAAAGACAAGTAAAGGAGGTCATGGCAGAGGGTTATACCATTCCAAGTAGGGACTTGGAAGGACGCATGTCATTTGTGCCCCCCTTTCCTCTCTCATAAGAACATAAGAGACGCCCATGTTGGATCAGGCCAAAGGCCCATCCAGTCCAACACTCTGTGTCACACAGTGGCCAGAAAAACCAGTGCCATCAGGAGGTCCAGCAGTGGGGCCAGGACATTATAAACCCTCCCACTGTTAAACCCCTCCCCCAAGCACCAAGAAGACAGAGCATCACTTGCCGCAGAGTCCCTAGCTATACCTTGTGGTGAATAGCCACTGATGGACCTCTGCTCCATATGCCTATCTAATACCCTTTTGAAGCCGTCCATGCTTGAAGCCACCACCACCTCTTGTGGCAGTGAGTTCCATGTGTTAATCACTCTTTGGGTGAAGAAGGACTTCCTTTTATCCGTTCTAACCCGACTGCTCAGCAATTTCAATGAGTGCCGACGAGTTCTTGTATTGTGAGAAAGGGAGAAAAGTACCTCTTTCTCTACCTGCTCTATCCCATGCATAATCTTGTAAACCTCAATCATGCCACCCCTCAGTTGTCTTTTCTCCAAGCTAAAGAGCCCTAAGGTCATTAGAAGCCCTCCCACTGTTGACCCCCCCAAGCACCAAGGTGACAGAGCATCACTTGCCCCAGAGTCCCTATCTATACCTTGTGGTGAATAGCCACTGATTGTCAGCAAGCTGCCAAAGGGTTTTACTGTATGTGTGATTTGTTGAAAACCCCTACCGCTGGTTCCTATCCAAACCTTTATGCGCATGTCTAGCCAGGCTCTTGTGCGCTCATCTTTCTGTAACATGCATTCCTTTCTATGAATGCTAGTTTTGCTTTGATGTACTGCTATCAGTCCAAGGCCACAGGTGGAGAAGTCGGATTGCTTTAGCTTTTATAATAAGCAGTAGTGTGGGAATAACTGTGTCTGAACTGGCAGAGACTGATCAAGAGAGAGATCTTGGCGTTGTAGTAGATAACTCACTGAAAATGTCGAGACAGTGTGTGACTGCAATAAAGAAGGCCAATGCTATGCTGGGGATTATTAGGAAGGGTATTGAAAACAGATCAGCCAATATCATAATGACCCTATATAAATCAATGGTGCGACCTCATTTGGAATACTGTGTGCAGTTCTGGGCACCACACCTTAAAAAGGATATTATAGCTTTGGAAAAAGTGCAGAAAAGGGCAACTCGAATGATAAAAGGGTTGGAACACTTTCCCTATGAGGAAAGGTTAAAGCGCTTAGGGCTCTTTAGCTTGGAGAAAAGACGACTAAGGGGTGACATGATCGAGGTTTATAAGATTATGCATGGGAAAGAACAGGTAAAGAAAGAGGTACTTTTCTCCCTTTCTCACAATACAAGAACCCGTGGGCACTCCATGAAATTGCTGAGCGGTCGGGTTAGAACGGATAAAAGGAAGTACTTCTTCACCCAAAGAGTGATTAACACATGGAATTCACTGCCACAGGAAGTGGTGGGTGCTACAAGCATGGACGGCTTCAAAAGGGAATTAGATAAGCATATGGAGCAGAGGTCCATCAGTGGCTATTAGCCACAAGGTATAGCTAGGGGCTCTGGGGCAAGTGATGCTCTGTCTTCTTGGTGCTTGGGGGGGGGCAACAGTGGGAGGGCTTCTGGTGTCCTGGCCCCACTGCTAGACCTCCTGATGGCACCTGGTATTTTGGGCCACTGTGTGACACAGAGTGTTGGACTGGATGGGCCTTTGGCCTGATCCAACATTGGCGTCTCTTATGTTCTTAGGGAAGGAGTTTCACTCTGCCCCGTTGCTTTGATCCTGCAGAACATTCAAGGTGTTAAAAAATTATCCCCCCCGGGCACCAAATGGGCTAGGTACAACATTGTGTAGTCCAGAAAGCTTTTACCAACAGTGCCCAGCCAGTTTCGGCAGAATGCCAACAAATAGGGCATAGGGGCTGAGGCCCCTTGCCCTGCTGCTGCCTCCCGGGAATAGTTAGAGGTTTGCTGCTTCTGTATTTGGAGGTTCACTTTAGTCACCTTGCGTAGTAGCCACTGATGGACCTCTCCAATCGGCCTTAAAGGTAAAAGGTAAAGGTTCCCTTGCTCGAAAGCCAGTCGAATCCGACTCTAGGGTTGCAGTGCTCATCTCTGTTTCCAAGCCGAAGAGCCAGCGCTGTCCGAAGACATTTCCGTGGTCATGTGGCTGGCATGACTAAACACCAAGGTGCACGGAACGCTGTTACCTTCCCACTGAAGTGGTACCTATTTATCTACTTGCAATTTCTTGCTTTCGAACTACTAGGTTGGCAGGAGCTGGAACTAGAGATGGGAGCTCACTCCGTCATGCGGCACCCGGGTCTCAAACTGCTGAACTACCGACCTTCCACAGCCTGCAGTTCAGTGTCTTAACCACTTGAGCCACCGCAGCTCCATCCAATCTGCCTTACCACCCCTTTTAAAGCCATCTGTGCTTGTGACCATGACTATTTTCAGTGGCAATGAATTCCAGAGTTTTGTTGAGTAAAGAATCATTTCCTGTTGTCTGTCCGAAACAAATTTCCCGACAATTTCATGTGGTGCCGCTGAGATTTAATGACGGGAGGGGTAAAACAAAAGCTCGTCAACTGTCTCCACCCCATGCGTGATTTTGTAAACCTTGATCATGTCCCCCCCCCCCCCCC
>NW_015173906.1:0-11514 GCF_001447785.1 Gekko japonicus | reverse complement strand
TCACACACTGAGTGAACATGTTCATTAGCTTTCCACTGCAGTCCCAAGATCTCTTTCAATCTCTGTCTCAGACAGTTCAGAACCAGTGTTCCCTCATGTAGGAAAGCAGTGCAGCACTATTTTCCTGCCTGGATATTGGGAACCCAAAGGTATTTGTGTGCTAACAGCATGAGAAGTCTGGTGATTGCCTACACAGTCAATTTGGGCTTGAGGGGGAGAAACTGATAACAGAGAGCTCACACACACACACACACATTCCAAAAGGATACTCGAATGCTTGTAACTTTCCCTTACAGGGGAAGAGGGGAGGGGGGGAGGAAATGGGGGGAAACTGAGCTTATAAATAAACGCTGGGAAGCCGAGGGGTTTCAGATCAGTTCCTGCAGCCGTTTGTATCCTGTCGTCTTTGCATCGCGTGAACCCTGCACCCCCACCCCAATGAGTGACACCACACCCTCTAAGCTGAGTTAGTGTGAGCTAGCTCACAGTTTTTTAGCCTCCAGCTCACAGTTTTGTCTTAGCTCAGGAAGGAGGGCTCCAGAGCAAACTGATTTATGCAGTGGCTAAGTCACTGACTCACCACTTTAATGCCAGTAGCTCACAAAGTAGAATTTTTGCTCACAAGCCTCCACGGCTTAGAGGGAGCACTGTTCAGAACCCATCAGCATATATTGAAAATCAGGTTTTTTTCCCCCCTTCCAATATGCATCACGTTACACTTACCCAAACCGGACTTCCTTTGCCATGTGATTGCTGAGTCCTAGGGTTGCCGGACTCCCGGTAGCAGCTGGAGATCTCCTGCTTTCATGCTTGATCTCCAGATGATAGAGATCAGTTCCCCTCGAGGAAATGTCTGCTCTGGACGGTGACTCTGTGGCATTCCACCTTACTGAAGTCCTGACCCTCCCCAAACCCTGCCTTCCTCAGGCTCCACCCCAAAATCTCCAGGTGTTTTCCAACCCGGATCTGGCAACCCTACTTCTAACTCATCCAGTTTAGACAGATTACCCAGGGATGGTGGAGGAAAAGGGCCTTCCAGTCACAGCTGACTTCTGGCGATCTGTAAGGTGTTCAAGACAATCATCATCATCATCATCATCTTTCAATTTATTGATCGCTCAATCCTGCAGAGCTTGCTGGCTCTGAGCGATTTACAGTTACTCATTTTTCACGAGGGACTAACAGTGCTTTGTGGGGTAAGGGAGGACAACATATATACATCTTAAATCGCACACATTCACAGCCGACGAGGGTTCCATTTAGATGCAGATGAGACGTGATCCGGAACGGCATTTTTTCCTCGGCCGAGTTTGATAGTGTCAGCTTTTCTCCAGACTCCTTGAGTTGTAGCACCACACTGCCATCGCCTGGCCGGATGGCCCATTACAGGCTTTTCTTCACGCCGAGGAGATCTCTCTAGGCTTTCCGTCATGCGAGCTGGACTTCCGTTCGCCGGCTAGCACTGCTCCACCCCACGAGGGGGGGGGGTTCAGTGTGCCCACTCTCTCTAAGGAGTGGTACCCATTTTATCTACTTGCTGAAGCTTTCGAACCTCTGGGGACAAGGCTGGAAGCTCACACCAGCGCGGGGCTAGAACTGACAGCAAGCCTGTTCAGCTCAGATGTTACTATTATAACCAGAGGATAAATCCTCTGTGCCACTGCAGTGATGGTTTTCCATTGCCTGCCTCTGCATAGCAACCCGAGACGTCCTTCGTTGTCTCCCATCCAAGTGCTAACCAGGGATGATCCTGCTTAGCTTTTATGCATTTACCGTATTTTATTTATTAGTTCGATTTATACCCCACCCTTTCCGCCAAGGTGGGCACAGGGCGGGTTACATAAAATACATATATAAATACAATTAAAAACATCCATAAAACATCCATAAACCACCGGTATCCATTTTCGAAAGTGCCGGAAACAATTAAAAAGTGCAGAGCAGAGATTCCTAAATCCAACCGTACCACTACTTAGGTGTTAGTCCTGGTGGTATTCTCAAATCGGCTCAATTGGATAGAGTAATTATGCGGTGGGATGGACTGGGGGTGATCAGGCTTCCTAGGCCTGGCTCAGGGAGGACGCTCCGCAGAGCAGCGGAGGGGTGCCGCTGGATCAACGCCTCCATGGGGGGTCAGGGAGGCCTCCCAGGCCATAGGGCTTTTGAGGGTGAGCCTCATTTACTGCTATCTGCAGGGAATGGCGGTGTTATCCCTTTGGAGACGGAGGAGGGTTGCAGAATTTCGAGTGAACATCTAAGAAGCCATCAAGACTTTAGAGAGAATCAGCATAGATGTAAAGGCGGAAGGACTCTGAAAATTGCCCTTACGAAAAGAGCTGGAGGAGATGCTCTGGAAATCTTCTCATAACAAGCAATAAACTAACATATAAGCTTAGAAAGACAGGATCTCACAAAGTATATTGTATATTAACAGTTTTTCCCCCATTAGTAACTGCAGTCTAACAGGGTAATGATCTCCTACTCTTGAGTTTTTAGTTTAGTGTGGGTTACTTTTCTGTCTCCTTAGTTGTAGCTCCCCTTCCCTTCTTTTCTTTGTAGTTTATGTAGTATTATAAAAAATAAAAAAAATTCCTCTCCGGGGGTCTTAAAAAAAAAAAGAGGTGGTTTGCCACTGCCTGCCTATGCGTAGCAACCCTGGACTACCATGGTGGTCTCCCATCTAAACACTAACCAAACACTAAGTAAATAACGAGCTCCTGTAGCTTGTCACAGTCTGCCTTTGTTTTCACCATCCTGGAAAACGTGCTGTTTGCGTTATGTGTTATGTGCCGTGAAGGGGCTTCCGACCTACAGCAGACCTGTAATAAGCAAACCTCCAATTCCTGGGAGGTGACTGAAGATGTTCGCTCAGCAAACATTTCAGAGAGTAGAATCGCTTAGAAAACTACGGTACTTGCACAACAGGAGCACTTGGGTGTTCAAAGGACAGCCTCATCGGAATCAGCGATAGGAACGTTTTATACTTGTGTGGATTCTCTGAGGAACGTGAAAGTCAGGTCTGTGCCTCAGGTTCTGGCCACACGCTGAGCATTTATGAGGTTCCTCCCTTGTGTGAAATTCTCCGTGCAAAAGGAGACCGGAGCTGACCTTGAATTTACTTCACCCGGCAGAGCCCATCCTTGCTTTCTTCCTCTGGGACTGGAGGGCTTCAAACACGGCTAAAGACTCCTTCTACAGTCTGAGCATTTAAAACATTTCTTCCAGATTTCTGTGGAAAGCTTTTCAAAAGAGTTTATATGGTTTCGATGCTTTATGTGGTCTGTGGTTGTCTTTTAGCTGTGAAAGAAAAGAAATGCCGTTTTCATGGGGGCTAAGCGGTTACGTGGCTTCTCCTTCTGTGAGTTACTTTCAAAAAGTGCTTCTCCAACTCAATCTCTTTCCACCCTCTGAGCACTGAAAAGGTCCCCCTCCCCTGGTATGGGTTCTTTGGTGCTGTTGAAGAAGGCCCCTCTGACTGAATCTCTTTCCACACGCTGAGCATTCAAAAGATTTCTCCCCTGTATGGGTTCCTTTGATGCTGCTGAAGAGTGCCCCCGTGACTGAATCTCTTCTCACACTCCACGCATTCAAAAGTTTTCTCCTGTGTTTGAGTTCTGTAGTGCTGTTGAAGGTCACTACTCAACCTGAATTTCTTTCCACAGTTTATTTGTATTTCTTTCCTTATGTAAGCCTGCTTCAGCAGGGAGGGCGGGGTATAAACTGAACAAACAAACAAATACATATTTAAAAGGTCTCCCCTGTGTGGGTGTTTTAATGCTCTATGTAACGCAACAGGCCTGCTCTGACTTACAGGCCCTGTCCTGCCTGCCCCCCCCCATTCCTGGAGGGTGCTATCCCACTTCCTGCCATTAGGGCACGCTACCACCACCTGCTCAGTTTAGAGGTCCTGAATGAGAGGAACAGCACTCTCATCCCCCATTTCCAGTTCTGAGGCCTGGCCTCAAGGTCTCGCGCTTCCCAGCACCTGGTTACCACAGGTCCCAAATGCAACTTCGGTCTTCCCCTATAGGGTTAGCGACGGGTGCCTTGAACGTTTCCCTCCCAATCTGGGAAACTAATAGCATATCCAAGCAGTTGGAGGACTATGTGGTACAGAAACTTAGGGCCACATCCAATATTAAAAAGCATTTATTTAAAAAAAAGTAAGTTTCATCTCACTTAATCACAACAACAGGTCAGCACACGGAAGAACAAAGAAAAGCTGGATATAAATGTATCCTTCTTCCCCTGGTTTTAAAACTTACGCAAACTATTTAGTTATTTATTTATTAGACTTATACCCCGCCCTTCCCACCAAAGCAGGCTCTTTCAACAACTAGATGTGGAAAGAGATTAGGTATGTACAAAGTTAGAAAGTTGCAAAAGGTTCTAAAGATGTCCCATTACCTCAAGCTCCCTGCAGTCAGCAGGCCGGGTCTCATGGCCAAGATGGCTCCTAGTCTGCAGGAGCCATCTTGCCCAGGAGCCTTCTGGCATTCTGGGAAAATTCCAGGAATCACCTGGAAATTCATAACACGAAATACCTTAAAAACCTAGCTAGTCGAGTCATTTGCAAAACTATGGCTTGTAATTGACCTAGCTTCCTGCCCTTCCAGAGAAAAGAAAAAAAGGACACTTCAAAAACTCAGTGGGGGGATTCTCCACAGTCTTGAAGAAGGCTACTCTGACTGAATCTCTTTCCACACTCTGAGCATTCAAAAGGGTTGTCCTCTGTGTGAGGTTTTTTTAAATGCTTTTTAATAGTGCCACTGTGACTGAATCTCCTCCCACACTCTAAGTGTTTAAAATGGTTCTTCCCTGTGTAGGTTGTCAGGTGCTTTTGAAGATACCCACTCAACTTGAATCCCTTTCCGCATTCAAAAAGTTTCTCCCTTTGTGGGTTCTTTTATGCTGTTGAAGAGCACCACTCTGAGTGAACCTCTTTCCACACTCTGAGCATTCAAAAGGTTTCTCCCCTGTGTGGATTCTCTTATGGTCTCGAAGATGGCTACTGCAACTGAATTTCTTTCCACACTCTGAGCATTCAAAAGGTTTCTCTCCTGTGTGAGTTCTTTTATGCCTTTGAAGACCGCCACTCCAACTGAATCTCTTTCCACAGTTTGTGCATTGAAAAGGTTTGTCCCCTGTGTGGGTTCTTTGGTGAAGTCGAACATAGCGACTAGTACTGAATCTCTTTCCACACTCTGAGCATTCAAAAGGTTTCTCCCTTATGTGGGTTATTTTATGCTCTTGAAGATTGCTGTTCCGACTGAACCTCCTTCCACACTCTGAACATTCAAAAGGTTTCTCCCCTGTGTGGGTTCTTTGATGATTGTGAAGAGTGCCACTCCCACTGAATCTCTTTCCACACTCTGAGCATTCAAATGGTTTCTCCCCTGTGTGGGTTCTTCGATGATATTGAAGATTGCCCTTATGACTGAATCTCTTTCCACACTCTGAACATTCAAACGGTTTCTCCCCTGTTCGGGTTCTTTGATGATATTGAAGACTGCCATTCTGACTGAATCTCTTTCCACACTCTGAGTATTCAAAAGTCTTCTCCCTTGAGTGAGTTCTTTGATGATATTGAAGATAGTGATTGGTACTGAATCTCTTTCCACACTCTGAACACTCAAAAGGTTTCTCCCCCGTGTGGCTTCTTTTATGTTCTTGAAGATGGCTACTCTGACTAAATCTCCTTCCACACTCTGAACATTCAAAAGGTTTGTCCCCTGTGTGGGTTCTTTGATGATATTGAAGATGGCTATGTGTGCTGAATCTCTTTTCACACTCTGAGCATTCGAATGGTTTCTCCCCTGTGTGGTTTCTTTTATGCACTTGTAGGTGGCTACGCGCACTGAATGTCTTTCCACACTCTGAGCATTCAAAAGGTTTCTCCCCTGTGTGGGTTCTTTGATGATATTGAAGATGGCTATGTGTGCTGAATCTCTTTTCACACTCTGAGCATTCGAATGGTTTCTCCCCTGTGTGGTTTCTTTTATGCACTTGTAGGTGGCTACGCGCACTGAATGTCTTTCCACACTCTGAGCATTCAAAAGGTTTCTCCCTTATGTGCATTATTTTATGCCCTTGAAGATTGCTATTCCGACTGAATCTCCTTCCACACTCTGAACATTCAAAAGGTTTCTCCCCTGTGTGGGTTCTTTGATGATACTGAAGACTGCCCTTGTGACTGAATCTCTTTCCACACTCTGAACATTCAAACGGTTTCTCCCCTGTGTGGGTTCTTTGATGATATTGAAGACTGCCATTCTGACTGAATCTCTTTCCACACTTCAAGCATTCGAACGGTTTCTCCCCTGTGTGGGATCTTTGATTATATTGAAGACTGCCATTTTGACTGAATCTCTTTCCACACTCTGAGTATTCAAAATTCTTCTCCCTTGAGTGAGTTCTTTGATGATATTGAAGATAGCGATTTGTACTGAATCTCCTTCCACACTCTGGGCATTCAAACGGTTTTTCCTCTGAGTGGGTTCTTTTATGCCGTTGAAGATTGCCCTTCGAACTGAATTGCTTTTCACAGTCTGAGTATTCAAAAAATCTCTCTCCTCTTTGTTTTCTTTGGTTCACAAGAAGCTGTGATTTATATTTGAAGTACTTCCCAAATTGAATAAATTTACTTGTCTTCATTATATTGGGCTTTGGAAAATGTGCCTTATGCTTCCTTCCATCTCTCTTCTCCACCAAACTTTATTTCTCTTAGGGCTGCCTCGATTCCAGATGCTTCCTTTCAAGTCTTCATTATTAACGTTATCTGGCAATTGCAGCTGAAGTTCCTCGCCCTCCTCATTCCTCTGATCGTCCTCTGCTGGAATGGAGAGAGAGGAAACATTAGCACCTGGGAGGGAAGGAATGGTCCAAAGGCTGCAGTAGGAAAGGATTGACGGCCTTTTGGCCCCCTCCTGCTTGGCTGACCTTAACTAACCCCCAACCTTCCCCCAGAATATCCAGGATTTAAGCATACCACAGCCTTTCAAGAGCTGTGGCATGCTTCTTCTTGAGGAACTCTCCAGCCTTTGTTTGGATGCAAGGCAATGTTCCCTCTAAGCTGTGCAGTCTTGTGAACAAAAATTCTACTTTGTGAGCTGCTGGCATTAAAGCTGTGAGCAAGTGATTTGGCTGCTGCATAAATTAGTTTGCTCTGGAACCGCCCTTCCTGAGCTAAGACAAAAATGTGTGAGCCAGAGGCTAAAAAGGGAATCAAACCTGGGTCTCCCAGATTAGAGTCCACACACTTAACCACTACACCAAACTGGCTCTGACAGAGAGAGACAGAGACAGAGAGAGATAGAGACAGAGAGACAGAGAGACAGAGAGAGAGAGAATTCTTATATGGGGATGGACAGAAATCCAAGCAAAAGTAAAGATTTTCCTGGAAGGGCAGAAACATGGTCAAGGTTAAAGCCCAAAATTGAAACCAGTGTGTTCAGATCACAGTCAGAGTGGATATTTGTAATCCCATCCAGGGGGTGTGTTTTAAAAGCTGGCCACAGAGAAATTAGGATCTGGCCCCTTCCAGAGTCTTTCCGAGGGCCTCTCGTCCCACCTTTGCCTCAAGCCAGGTGGCCACAACACTGGCCTCACTTTACTCTGGGCAAGTAGCGGGACGGGGGTCAAAATGCTGTCTTCCTGTTCAATGTTTTGATACATGTCACATCACGATGGTGCAAATCTGCACCTTGGGCACCTAATGAAGGATCCTTACCCAGCGAGGCCACACTCCTGTAGTTCTCCAGCATGACTTCCCGGTAGAGAGCTCTCTGGTCCGGATCCAGCAGGGCCCACTCTGCCACGGTGAAAGACACGGCCACGTCCTCAAAGGAAAACGGACACTGAGTGAAAAAGCAGATACCCGCATCAGAGATCATGCCAGGCAGGGATTGAACACTGGAAGGGAGTAATCCGGGAGGGTACAGGAGGTATGGCCTGGCATGGGTAAAGGGAGTGGCGTTCAGAGCCTCTTTCGTCCAGACAACTTGTAGAAACTGTAGGAGCAAAAGCCCCCCTGAGAAAGGAGGGGGGACCCAGGCTGCCCCCTGCCTCAAATCCCTTACCTGGACTGGAGCTGCAGCAGCCATTTCCACCCCTCTGAAAAGACGGCAGCTCAACAGCATCTCTCCACTGCCTGTTTCTGAGACAAAGGAGGAAGGAAGGGTGTCTTCCAGGGCTTTCTGTTCCCTGCTTCACTAACCCCCTTCCCAGGGGTGTGAAACCTTGCCCTGTGTAAACTCAACACATTTTTTTTTTTACACTTTCTACTGTATCCTGGATGAAGCAGAAGAGAAGCACCAGGTACCCATGAGCCCCAGGGATGAAAAATCCTGCCGACGTATTTCAGACTTCCGTGAGACCTGGGGCGGGCCTGGGGGTGGTGGGGAGGGAAGAGAGGGGTGGAAATGTCGCGGGATACTGAGCGGTCAGGTTAGAACGGATAAAAGGAAGTCCTTCCCACCCCAAGAGTGCTTAACACCTGGAATTCACTGCCACAGGAGGTGGTGGCGGCTACAAGCATGGACGGCTTCAAAAGGGAATTAGATAAGCATATGTAGCAGAGGTCCATCAGTGGCTATTAGCCACAAGGTATAGATAGGAACTCTTGGTCTGGGGCTCTTGTTTTTTTGGGGGTGGGGGGGGGGGGGCAACCGTGGGGAGGGCTTCTAGTCTCCTGGCCCCACTGCTGGACCCCCTGATGGCACCTGGCATTTCTGGCCACTGTGTGACACAGAGTGTTGGACTGGATGGGCCTTTGGCCTGATCCAACATTGGCGTCTCTTATGTTCCTATGACACATCACCGTCACGTTCGGCCCAGATGTGACTTGACTCCAGGGTAATATGACAGGCCTGTAGCCAGGATTTCTTAATTTGGGGGGCCTTTAAATACATTGCAGCCAGTGTTCCCTCTAACCTCTAAGCTGAGTTAGTCTGAGCCAGCTCACAGTTTTCTAGCCTCCGGTTTACACATTTTTGTCTCAGCTCAGGAAGGGAGGGCTCCGGAGCCAACTCATTGTTGCAGCAGCCGAATCGCTCGCTCACAGCTGTAATGCCCGTAGCTCACAAAGTAGAATTTTTGCTCACAAGACTCTGCAGCTTAGAGGGAACACTGGCTGCAGCTTCCTTGCATACACATCCCAAGCGAGCAGCCCCGCTCCCGCCCTTCCCTGCATTTAAATTAAATTAAACTACTCCCCTTCTCCCTCCCGGCTTCCCTGTTAGAGTCAGGAGAGTTTGTGCCCCGGCGTGCCAGCCTGAAGGCCAGGTAGTTCTCCAGGGGGAGGAGGGAGTAGGCAGCGCGGCGCAATAGTGCCGCACGCCCCAGGCTCCCTCCCACCCTTCCCCCAGCTACGAAGGAAGAAGAAGAAGAAGATACTGGATTTATACCTCGCCCTTCACTTGAAGTCTCAGAGCGGCTTACAAGCTCCTTTCCCTCCCCCTCCCCACAACAGACACCCTGTGAGGTAGGTGGGGCTAAGAGAGCTCTGACAGAAACTGCTCTTTTTCAAGGACAGCTGTGCCAGAGCTTGTGACTGACCCAAGGTCATCCAGCAGCTGTAAGTGGAGGAGTGGGGAATCAAACCCGGTTCTCCCAGATTAGTCTCCGCGCACTTAACCACTACACCAAACTGGCTACACCAAACTGGAAGGAAGGAAGGAGGACAAAGGAAGGAAGGAAACAGCTGGAGAGAGAAAGGGCAGTGGAGGGTGAGGTTGGTACAGTTTGTGCCTCGGTGTGCCAGCTTGAAGGCCAGGTACTTCTCCCGGGGAGGGAGGGAGGGAGGGAGATAGCACTGTACAGTGTGAAAGGATGGTGTGGGGTTTGCCGATGGTGGTGTGGGACTTGTAGCTGCCTTGCTGGGAGCAAGAGACAGAGTGGGTGGCGAGAGGCCATTGAAAAGTGGACGTTTTAATGGAGAGAGAGATCCTGTCCTACATTATTATTCTGGCAAAAAAAAAATTATGGGACCACCTTGTACTAGGTAAAATCTCATCACAGCCTCTGGTCACAAATTTAGCTCACTATAAGAATCGTTTCAAGCGTTCTGGGTTTCCTGTAAAAGGGTATTTAACAGAGAGAAATACAATTCCAGATAATCTGCATTATCAAGAGCTGTTATTTTTCTAAGAAGCTTTGTATCGTATTGTATTGGTGCATGCATTGTTGCAATTGTAACTGACTCTAACTTTATCGTAACCTGTTTTACTGAAAATAATTAAAATACTATTTAAAAAAAAAAGAAAATTGGAAGTTGGGGGGTGGTTGGGAAGGTGGAGGTACCTCGGTGGAAAGTCGGGGGAGCTAGAGGAAGAAGAAGAGGGTCTCAGAGCGGCTGACAATCCCCTTTCCCTTCCCCTCCTCACAACAGACACCCTGTGAGGCAGGCGGGGCCAAGAGAGCTCTCTTGAGAACTGCCCTTCAGAGAACAGCTCTGAAAGAACTTATGGCTGACCCAAGGCCACACCAGCAGCTGCCTGTGGAGGAGTGGGGAATCAAACCTGGTTCTCCCAGATTAGAGTCCACACTCTTGACCACGACACCAAACTGGCAAGACCCCCACTGTGGCTACGGGCCTGTAATAGAACTGAGTTTTCAGAGTTTTCCTTTGCATGCTATATTCACAGCCAGGTTTTCAGCCAGACGCAACATCAACATGACACCACATCGGTTCCAAGCCCCTCCCAAAGCCCCTCCCTTAAGCTCCCGGGAGTCGCCAGGCCAGCAAGAGCACAGAAGCCAAATTTCCCCATTATTATTGGCCTCCAGAAAGTGTTTTTCAGAGTTCTGCTGCCCCAGAAGGTGGAGGCTCCCTTTATTCACCAGGCTGAATCCCTCCGACAAGGTTTGTCTACTGTATGGAAGGAGGGTGAGCTATGAAGAGGAATTGCCTTCCATGAATTTGTTTAATTAGTGGACACCGAGTTCCACAAATTAACTTCGTGTTGTGTTAACAAGTGTTTAATTTCCCGCCGACCCAAACTCTCTATCAGTCAAACGCACTGGGTACCCCAATCGTATCCAGGCACAAAGAGCCTTTACCACAGGAGAGGGCATCGTGGATATTTTCCTGCCCCTGCCCTCTCTCCTCTTGCTCCGAGGAAGCTCCTTCCACCTCGGAGAATGTCACTTCTATCTGCAGGGATTCTCCGCACATCTGAAAAAGCAGCGGGGGAAATTAATTAATTCATTAACATATGGCAGTGTGTGTAGGATAGCCAGGAGATCCTATAACTATTCTAGTCCTTTTAGCATTATGCACCACTAGGTGGCGAGCGAGACATGTTTTTAAGGCAAGGGATGTTTCAGAGGTGTTTTGCCATTTCCTGCCTCTGCGTCAGGGCCCTGGAGGGCACCCATCCAAATACTAGCCAAGACTGATCCTGCTTAACTTCCGAGATCTGACAAGATCCATCTAGCCTGGGCTATCCACATCAGACAGCAGCAAGGGTCACAGGTAAGAGATGGCATGGAATGGACCAAGGAACAGATCCTGTC
>NW_015173905.1:20542-21078 GCF_001447785.1 Gekko japonicus | reverse complement strand
GCAGGGAACCTTTAGGATAAGGCCAGATAATGCTGCTTGAATGGGACATACTGTCAGGCCATCAGTCAACCCACTCTCGAACACAGGCTTTCTTGACAGAAGGTTTATTGCAGAGATTTGAGATACTGTAAAGCTGAACCCTTTGTCAGGAATGAGGGGTTAAAGCGGGTATAACTAAAACCCACATTCCAGCCATACGTCACACAGTCACAAGTATAAGCAATCCTAAGAACCCAGAGAGATGCAGTGGTTCAACTAGCCATTCAAAGTCTTATCAACGTCAAGGACATTCCCATGGGAATACTCCCGAGGTGCTGCTTGAGAAAGTGGTTACTGCATTGCCTCCCTAAACTACAGACATTCACACTCCCTCCCTCCCACAGCTTCCCTCCCTCCCACCAGGAATGTCAGCAAGGGTGAGCAATAAGCAGGCGGCTAGATACATCTGCGGCAGCTGGGAAAGTGAGGGGGGACAGGGACGGGGTGCGGGTTACATTGAAGCAAGTTATTAACACTACAGGTGTAGATATCATAAT
>NW_015173905.1:18699-20339 GCF_001447785.1 Gekko japonicus | reverse complement strand
GTCCATGGAGCCGGCTTCAAACCTCTCGGGGCCCAGCTGCCTCATGGTAGCGGAACTGCCGGAAGCGTTGGCAATGCACACCGGAGGTTGCAGCGAGCTGAGAACGGTTATCTGGCACTGGACTTTCCCAGAATTCAACACCACTCACAGCTTGCATGGGGTGGGGTCCTTTCCTTGCTGCCTTCCCACTTCCGGGTCCTTTCGGCTTCTGCTCTTCCATCTCTGTCTCCTTCTCCTGGGTCACCTCTGACTGTGTGGCGATGCCTTCAGTCACCTGGCTATGAGCAGGGGCTTCTCTCTGGGGGGCGAAGGAGAGACACAGACAGTCACATTGGAAATACAGGAGAAGGGAGATATACCTCTGAACATCACAAACCTTCCTTTGCTCAGGAGACACAGGAGAATTGCCCTGGCGGATCAGAACTAGTGGGTTTTTAGACCAGGTTTAATATTACTTTCCTGTACTACACACTAAGCTATTTGAGCTATGCCTCCATGGTTGTTTGGGAAAGTTAAGTGTCTCTGTTTGGCTCTTTAGGGATGTTAACAAGCTCAGCCCCTCATTAGTCAGTGTGTCCGTGGGGCTAATTCTTAAGAGAAAACGGACAAGGGGAACAGGTGACTCCTTGACCATCGTGAGCATCTCTCTGAAAGGCCGGAAGAGCTGGGCGAGAGCTCTGTCCGAGCACCCAGCCAAGGAGAAGGGGCAGGCATGTGTCTGTGTGAAGAAGGAGCAGCTGAGATCGGGAGAGGAAGGAAGAGAGGCTGAGATTTGGCTCCAGGGTGTGGAGGGGCAGTAACGCTCCCTCTGGGCCTCTGGCGTGGGGTGGTGGACCTGCTACTCTGTGGGAGTTCCTCTGGCCCCCACCCTTGCTGGTCTACGAACCCTTCTGTTCTGACCCAACAGGGGATTCTTGTCTGTTGCCTAGGGGGCCTGTACCCCTCTCGCCAGGTAAAGGGGATGCCGTTTCTTCCACCCAAAGGAGAGAGAATTTGGCACTGTGTTACGGCCGCCTCTGCCAAGTGACCGGTGGGGCGATGTGGTTGTGACAGCTGTGTTTCTTCGCTGTGCATCCACTTTGCAAAACACGGCTGCGGGTGGGTGCTCGAACCCACATCTGTGGCAGTCCCCGGTTGGCCACGATCTGCAGTGATGGGTTGTGCCACCACCCCCTATACGGGGTGGTGGTTGTGCCCGGTTGTGCCATTTCTTCCTTCTGGCCTTGTGCAGTGTGTGGGAGGCCAATACCAGGGGGTGTGGCCACAGCGGCATGCCCCGCCCCTCCCTCCCTGGAGTCACCGATGGGGGGGCACTGGTGGTGTTTCCCTGTTCTTTGCGGGCATCGCTCTCTCGGCACCTCCTGCACGACCGATTTTAGTTTTTTCCCTCCCCCCACTCCCCTGGGAGCGCACCGGGGGTCTCCGGAGGGGGCGGTGGTCGATCCCCTTGCAGACAGGCAGGAGCTCCCTCCCCCCTCCCCAGCCCCCTGCCTTACTCCGCCAGTGGGGAAAGGGGCCCCTGCTTTGCCTTCCTTTGCGGGCAGGTGGAAATGAGCAGGGAGGGACCGAAGGCCAGAGAGGTTGACCCGGGAGGGAAGAGAGCCGGAGTCCTGGAGCCGCGGCGAGCCCCGTTCGGGGCG
>NW_015173905.1:12446-17235 GCF_001447785.1 Gekko japonicus | reverse complement strand
CGCACAGTGAAGAAAGGAGACCACATGTGGACGTGGGGAATAAGGGAGATGAAGTGTAGTGCGTTAGAGGCATGTAGAAACCGCTGGTCCTGGTGTAGTGATCAGCATGGTTTACTGGCACACAACAAAAGACTAAGAAGAACTACTGCCAGCTGGCCAACTATATACACACCGGGGGACCCATCCCTAGTTCCTGTTGGTGGGTTTGAATCTCCCGCCACGGTCCTATTGGTTCCCCAGTGGAGAGACTAGGAGCCCAGTCCCCATGGTTCCTCCAGAATCAAGCTGGGGGGGGGCGGGGGGGTAGTCGCTGGCCCCTGGTGGCGGTCAGCGGACATAACAAGAAAACACGCTTGTCCAGAGGGAATAAGGGAGAGCACAGGTGCCGATAGTAGGGCTGCCAGCCTCCAGGTGGGGCCTGGGGATCTCCCGCTTTTACCACTGATCCCCAGCCGACAGAGATCAGCTCCCCTGGAGAAAATGGCTGCTTTGGAGGGTGGACTCCCCTCTGCTGGGTGGGAGCGCGTCGGGGTCTCTGGAAAGTCTACGCCCTTGATTGAAATTCCCTGGTCCATGAACTGTCCACCTTGTGTCAACAAGGGCAAGGGCCCACTCAGTAGCAGCCCCCATTCTGTGGAGCCAGTTACCCAGAGAGGTGTGTACCTTGCAGGAGCTCCCTAGGTTACGCAGAGCATGCAAAGCTGCTGTTTTTCGGGTGGCCTTTGGGAGATCCTGATGCTTCAGCTGTGTCTTCGCCATCCAGGCATCCAACCCTGCTAGATAACGGATAGATTTTCAATCGTTATTTTTTAAAGTTTATTTCTTGTATCTTTTGTATTGTTTTTATCGATGATCTGCAAGGTCCCTTCCAACTCTAACGTTCTATGATTCTAAGCAAAATGATTGATTGCCATATGAACTTTCCTGGTCTTAACCAGTTTGGTGCCGTGGTGAAGTGCGTGGACTCTAATCTGGGAGAACTGGGTTCGATTCCCCACTCCTCCACTCGCAGCTGCTGGATGACCTTGGGCAAGCCATAGTTCTGACAAGAGCTGTCCTTGAAAAAGAGCAGTTTCTGTCAGAACTCTCTCAGCCCCACCTACCTCACAGGGTGTCTGTTGTGGGGGAGAGGAAGGGAAAGGAGATTGTAAGCCGCTCTGAGACTCCTTTGGGTAGTGAAGGGCGGGGCATAAATCCAATCTCTTCTTCTTTCTCTTCTTCATGAGAGGCATGAAGCGGGATCCTCTGCCGGCAGATGCCTACTTGTGTTCACGTACCGATCTGCCAAATCAGGAAAGCTAATCAAACATGTGACAAAGCCGGTCTTCAACACACACACACCCAAGCTTCACTCAAATGGTTTAAGGTGTCAAAGGAACCTTTTTTGGCAAAGGATGAGATGGTTAGACAGTGTCATCGATGCAACGAACATGAAGTTGAGCAAACTTCGGAGGACGGCGGAAGACAGGAGGGCCTGGCGGGAGCTGGTCCATGGGGTCACGAAGAGTCGGATTCGACTGTGCGACTGAACAACATAGAAATTTGCAAGGATGGGTAATATCCGTCATGAGAGGGAGGTCTATTGATAGTTGCAGCCGGTGCCAGGTGGGCCTCCCAGTGTGGCCTGCTGGCCTCTTAGCCTCTGCTCCCCCCCCCCCATTCTTTGGATATCCATTTATAGCAAGGAAATCAGATTTGGGAGATGGGCATGATCCACACTTGCTTTTGGCTTCCACTCGAACCTCAAAGTACCCAACATTGCCACTGGAATCTTCATGGGCACCGAGGTCCCTCCACTGCTCTGCAGAAGAGAGATTCCTTTTTAAATCATGTGTTAGGAACAAACAGATTATCTGTGCCTGGGCTCACTTGGCCCTTAACTCTCTGATGTGCAAGCTAATGTATCCATGGCAGCCAGCAACATGTGCCCACCCAGGCAACCAGGCATGCTGGCATAAGCCGCGTGCCTTTCCTGATTGTTCTCACAGGCTGTGGTATGTGCCTTCTCTTCCAGCTTCTGAGAAAACAATCCCATCTGCCTTCGGGAATCTGAACCCTGGCCTCCTGCCTGAATGGCTGCTTTATTGCTCTGCCATTCTCCAGGGGGCACCTGGGATGGAGGGAGAGTCTGCAAAGGCCCGGCTCTCCCCCGGGAAGAGGGGCTGCTTGGGCTTCTCTCCCACATCCAGACCCCCACCCCCACCCCCGCTGATTTCAAAGGGTTCTTTGCTCCTTTCCTTTAAAGTAAATGTAATGATTCCATGTTTTTGGTGTGTGTCCTTAAATGTTGAGTTTGACGGCCGTATTGTAAGGAGAGCTATAGGGGGAGATGAGTGTGCTGCAGTTGGCAGTTGACTGAGAGTGTGAGAGGAGAGATGTTTTACGACAGAGTTCTGTGTGGGAAGTTTGAAGAGACAGCATGGTCTGTGTGACTATGGGATTTTGCTTCTATTCTGTATGAATAAGGCAAACAGTTTAGTCTGAGTGACTATAAGAGCTGATTCTGTTCTGGGTGAATAAGACAAGGAGATTAGCCTGTTTGGGGATAAAGATATACAGAGAGAGAGAAAGAGAAAGATTATACTGAGAGTCTATGCCTGTCAGAGTGAAGTCTGAGTGACTGTTTGTAACACCAAGTTTTGCCAGTTATATTTACAAGTTCCTTTTTCAGTAACGGTTCAAAATAACCAGAAACCTATTTTGTTCTTTATTACATAAATCATTTTTTTTAATTTTAGCTTATCTCAGCAATCAGTACAGTTCTTCCTCATGGCCACATAGTCCTCTGAAGTGCCCAGACCCTGGGTCATACTACCAAAAGAGAGAGAGAGATTTGGAATTTTTAATTCCTGGTGGTCGCTGAAAACTACCAAGTTTATGTACACAGGGAGTGTTTCAAGGTAAAGCCGTCTCCCCAATAAGCAAGGACGCCACAGTAAAGTTGCAGCAAAAGTTGTGGATTGTTTACAAAGCTATGCCAACTCTGGAATGGAAATTCCTTGAGATTGGGGGGGGCAGGGAGGGACCTCAGTGGGATGTGATGCCAGACAGCCCCCCCTCCAAAGCAGCCATGCCCCCCCCAGGGAACTGATCTCTGTCGCCTGGAGATCACTTGTAATTCCGGACGATCTCCAGGCCCCACCTGGAGGTTGGCAACTCTAGCACAGCAGGATGGCATCTTGGCACATAGACTAGAGCCCTACTTTTCGGCTTATCACTTGAAGTGCCCACCTTCACACCCAATGCCAGATAATCTACTACTGCATATACCTTAGCCAATGACCTCTCCCTGGTAAATATTTACAGTGAAAAATAAATATTTGAAAGGAACATTTCACAATCCCGGTCGTTGCAAGCAACCCATTCTTTCAGCAGCCGCATCTTTGCACCTACAAGGGATTGCCACGAGATGGCAGCACAAGCATTGCACACACACCAACCTCTGCCTCCTTAGAACGAAATTTTCTATTTGCTCTAGTTCAGCTTTGAGAATGGAACTACCGGCACGAAGGCTCCAGACTGGAGGTGTTGCTAGTTTTAAACAAAATAAAACTGAAAGTCTAGACTTTTTGTCCCGGTGGTGTGCCTGCACAGAAACACACAGGCTTCTTCTTTTCCTGTTTTGGTGTCTGATGGACTGGATTTTTCAGGCTCTAGGAATGGCTTGTGTGTTTCATAGACCACAGCAAAGCTTGTGATCGTGAGAGGCTATGGTTGGTGGGATGATAAGCACCTTAATTTCCTTTCAAAGGTTAAAGAGAATGTATTATACGGCCTTGTTGAGTGCACGGGTGTCGGTGATCTTGGCACTCTTGTTAGGGCTGTCTCCTTCAAGGCCGGACAGAGGAACGTGTTAGTTGAGGACCTGTGTGCATGCTTATGTAACATAATGGGAGGGGGGAATTGAGGAGCAGAAGCTACTATCTTCTAGAAGGTTCCAAAGAAGAAAGTCTTTGATTGGATGCAAGAAACCACCTGATCCTAGAGGGCAAAGAGCTGTAACAGAGAGCTACAGATTAGTAACGGTTATGCTATTGTTATTGCTATCTTGATGCTATTCTACCTCCATGCTACGTTATACTGTGCTTATGCTAAGCTAATGCTGCACTTCATGATGACTGGCTGCAGTGGAGGGAATGCTTTCATGTTGCAATAGAATCATAGAATGTTAGAGTTGGAAGGGTCCTTGCAGGTCATCTAGTCCAACCTCCTGCACTCTGCAGGAGCACAGCCGAAAGAGAGCCCTACATACCTACAACATACACGAAAGAGGGTCATCCAGCCTCCACTTGAAGACGTCCAGCGAAGGAGCATCCACCACCTTCCAAGGCAGACTGTTCCACTGCTCAACCACTCTGACAGTTAGGAAGTTTCTCCTGATATTTAGCCGGTAACGACTCCCTTGTAATTTCCACCCATTAGATCTAGTCTTGCAATCCGGAGCAAGAGAGCATAGATCCGCTCCATCTTCTACATGACAGGCCTTCAAATACTTGAAGACGGGGGGCGGGGCGTCGATCGAGAAGATGGAGGACGCTTTCTGAGGAGGCTCCTAGACTCCCCCCCGTAATCCCTCTAAATAACGCTATTAACAAACGAACTCTCTCGACACACGGCATGGGAAAGCTGAACAAACAAAGGCAACACACAAATATCACCACCAGCTCGCACCTAAAGAGTTTTTTTCAAGTAGAAAAGGCGAGCGGAAAAGCGCCAAGTAAAGATCGCGCGGCTGACAAAATGGCAGCGGGAAAAGTTCCGGAGGGCCTCGAAGCTGCAACACTCACCA